>NC_091810.1:29321666-29638750 GCF_041296235.1 Equus asinus | reverse complement strand
TTGGGCAGCCTGGCTGGGGAGGAGAGTCCCCGGGGAGAAGTGGCAGAGCTGAGAAAACAGACCAGGTCCCCAGAGCTTCCGCAAGGGAGGAAGGAAGAAATGGCTTCTCTCTCACAGTTCACCCAGTTAGGATTTCCAAACAGTAACAGAAAAAGTGGAGTTACAGCTGGAACTAAGGGACGTGCATGAGCCCACAGCCCATCTCGTCCCTCCCTCCACATGCTGTGAGCTTCTGTAGCTAAAGAGCTTCTAAGAGCCATAGGGTCACCCTGCCCCACCTCAGCAGGTGCACCTCAGCCAGTTCCAACGGGGCAGGAGTGATGAGCGGCTTTGTCTCCTCCATCACTTCTACCCCTGCAGGTGTCCAGGGCCCTAACCCACCCCTACAGTTTACACATGTCCTGAGACACTGAAATGGGAGCATCCACATAGGATAAACACTAGGCGACAGGCAAGCCCTCAGACACTATTGGAGGTGCCCCTCTGGGCCAGTGTGCTGGCCACCCCAAAAGGAGGTTCTCACCTGCCATCCACAGGAAGGACACCCACGTAGCTCCTGTGGGGATGGTGTGCAGTGACCACAAGAAGAGACCTCAGATGTGGAGGTGCTGACTGAGCTCCCTTGGCACCCCTGGCCGATGACAGAAGAGCTCCCTCCACGGGGAGCCGCGTGGTTCTGGAAGCTGAGTCCGCTTGTGCCCACGTGGCCCTGCCTCCCCTCCATCTCTCTCCTTTCCCCCAGCCAGGGGAATCCTTTCCATCTGCAGGTGCAGAAGTTTCCCTCTTCCCCGACTCTCCTCCCACATCCATTATTTATGCCTCAGTCCCTCTCATCCCCCTGAGGCCAAAGGTTTTGAAACTCCAGAGCCGAGAGCTGACAGTCTGTCTTCTGAGTTTCTGTTGACTCATCGCCTTGGGGATGCACAGCTGGCAGAATGGAGGAGGGGGCAAGGTGGGAACACCAGGAGCAAAAACATGTATCATCCCACCACACGCTCTCAAATAGTTATGTCAAGACTTGTGATGATGATTTGTGTTTATTAGTTTCACGAAAGTAGAGCTATGCCCGTGGGTGTGGGTCAGATGCTGGAGGAGGGAGTAGCACCCTGCTTTGTGCCCCAAGACATCCAGCTATCAAAGGGGGTGCTTGGAGAAACGCAGAGTCCAGCATGGCCTGGGTTGGGACGGATGTCTCCACACTGAGACTGAGCAAGCCACTCAGCCCACTGCCCCGTCCATCTCCTCTCTGAGGCCTCCGCCATGAGGGAAGTCACTTTACCCACGAGACAGTGTGGTGGTCCCAGAGTCTGTGATGGAGACCATGGGAATTCGTAGGGTTTCTGATGCGCAACAAGGAAGCCCACCTATGGGAAGTTAGATGTGCTTTCAGCCTGAGCTTCTTTTGAATGGGAGCGTTATTTACTCAATAAATCTTAATAACTCCATCAATTACCATAGAAATATTTTGGAAACATCTTCACCCAGTTGGGAAAGGCTCCTAACCAGGTGACAGGGGAATTCTTCTCTTTCCCCATCAGCGAGTGGGACCGGCCACTGAGAGTTCACAGTGGTCCAGAGTCTTGGTGAAAATAACTCTGAGATCAGCAGACCAAGACAATCCTGAGAATCAAGAAGCTTCTAGGGACCTATCTGGAAAATAGAGCACCTCGTCCTGATCTGGAAGACATTTCCATCCACAGCTCTGCAAAAGGGCACCTTCCTTAGTCATTTCATCCCAATTTGGCTCCTTTTAACAAATGCATTTTCAAGTTCAGAGCTGGAATGGGCCTCTGGAGGCTTCTGAGGCCTGGAGAACAGGAGAGAACTAAGTACAGAGAGATGGAACTGGAGCCACTGTCACAGAGCCCACTGGAACCCCAGCCAAAGGTTGGCCCTGCGTACAAGACCAAATCACAGAATTTCTCTGCTGAATTCGCCCCAAGGTTAATAGCACTTTTTGTGTTCCTCCCAAGTCCCTACATGGCGCAGGGGGAGAATCCCACCACAAATCAGTCAGCTGATCTTGGGTACATTTTATAGTCCTCGGAATCTACATCTCCAGCCATAAAATGGAAATCATTGTATTTATCCTCCCTCATAATACAGCGAGTCCCTCCTATCGGATAGTTGGCTATCTGAGCACAGGGACCATGTTGTATTCATTTTCCACAGAGCCCAGTAGAGGTACCTATTAGTAACAACAACCACAACAGCAGCAATAATAATAATAAAGTATCCTCTATTGAAGACCTACTATGTGCCCGGGACTCTGCTATTCATGGGTCATACATTATCTCATTGAATCCTTATAACACACTTCGGTTTAGTATGGTTATTAGCCCCATTTTACAGATGAGGAAGCTGAAGGTCAGAGAGTGGAAGTCTAACCTACTCAATTTTTAATACTTGATCCTGGCTCCTTTGCCCTCCCTTCTCTCCCCTCCCCAACCCTTCTCCCTCTAGCAAAAAAGAACAATAATCTGGTGTATGAAAAGACTTTTCATAAACGTAAACTCAAATAAATTGTGTCTGGAGCATCTGTGGCTCTCTCTCCTTTCCAAGGATCATTGGCCATTCATTTATTCAGGAAACAATTACTGCAAGTCTCCTCTGCACAGGCTGAGGATAAAATAACGAGCTAAAATGATCATCCTCCAGCCCTCGGGAACTTACAGTCTAGGAATATTGTCTGACGTGCTGGGCATCTCTGTAAGCAAAAGGTAGTCTCCGTCTTACCCATCCCTGCCCAGGTTTTATTCATTCATTCTTCACCATTTACTATCTATTGAACTAAGATTGGGTTAGCCTGCAAGTAACATAATCCAAATATCAATGGCTGCCTTAAACTGTAAAGAGAGGGCTTATTTTTCTTGTATAACATAAGGTCCAGTAGTAACTTGTTTAATAACTAAAAGATGTCAGAACAGAGAGGTCTTGATGGTTCTGGTGCCCTTTGCCTCATGGATGTATGATGGTTGCCACAGTGCCAGCAATTGAATCTATAGTCTGAAAAAGTGGAAAGTGGTGGGACCGGCCCAGTGGCATAGTGGTTAAGTTCACGTGCTCCACTTTGGTGGCCCAGAGTTCACGGGTTTGGATTTCAGGCACAGACCGATCACGGACCTACATACCGCTCATCAAACTGTGCTGTGGCAGCATCCCACACACAAAGTAGAGGAAGATGGGCACAGATGTTAGCTCACTGACAATCTTCCTCAAGCAAAAAGAGGAAGATTGGCAACAGATGTTAGCTCAGGGCCAGTCTTCCTCACCAAAAAAATAAATAAATAAAAATGAAAAAGAGGAAAAGTGGCAAAAGGGCCCACATCAGCTGAGTCAACCTCCCTTTCATGGGCTTTTCTGGAAGTCCTTTGCAACGTCTTAACACTAAACACTTCTGTCATAGACACTGTTGGTGCCTGCCCCTCCGTGTCCCCTTGGCACTCGTCATTTGGGCACCACAGAATGTCCTTCTACAAACACCTTCCTTTTGCCCCAGGAGCTTGCTCAGGTCACCACACAGAGCAGGCCAGAAGTGCAGAGTTAAGGGTACCTGGGAGAAGTCTCAACCAATGACAGACAGCAGGTGGTGGATAAATAGCCCAGGTGGGAAAAGATGGGGCCTGTTCTACACCATGACTCAGAGGTTCCCAGCGGGATCAAGCCCCAGTTGGCTCCAGCCATCACTTGCTCACTCACACACTCTGCGTTTGGCATCTTCTCTTCCTTGTCTCATTTCCACAAATCCTTCCTGGGTCACCTTCCAAATAAAGTGCCAGCTCTTAAACCTCGGACTTAAAGATTCTGCTTCTGGGAACCCAACCTAAGGCAGCTTGTTGGCCAGACTGCATCCCGGGGCCACATGGGCTGCAAGATCCTGGAGAGGGCGCTCCTTGAGACGGATACGTTACTGCTCCCGTCAACACTGGGGTTCTGTTGACATGGAGAGGAGAAGGGGTAGCAACTTGGGTGGGATCGCACCTAGCAATCTCTACCATCCCTAGATCAGGCCAGCTCCAGGTAGGTGCAGGATCTCCCACATTTGCACCAAGGACCCTCCAAGTGCCATGCATGCCGAGCATCCTGCTGGGCACGGGTTCCAGTGGAGGCCAGGGACAGCCTCTGCTCAGGGACTTACAGTCTCGAGGAGGACGGAGACAGACAAACAGCAGCTGTAATGCAGATATGGGCGCTGACCTCTGGGAGCCCTCGAGCGAAGGAGGCTCCACCCTAAGAGCTTTACATACGTGGTGATGCTGAACCCTCGAAAGCAGCCTCTGAGACAAGGACTAGTTTTACTTTTTTTGTTCTACAGATGAACAAACTGAGAATCAGGGAGGTTGAGTGACTTGCCCAAGAACACACAGCTAATAAGTGGCAGAGTTCAAACTCAAACTCAGTTTGTACTGAAGAAGCGATGTCCCAGCTACGCGTGGAAGGGTGAGCAGCAGTGGGACAGATGGAGAAGAGGGCAAGACAGTTCCAGGCAGAGAACGGCCCATGCAAAGGCCAGAGGCTTGAGATGCTCCGTAAGGCTGCCCATGCTGGGGAGCTGCCCAGGCCTCAGCTGAGCAAAGGGAGCGACAGCTTGAAAGGGGCTGCTCCAGCCCCCAGAGCTGGGACCAGGAGCCACCCTCACTCCACTAGGACACCTCCCCACCATTCTCTCTCGCTCACTGGCTCGCTTTCTCTTACACACACACACACTCCCTACATTCTGCCCCCCCCCCCCCCCCCCGTGCTCACCACCTCACAGGTACCCACTCCAACACGCCACCTGCTTAACCTCAGTTTACACCGGTGCCCTGTTACCTCTAGATCAAGTGCAGAATTTCCCATGTTTGTATTGAGGACCCTCTAAGCACCACTTTAGAATCAGAGAGTCAGGGGTTCAAATCCCAGCTCTGGGTTAGCCCCGGGTAAGTCAGATAGTCTGTCTCAACCTCAGTTTTCCCATCTGCAAAACGGGAATGAAAATCCCCACTTCCCAAGGTTGTAGTGAGGACCGAACGAGATTGTATGGGTGAGTTCACAACATGGTGGCAGGCATCCATCGGCCGTTTTCTTTTATTATTATTATTAATCATACGAGCACCCTAGAATATCCACCCTTAGCTACTACTTCCTAATCTTGCAATGACTGTCCGCGCCCTCGCTCCTGCGCCAGCTGTTCCGCGCGCCTGGAATGCCTTTCCACTCCTTCCTCTTCCAGCCATTCCCTGGTCCAGGCCTGGGGGCCTTGCCCCTCCAGCTGCTTCTCCTTTGGCTCAGTGAATTGCAAACTCGGCTGGATAGTAGAATCACCGGGGAGTTTTTTAAGACTCCCCCCCCCGGCCCCGACGCCTAGGCCCTGAAGAGACGGACTGCATCAGAATTCTGAGCTGGGCACCCTGGGCACCAGGATGTCGTCAGGCTTCCCCAGGTGATTTTGATTTGCAGGCAGGTTTGAGAACCCGCCCTCCGACCTCTTCCTTCTGCGAAGGCCTGTAGTTTGACCTACGTTTACCCCGTGCCTTTCGCTTCTTGATGGCTGGCATGTGTGTGTTCGTCTTGTCTCCCGAGCAAAGCCAAGTTCTTGCGAGGAAGCACCACCTAGCTTCCCTCACGACCCCCCACGAGTGCTGACCTCCTTTCCTCACTGTCAAGACGAGTTCGCCAGGAGGTCAGTGCACACACAGCAGGTCATTTATCTCCATCTCTCTTTGCCTCCCCACAGGCCCTTCCTGCTCAGCAGCGGCTGTCACTCGGATCCCCTAGGAGCCGACCTCTGCCTTTCCACGTGTGGCTCTCGGTGGGGACTCCTCAAAGCAAATCCAGAGGGCCTGCCCCGCCCTCCAGACAGCCTGTCCCTAACGGCAGGGTCGAGGTCCGCGTGCGCCGCGCGTGCGCAGCCAGCCTGCGCCCCGTCCATCCACTCCCAGCCCCCTGCGGTGGCCCCTTGGCCTCACCACTGCCCTGCATCCTCGGGAGGTGCTCGGGGGAAGAGAAACATGCAGGCTAGGGCAGAAAATATTCTCCAAAATGGCCACAGAAACATCTCCCACGCCGTGGACTCTTCTACCGTGTAACCTAGCCCCGCGGCCATCAACCTTGCCCCCATCCCTCCCCGGACCTGGCCAGACTTTTGTTTCTGCCTCTACCAATAACATGGCAGAAGGGCCTCTGGAAGCCGGGTCCTGAAAGGTGATTCGGCTTCCTCCTGGGTCTCCCTCCTGGGACACTTGTTTCTAGAACCACTGGCCACAAAGTGAGGGAGCACGGGCCCCATGGAGAGGCCGTGCGCAGATGTTCTGGCCGGCAGCCCCGGCGGAGGCCTCAGCCAACCGTAAGATCGACCGCAGACGTGTGGGTGAAGAACCTCCAGATGGCTCTGGCCCCAGCCACCGTCCGACTGGACGTCAGGAGCAACCCAGGGGAGAATGATTGCACCCACCCCCCCAACCCCCCGACAGGCCCAGGACCGTGGGAGGGAGTTCTCACAATGAGATGATAGTGGTTTCACACTGTGCAGTTTAAGTGGTTTCCTTTCTAGCAACGGAAAACTGATCCACTGGTCCTGAAAGAGGGCTCGAGGCTTTGGGGCAGGGAATTCTGGGGTCCCCAGGTCCCAGAGGCTGGTGCAGAGGAGGGGATGTGAGCTCTGGGTGGGCACGTGCCCTCGCCCCAGCAGAACCTCCTCATCCCAGGAAGGAGGGCCGCGGGAGGTGGGCCAGAGCAAGGCCTTCTGCTGCGTGGGGGCCAGTGGGGCCCTGAATGTCTGGCTCTAAGGGTGACGTTTCCCCCATGTATCCACCCCGAAAGTGGCTCCAGGGTGACGGTCCAGACAGAAGGCCTTTGAGCTGAAGTCTCCCTCTTGCTTTCTGCATGAAGGAAGCAGAGCGCGGGGGTGAACAAGCTGGGCTTTGCAGAGAGAGCAGAGGTACCACCCGAAGCCGTGTTTGACTTGGCTCCCACTGTGTTGTTTTTAGAAAAAGAATGTGTTGCCAACGTTTAAAAATTGGAAGACTTCAAATAAAGACCTGTAGATGTATAAATATGTATTTTCCCCCTGATTATAGAAACAAACATGCTAAGATTTTCTCTTGAAAATCAGACGAGCTGGCCCCACTAGGTCTGCATTTCCCTGTGGCAACAACTAGCTAGAACTGAGCATTAGGTAAGGGGGTCCCTCTCCAGTGTGCCCCCGACCCCACCACTCCCTATCATCTTAAGCTTACCAGGCTTCACTCACTGCATTAAATGACTGGTCCCCGTCAGCATTTGATTTTAGAATTCCCAAGGCTCGTTGACTCAGCTGGCCATCCAGGCCCATCACTTACTAGCTGTGTGACCTTGGGCACGCCACTGACTTTTCTCTGCCTCTGTTTTCTAGCCTTTAAAACTATAATGCACCTGCCTTGAAGCACTCGGATGAGAACTAAGATGAAAATGCATAGGGAAGACTTATCCCAGCCTTTGGCATATAGTAAGTACTTTGTAAATAATTGCTATTGTTATCACTATAGTTATTTTTGATATTTGAGGACTTGGGTCTAATTTCCTGCCTGCCATCCCCCATGACTCCCGCTCAGCCCACATAAGTTGTCTCCAACCCCCGACTCTGCAGATCCATCCCCCGTGCCCAGGAGAACCACAGGGTTGGGGAGCGGCCCTGGGCTGCAGCCTTGCCATCAAATGTAAATATTAGTGTTGGCCCAGCCCAGGAGTGCTGGATGCAGAGGAGCGAGCGTGCTGGAGCCCCAGGCGGCATGTCTGCCAGGAGCTGCCAGGCAGAGGGACCACCCCAGCCGGCTCCAGCTCTGGGTTGTATCAGAGTTTGGGGAGAACTCACTTGGCATCATGTGTACCCCGAGCTGTGCCCCAAGACAAAGAGATGATGCTGGGGCCCTGGGTCCTGGCTTTGGCAGTGATCACTCCAGAGAGGGTAACAGAAGAGCAAAGACTGCAGAAGAGCAAGTCCAGTAGGGAGGCAATTGGCTTCTGCAATTCCAGCTGAGTGACTCGCTTCAGCTGCAATTATCTGGTTACTTCAGGCAAAAGCGAACCGAAAGCCAAGGGCTTCAGATCATGCTGCTGACCACAGCCAGAGTCCCACCCTGGCCACTTAAAGCTGTTGAGTGTGGACAGGGAGGTTACCGTAAGACCTGGGACTCCAAGAGACTCCACGTTCTCTTATCTTCTCTATCCACAGCATGACTTGGGCAAATTTCCCGAGTCCTGGGCTATCTAGAGAGGCGGTAGTTACAGGCATGGGTGTCTTTGGGGTCAGTCAGGCCTGGGTTTGCATCCTGGCTCTCCCACTTGTTAGCTGTGTGATCTTGGGCAAGTTTCTTCACTTCTCTGTGCCTCAGTTTACTCATCTATAAAATGGTGACAGCACCTGCCTTGTAGGAAGAGACTGTGCTGGCCCGGAGGTGAATGCTGGTATACGAATTGGGCAAGGCTTTGTGCTCAGCACCTCCTAAATCACTGATCAGCCTGTGGACCATCAGCCCTGTGCCCACACTCATTCACTCATTGGCCACCTCCTATGCCATCATGGCTGCCACACCACATGTCTGCAATGGAACACTCTGCAACAGTTTAAAAACGAATGAGGCCTTCCTCTAATGCCTGATACAGAAAGATGCAGTGGTTCCCTCCAGCCAGACATCCAGGACGGTATCATTTTCTCAGCTCATCTCTTCCCTGCAGGTGAGCAGGTGCCACAAGCTGATGCACAGGTGCGCATCCTCTCTGCTGGGCCTGAAGACCCCGATGGCTCCAACCCACTACGTGAAGCCACCTCCCCCTCCCCCGCCCCAACTCTGACAACGGCATCTATGTTTCTTCATGGAAAAACCTTCTCGACTCAATTCACTGCCAAGCCAGGGGAGCGCTCCAACTCGACAGAATTATCAGCACTGAGCTAACAGAGACAGATGAACCGAGAGGAGAGTGGGGACAGCGAGCAAACAGATCTATTTCCCAGCTCCGAGATCCGGTCTGGGCTTCCCCCCAACAAAAGACGAACTTCTCTGCGGAGGTGTCCACGGAGCCCCTGTGTTAAGTCAATTTTCCTCCCCTTGGCCTTCCATGAGCGGCTGAGGAAGGAGGTGGGGGGCCCAGGTGGCGAACCCCAACACTGGCCCTGAGCATCTTCCCACCCAGGGAGGCTTTCCCGCCATCCCATCTAAGAGGCCGCTGGAGGACCAGGGGGAAAAAAGAGTTTGAAAAATGCAGTTCTTTGGTGAAAAGATTGGCTGTCTGAGGGCTGAATGGAAAACAGTCAACTTCAATCCGATGGGAAATTCTTCTTTCCCTGGGCTTTCTATCTTACGAGTTTTCGCAGCCAATCTTAAGCCCCTGGCAGCCCCCTGGGGATTGGAGCTGCTTGTAGGGGGGCTGTGGGTCCTGCTTGGAAAAGGCTCCCAAGATGATAAAACGGCGGGGCTCTCAAGTCAATGATCTGTGGCCGCAGACAGGCCAGGTGGTGCCCACACACATGCTGCTATGGGGGCTGTTGACCCCTGGGGCTGTTGCTCCCAGTGGAGGGGCAGCGCAGCTCCGGAGTCTTCCTAGTCCCCCAGGGGCACCCTGTGTGACCTGCTAAGTGATTTCACGCCTCAATGCCTGGACAGCCCCATCTATCACATGGGACAGGGAGCACACCGTCTCTTACCACGCGGGAGTCGGTCTAAAGATCATTGTTCACATGTTTCGAGCTGGAGTGTTCCAGTAGGCCAGCACCTGGAATTAGGACACTGGGTCAAAGGGCATGTCATTAAACATTTTGATAGATACTAAAAGCTCTCCCAGTTTTCGCTCCTGTGTCAGGCAACTTTTACTGTGTAACAACTTGGAAATTTCAGCTGCACAGAACCAGCATTTGTTTTCTGGCTCACTTGCCTGCAGTTCAGCAGGCGGGCCTGATCCAGGCTGGGCATGGCTGGGCTGAGCTCCAGGCCTCGTCTCCCGTCCTCCTGGGACCTGTAGCTCCCTGGGTAATGTTGTTCTCCTGGCGATAGCCAAAGCACAAGAGGGACAAGCAGAAACATTCCAGGCCCCTGAAGGCCTAGGCACAGAACTGGCCACCATCACGCCTGCCCCCATTCCATTGGGCAGAGCGAGTCCTGTGGCCAAGCCCGGTGTCAGTGGGGCAGGGAGGCCTACACCTCCCGTGAAGTTTGGAGTAGGGGTGGAGTGAATGCTTACAGATGGGTAATGCAGTCTACACAACCCCTGTCATGTGTGTGCGTGTCTGCTTATGCTCACACTCGTGCACAAAGAGGTATGTGCAAGAATGTTCACTGCAACACAGTGTGTGCTATTGAAACCTGAAGAAAAAACCCCAAATACGGTAGTCCCTCTGTACTCGAGGGATTGGGTCCAGGGCTCCCTGGATACCCAAATCTGGGATGCTCAAGTCTCCCATACAAAATGTCATAGTATTTGCATATAATCTATGCCCCTCCTCCCATATATTTTAAATCATCTCTAGATTATTTATAATACCTAATACAATGTAAATGCTATGTAAATAGTTGTTCCATTGTATTGTTTAGAGAATAATGACGAGAAAAAAAAGTCTATACACGTTCAGTACAAATGCAGTCATTATAGGCTTTCCCATCCGTTTTGGCTGAATTCACGGCTGCAGAACCGGGGATATGGAGGGCAGACTATAGCCATCAACAGGGAGCCGTTAAATAAACCACACCACACGGGGTACCGTGGAATACTACACAGCAGTTAAAGAGGAGTGGGGCCTATCTCCATTAACAGATACAGAAAGATTCCCATAGGCACTGTCAGTGAGAAAAGCAAGTCACAGAATAATATATTCAATAGGATCTCTTTTAGGGGGAAAACCACCCATGGGAGGGGGGAAGGGTGCACACAGAAGGTAGACTGGGAGGAAGGGAGGAAGACCATAGGCAATTTTACCTATGGGAAAAACTTCTGAATTATTTTAATCTTTTACAAACGGAATGTGTTTATACTTTATACATGATTTTTTTTTTAATTAGAATGCCGGAAGCAAAAATAAGAAAATACCCATTGTTAGGGATTTGCGACCTTATTAGATGTAAACATTCTAGGAACTCAGGAATCCTTGGATTCTGCCAAACCACAGCCACTCTCTCTCCCTCTGCCTTACACACTTCTGTCCAACAAGGGCCCTTTGGAAGGCAAACTCACGTGAGAGACCAGGAAGGAAAACTCAAAGTGGCCCTTTCCTTGTGAGCTGGGCTGGTACCCAAGCAGGCAGAGGCCTGGGGTAGGCCACTGAGCTGAAGCATGTGGCATGGCCCACGACCTACAAGGGCTTCTCCAGGCCACTGAGCCCAGGCCTTATGTTCAGCTGTCTGCTGGGCCTGATAAGACCGGAGTGGCAGAGACATCCGTGAGAAACGGAAGAGAGAGAGGCCGAGGTGGCCACGCAGGCCATAGGAAGGCAGGCCAAGCCTCTGCTTGGCTCTCTAGCCCTCGGGTGGAGGGAGCCACCCCATGTGACTGACAGCTCCCCAGAAAGCTGCTTCCCACTGGCTTCCCTCCTCTGTGGGCGGCCTGAAAAAGGGCAGAGTCTTGTCTCTAGAATCATGACAGTTTCTTCCAACTCTCTAGACCTACCCTGTTCAGTAGGGTGGCTGCTAGCCCCACGAGGCTATTTAAATTTAAATTATTTTAAATTAAATAAAATAAAAGACCCAGCTGCTCAGTCACACTAAACACATTTCACGTGCTCGTAGCCGCATGTGGCCAGTGGCTACTGGATCGGGTGGCCCAGATGGAGAGCACTGCTGTCAACATGGGGAGTTCCACCGGCCAGCGCTCCAGGCTTCCACAGCAACACGCGCAGGTGGAGGGGCTGGGGCGTCCACCCCAGGCCTCGCACTGGGTACAGAGGTGGGGCTGGGAGCAAAGAAACTTACTCTTCTGTTCTGAACATCATTAACGTTTAATTTCAAAATGACTGTGATTCGTAATATCCCAGGAGGCCTCCGAGAGATGTCCACAGTTCAGTCTCCCTTCCCGTGGGCTGGGGGAGCTGGCCTCACACTGGATGCTTTGGCCGAGCCCCATTCTCTTCTAGGGGCAGCCCTGGTCTAAAGCAAAGAAACTTCCATTGGTCTCCCCTTCAGTGTCCCTTGTAAGGAAGGTGGAAATGTTTTGGGACAGAAAGGATGGCTCCCAAACCCACTGCACAAACCTGCTCTGGTCCTGTGACCTGTGAGGGCCCAGTTTTTGTCCTCAAACTCATGGCCCTCCCCACGATGTTCAGCACTCCGACCGGCTGCCTGCTTAGAACTCCCACCTCCTGTGCCTTTGGCCAGGCAGCACCCCTGCGACCCCCTCCCCTGAGGTTCTGCCCCCAGACCTTTACCTCATTACCTTACCCCAGAGGTTGTCAACTGATTGCCCGTGGGGTGGATCAAGCTCGCAGATGTAGATTATTTGCCCATAGAGCACTTTCTCAAAGTTCAAATGAGCTGTCTCAGAAAAACAAGAAATTTCACATAAATATCCAGATTTCTGGCTTCCCTAGACAACCAGAAGCTCTTACAACCCTGGGCCTGTCATCCCACGTGGTAACAAGCCAGTGGAAGCCAAGGGAGGCTACGTCATCTTCCAGTAGTGGCATGGGCACTTCTGTTTGCCACAGGCCCCACTGTTCCCTAATGTCACCTGCCTGACTCCTGTGGTCATGGGAGTGAGTGACTCCTGCTGTTCCTTCTTTGTCCTCACTGTCCGTTGCCCAGAGGCTCTGCTCTCTCCACTCTTAGGAGTTCCCAGGGTTCCTCCATGCTGAACTTTTCCCTACCCCTCCAGTCCTCATCTCTCTCAGTGGCCTGGACCTCACCGGGACATCCCAGCAGCATCTCAAGCCTATCCCATACTAATACGCCATCTTCCCCTCCATCTACAGCTGGCTCCTCCTCCTGTGTCTCCAGGGGTGGAACTGCTCCCCCTGGGCCAGAACACCAGGAGGCATCATTACTGCTCCTCCCCCACCAGATCCCACAGCCCATGTTTCTCTTAAGCTTGTTGCCCCTCAACCTCTACGCACAGCCTGCCCTCACCTGGAGTAGCTCAATAGCTTCCTGACTGGCCTCCTGATCATAACAGCCAATAGCCATGCCTTCATTTGTCAAGGATTTCTTGAGCACCTACTATTTGCTGGACACTATCCCAGGGGCAGTGACCAAAACAGACAAAAATCTCCTTCCTCATGGGGTTTACGTTCTAGCAGAGGGGGACCTAGCAAACTAGGTGACTAGGAAAGATGATACAGTCTGTTAGATGGTGATAGGTGCTACGGAGAAAAATCAAAAGCGAAGGAGGGTAGAGAAGAGGAGGGGTGTCATTTTAAATAAGTGGTGAGGAGATGCCTCAATACAAAGATGACATTTGAGCCATGACCTGAAAGAGGTAAAGAAGGGAGCCATGTGCATATCAGCAGGCAGAGCATTTCAGGCAGAGGGAACAGCAGAGGCAAAGTGCTGAGGCAAGATGTGCCAGCATGTTCTAGGACTAGCGAGGAGCTCTGTGGCTGGAGTGATAAATCGGGCCGGGCAGGTGTCGTAGGAGATGACTTGGGGAGGTATTGGTGAGGACGGAGTCGAACATCACGTAGGACCCTGCAGGCTGCTGAAAGGGCTTTGTTTTTAATGCTAAGAGAAATGGGCTGTTCTCAAGTTTGGGGCAGAGGCGAGAGCTGATCTGACTTCAGTTCTGTCAGGATCTCTCCGGCGGTTGTGTTAAAAAGAAAGTGATGGGGGGCCGGCTCTGTGGCCGAGTGGTTAAGTTCAGGCGCTCCGCTGCGGCGGCCCAGGGTTCGGATCCTGGGTGCGGACATGGCACCACTCGTCAGGCCACGTTGAGGCAGCGTCCCACATCCCACAACTAGAAGAACCTGCAACTAAGACATACAACTGTGTACAGGGGGGGTTTGTGGAGATAAAGCAGAAAAAAAAAAAAGAGAGAGAGTGATGGGGCTAGGACCGGAAGAGGGAGGCGGCTATAGTGAGACAGGAAGGAGATGGCAGGGGCTCGGACCATCAGGGAAAGCAGAAGGAGGAGGGAGAAGGCATGACTTTCTGGACCCAAAAGAAATTAACACCAAATGGGTCTGCAGACATGTTAGATGTGGCATGTGAGAGAAAGAGAACAATCTGAGGATAATGTCAAGGTTTACGGCTGAGTTTCTGCAAGGACAGAGTTTCCATTAACTAAGACGGTGGGTTTATCATATGCCAAGCACAGAACGCAATGCTTTACTCGAATTGTTTCATTTAATCCTCCTCCAAACCTATGAGTTGAGACCAGAACCCTGCCAGTCCATGCAATGGGTAGACAAAATAGGTGAAACTGTGTAGGCAGGGCTGGATGCTTTGCTGGTTAAGCTGTGGCTCCTGATCTCAGATCTTGGTTCTGTCATCCTCTAGCTACGTGATCTAGGGCAGTCGACTTTACTGCTGCACCAGTTATGCCTGCATAACAAACCACCCCAAACTTCACAACTGTCGCTCATCGTCTGGGGCCTGGCTGGGCTCAGCTGGGTGGTTCTCCCTCTGAGTCATTTGTGTGGCTATGGTCAGGCAAGGACTGGGGTGAAGTCATCTCCAAGGCTTCCTCGTTCACGTCTCTGATGCCAGGGTGGAAAGACTCCCACTGCTGAGACTAGAATGGGGGAGCTCCTTGGGGCTCTTTCTGTCTCCATGTGGGCTCCCCCCAGGGGCTCTGCTGCATGGTGGCCTCAAGGCACCTCAACTTCCTTAACGGAGGGTCAGGGCTCCAAAGGTGTGTGCCTCTAGAGACAGGGCCAGGAGGAAGCTGAACTCCATCCTGATCTAGTCTGAGAAGTCACACGGGTCCTCCTACCTCATTCTAGTCCTCAGAATCAAGTTGCTCATCTCGGCCCATGTTCAAAGGGAAGGGAATTAAACTCATCTCTGGAAGAATTTGCAGACGTGTTTTAAAACCACTGCAACAACTTCTGTCCCTCAGTTTCCTCATCTGTAAAAGGGAGAAGATGGTAATAACAGCCTACCTCAAAGGGCTATTGCAAGGATGAAATGAGATAATTCGGGTCAAGTGTTTCTACAATGTCCCCTACATAGTAAGGACTTTTGGAAAAAACCCATGGTTAACCATTTCATTTACATCAAATTCAAGGAACTTTCAAGTCAACAAACTGCTCTTTCCCAGATCATCAGACGTCCCCCTGGGTTTTGACTTAGACATTCTGGATTCTTTGCAGGTGCCAACCAGCCCTGGAAGGAGCTCCCAGCTGAGCAGCACTTGGCTGGGCCTGGGAGTTGGGCCCTCCAGGTTCTGCTGCACACCTGGCAGGTCGGGGTTAATTCACTTCTGGCTTGTTAGTGAATTCAGTTGCTGAGCACAGGTCTCCGGCTTCCAGCCAAGCTCCCTCGCTCCCCTCCCAAAGAGCCATGTCAGAAAAGGGAAAATAATTAGTCATTAAAACAAGTGCTTCAGGAACGTGACAAACGTCAAGCCCTGATATCGCAGCTGGGTGACATCCCGACATTTAATACAGTGCCACAGCCCCCTCCCGATGCCCAGGATGCATCATCCATCTGGTTTCTCAAGTCATAGCTGGTGGCCCAGAGAACCCTCAGGCTGCCCTGCTGGCTGCAGACTCGGTGTGCCCTGGGGTTCTGTGAACAACTCTTTGTCATCTATCTGGCAGAAGTGGCATTACAGAGAGAGTGCCCCATGCTAACAGTGTTGAAGTCACGGCCCTGCCTCCTAGCACTCAACCACCAACCCGCTTCTTTATCCATCCACCCACCAAGGCACTCACCTATTTCCCATCCATCCGCCCATCCATCTGTCTGTACACCAACCTACCCATCTCCCCATCCATCTATCTGCCTACCCACCCATCTGCTCATCCATCCACCCACCCATCCACCCATACATCTACCCATCCATCCATCCACCCATCCCCCAACCCATCCATCTACTCATCCATCCATCCATCTACCTACCCATCCATCCATTCATCCAGCTAGCCAGCCACCCATCCTTTCGTCTATTCACCCTTCCATCTATACACCAACTATCTATCCACTCATTCCACCATCCAACCATCCATCCATCCACCTACCAACCCAACCCAGCCATCCATCTCCCAGTTAACCCACTCATTCACCCAGCCAGGTAGTAGACACTTAATGAGCACCTACTAGCCATTCATGTATTCATTAATTTATAGCAAACATTTATTAGCAACTACTATTAAGTCATTCATCCAACAAACCAACATGTATAAAGAACTTAATATGTTGTTCATTTATTCAGTGATGAGCACCTACTGTTTATGCATTCACTTAATAGTGATTGGGTAGCAACCATTTATCCATTTATTCACAAACATTTGAGCAACCAGTATTTATCAGTCAGCCAGCAAGCAGGTATTCATTGAACACTTAGTAATGCCAGACCCTGTTCCAGGCACTTGGAATACTGTGATGATTAGGACCAAGTCAATGCCTTTAGCAACAAACAGTAGAAGCGAGCAGACAGACCTATCAACAGATAACTGCTCTATAAGGTGGTCAGCGCATTGATAAAGACGTACACAGAGTGTAGGAGGGCTCCCCGAAGGCATCCCAAATCCAGTCTCGAAGCTTTAGAGGAGGCTTCCTGAGGGAGGCCCATGAGCTACGACTCACCTGTGGGCTTGAAATTCAGACCACCTTAAATCCCAGCTCTCTTTTCTAGCTCTGTGACAGGGGGTTGTGACTTGCCAGCGGAACGTCAGTTTTCTCACCATAGAATGGAGACACTAACAGTACTTACCAGATGAAGAGGGAGGCAGGTTTGGTTGCTGATCAATGAGTGGTTGCTCTGACTACTACTTAAAACAGGAGCAGCAGTTAGCCCTTGAGAAGTGGGAGGGCGGGCACCCCAGGCAGCAAGACCCGGAGCAAAGAAAGGCCCAGAGGCCAGAAAGTCTTGCTGAGTGCAGGGCCGGGGCATGGCAGCCTGAAAGGGAGGTCCCTGCAAGAAATGGCCAGAGAGGAGAAGGAGTGGCAGGCAGGAAAACATGGGCCACAGTGTAGGGCAGCGATTCTCAAAGTTTGTGCCCTGGAGCACAGCACCAGCATCACGTGGGGACTAGTTAGAAATGCAGATTCCTGGGCCCACCCTCAGACCTACAGGATGAGAAACTCTAGGGCTCGGTGTCCCCAGGCCTTCCAGGTGACTGTGATGCACTCACGTTTGAGAGTCTTGAGACTGACCTAGGGGGCTGGGAGTTATCTTGTATGGGGGCCAGGAGGGCGGGGCGGAGCCGGTAAGGTTTCCATGGAGGAGGGTCTGTCAATGGATTTGATTTCCTTACCAAATAAAATACATTTAGTTGCAAATTGTTGACGAGGGGAACAAGGGGCAGGGAATGTACTAACAGAGAAAACCCATCTCTCCTGCTGGCAAAGAAATTCCCTGCCAGGAACCCATGGAAGTGATTGGGAGTAGGGGTCCCAGCGCGAGGAAGCCCTTGTTTGGGGGACCCCTTACTCCTGAAGGCAAGGGGCAGCTTCTGGCTCAGACCTCAGGGCACCAGGCCATGGATCAGCCAGTTCTGGGGCTCTACCTCCCCGGTTCCCCCACCCTCCGCCTGTCACACGCGGGGATGTCACAGGAAACAATGTGCCTCTGCCAGCCGCCCAGGCAGCGTTGGCGGCGGCCTGGCGTCAGGCATCACAATGACTCTCATTTCCTAGGAAACAGGGAGTCGCACTTGTACCTTCGCTGGGAGCCTCCGCATTTGGAGCCGTCATGTGACTCGGGGAGCTATTTTTAGCCTCCCCTGGCCCTGTGTTGTAGGAAGAATGATTTGATGAAAATACTAAACTCATTAAAAGCTTGGGGGATGGGAGGGAAGAAGGGACTGACAGAGCAGGAGGCTGCAGCCTCCAAGATTCCAGCCCAGGCTGAGCAGCCCGGAGGTGATGACAGCTGGGACCTGCCATTTCCATGGGGTCTGTGCCCCGGGGAGGGCGGGGGAGGGAGGAACTAATAACTCGCCTACCTGGGATTGCTGGCTCCCACTCTGAGCTGGGCACTGCTCACACTTCACCTGCATCGTCTTGTTATGCCCTCCTCACAGTACTCGTAGGAAGTAAGAACAGCATCCTGTTTGCAGATGAAGAAACTGAAGCTCAGAGGACTTGAAAAAGATGTTCAAGGTCGTTAGCTAGGAAGCTGGGAATCCAGGATCTGAACCCAGGCCCCCTGACCCTGGAGCTTGCCCCTTACCCATCCTGCCAGAGGGAACCCCTTCGGGACCCACTAGCAATTCAAAGCAAGGGAATAGGGCCAACTTCATGGGCGGGTGACCCGGCTGTCGCACAAGGCCCGCGCTTAGAAGGGCCCCGTGCTCAGTTGGATAAGCACCATCACTGTCTTGAAATTCTCAGTCATCTTTTAACAAGGGGCCCCATATTTTCATTTTGCACTGGATCCAGCAAATTAGGTAGCTAGTCCTGCTGGAAAATTCTCCTGCCCTCTTCACAAGCTCCTCTGATCTGGATGCTAGACGAGTTTTTCCATTTCATTTTCTGCTTCCTGTTCAGGATGGAAGAGGACTTTCCTTTTATTGTGTTTGCGGTGACGATCCAGATTCTGGAGTCACCCAGACGTGGCTTCCAATCCCAGTTCTGCCACTTATTAGCCGTATGCTCCTGGGAATCAGCTTCTCCTTTCTCTGCCTCAGTTTCCTCCTCTGTAAAATGAAGACAATAAGAGTTCCTACCTCATTTCACTGCCTTGAGGATGAAATAGGATTTTTTTATGGCAAGCACCCAGCATGGTGCCAGGCCCGTAGTACATACTCTGTCAAGGCGAATTGTTATTGTTGATGTGAGTAAACATAGCACACAAGCCAGCCCCATGGCCTAGTGGTCAAGTTCAGTGCACTCCACTTCAGCTGCCCAGGTTCAGTTCCCGGACACAGACCTACACCACTCATCTGTCAGTGGCCATGCTGTGGAGGCAGCTCACATAGAAAAAGAGGAAGATTGGCAGCGAATGCTAGCTCAGCGAGAATCTTCCTCAGCAAAAAAAAAAAAAAAAAAAAAAAAAAACCACAGCAAGCATCTGTGGCTCTGCCTCCACTGCACCCCTGGGACCTTTCCTTCCCTGCCCCGTTCTCCTGCATGTGCTGGGTTTTCCAAGGCAGTGTCTCGCGTGGTTCAGAACCTGCTGCCTGTAGCATTTGCCATGGACTCCCTTCCTCTGCAGCCCCCTCCATCAATGCTCACTGCCTGGAGTCTCTTGCGGGGGTCCTCAGCTGTGCCCCCAATGCCAAGACGGGTAGACCCCATCACCTAGGCCAGTGGTACGTGTGACTCCCAGCAACCTCGCAGGCTCAACGCCTGCAAGAAAGAACACACCCCGAGAAGCCCCGGGTTCCAGGCTGAAGTGAGGGGACGCTCTTTGCTCCACTCCATCCTGTATCGGATGCATCCAGATCTGGTGTCATACTCGCAGTAGGGAGATATGGAGAACTGGCCCCGGTTTACACATGCAGAAGAATGAGTTGGAGAAGAAAGTATACTGTCCAAGGTCACTGCCGGCAAATGGTCCAGCCAGGATTTGAACCCAAGCCCATCTGCCAGCGCAGTGCCACTGTCAGGTCCCGCCTGTGCGAGGCAGGCAGCTCATGCCCTCGTCCCACAGAGAAGGCTGGCTTCAGTTTCCACTGCAGCCCCTTCCTCCAAGAGATGCAGAGCCCGGCGGGGCGCTGCAGGGAGGGGTGGGGTGGGCAAACAACAAGCCAGTGGCTCTCACCCAACCTCCAGACCCCGGGGCAGGGAGCTCCTCCCCTCTCCTTTATCCGGAAAATACTTTCACTGCCCTCTCGCAAGCCTGCTCCTCCCAGACCTGCCTGCCATTTCCCAGCCAGCCCCGATTCTCGGGAAGGACGCCCCGCTGAAGAGGGATGGGAGGAAAAGCTGGAGAAGACGCCAGCGGGAGGAAGGTCCGCTCAAGACAGAGACTCATGGTTCTATGGGAATGATGCGGGCCCTTCAGAGGGCAGGGGAGGCCAGAGGACCCCAGGGAGACCACAGACAGATCACATGTTGTCCTTGAAGGAAGTCCAGGATAAGGGAGCCCTCAGAGCCCAAATGGAGTCTGTTGGGGCCTCACCTGCATCCTCTCAGCCCTCACGGCTCCTGACACCCACAGGCTTCTCAGGCAGCACCTGCGACCCTCAGCCCTCGGGGGCCCCTGCTCTCAGGAGCGAGCTTGACCATGCAGAGAATATGTGGTTAACACTCCCCAGGAGCAGCCTCAAGCAATGACATGGGGAGGTGGGGATCAACTCTCCCACCCCAAGGGGGACAATTGTAAGGCATGTTCCACCGTCTCCCAGGGGGCCCAACGGCATTGCGTCCCTGTTGCCCACAGCAGGAACCTACTCATTAACATCCCTGCGTTGGCTGCTTTCCCTTCCCTGTCTCATTTCCCACACCCCTGCCAGTGTTTCCTGTTGTTAACTTCCAGTTAGTTTCCAGTGGATTCCAGCTCCTAGCCACCCTGTGTCCAGCAGAACCCTGCCTGGGCTTTTCCGCCATCCTCTCACCGTCTGGCATTATGTCAGACAATGCTCTGCTGTATTCAGAGGGTTTTCATGGCCAGTGTTTTCAGAAGCGGGTGGCCGGGTCCTTCTTCCTAGTCTGTCTTAGTCTGGAAGTCCCGCTGAAACCTGTCCACCATGGGTGACACTGTTGGTATTTGAAGTACCAGTGACAGAGCTTTCAGCCTCACAGCAACACACAGCCTCCACAGTATGACAACGACAGATGGGTGGCGTGGTTCCCTGACCGGGAACTGAACCCCAGCCACGGCGGCGAGAGTGCCGAATCTTAACCACTAGAGCACCAGGACTGGCTGGTGTTCCCTGGGGGCCCTTGAGTCTTTGCCTCAGAGTCTGCTGCTGAGGGAACCCAGCCTAAAACGGAAAACGTTCATTCATTCATGTATGTTATGGGTCCTCCTTGCATCCCTGCTGTTGTATGAGCATAAACGGTGATTTCCTGTGGCCCTCTAGAAAATAGGAACCATCATTCAGTCAACAAACACTCACAGACCACCTGCGTGGGCCCGGCCTCTGACTCAAGCTCCGTTTCAGGAGTCTGGGAGGCGATGGGGATGGATAAAAATAGACACCTTTGCCAAGAGTGTCCCATGTGCCAGCCCCTGTGCAAAGACCTTCACATGCGTTCTCTCCTTTCATACCCACGATGACCCAGTAAAGTAGCTATTCTTAGCCTCCTTTTTCAAACAGGGAATTGAAACCCTCCGGGAGGTTAAGTGTTTTTCCAAGGTGACACAACAAGTAAGTGACAAAGCCAGGGTTCCAGCAGAGTCTGTGGGAATCTCGCGTCTGCTGAACCTTGACTTCCCCATCAAGCCACGCAGCTGCTTGTCGCCCCCAATGCCCGCCGGCCTGCCCTCACCAGCCAAGCGGCCCTGTCATTTCAGCCAATGGCTGTTCGAGGACTCGGCTGTCATGGAGGAGCTCAGGCCAAAAGGACTCAGACTCCAGTCAATGCCCACGCCTCCCTTTACGCACCCTGTGACCTTAGTCAGGTCAGTTCAGCTCTCTGAACCCGAGACCCTTCATCTCTAAAACGGGGTGGTGTGAGGGCCAGCTCTTTGTACTCTGGTTATGAACGGATGCCCTGTGACTACCAGAATCAGGTCTTGGACCCAATTTGTCAGACTCCAAACCGTGTATCTAAAAATACCACCCCCCTCCCCCGACACACACACACGTCTACCTACAGATCCATCCAGACGAAGTGGTTGGTTAGAGGTAGTTTCCAACTGTGTTTCCAGAAGTGTCTGGAAAGCAGTGGGCTGAACCCCAGATGCTTTTCCCATGGAAACAGTGTTTTAGTGTTCTCAGCCCCCAAGAGCCTCTGAAAGCCGTCATGTGCGTAAGGCTCGCTCAGAGGACCACACCTGCCTCCCTCTGCCAGCTGGCCCCTCTTGCATGAGAAAAGACTGGGGCATAAAAGGAAGAATTCACAAGACCAAACCACAGAAAGCCCCAAGGTCAGAGGGCTGGCAGGGTGTGTGGGGGTGGGGGGAAGCGGGCAGGAGCTATCGAACGGCAGTGGCCAGTGATGTCCATCCGAGTTGCAGAGGATTCTGGAGGCAAAGGGAGTCTGACCGTGCCACTGTCTAGCTGGGTGGCCCTGGGCAAGTCCCTTCTCTGAACTCTCAGTTCCTTATCTGTGAAATGGGATAATAACAGCATCCGCAGTGTGGGGTTGTTGTGAGGGTTAAATGAGATGATGTATGTAAAGGCGTCAGCTCCCCACCAGGCTAGGAGGTAGCTCTGGATAGACGGGGCAGTAAAGATGTGGCAAACTGTGCTTTCCACACAGGAACACAGCAGTGTCTTCATTTTGTATATGCTTCTCATGATGTGACTTTGACACTCTTCCTATCAAGGCACAAAGTCCATGCTCCCTTCCCTGGGATCCAGGCAGGCTTGTGGCTTCAGTGGAAATGACACTATGTGACTTCAAAGGTTCGGTCATAAGAGGCAATACACTTTCTGTCTGTCTCTCTTGGGATGCTTGCTCTTGAAATCCAGCCACCTTGCTGTGAGGAAGCCCAAGCAGCCCACAAAGAGACACAAGAGGAACCGAGGTCCCTGGCCCGCAGCCCTGGCTGAGCTCCTGGCCCACAGCCGGCACTTCCTTGCTGACCACGGGAACGAGTCCTCCTGACTCATCCTCCAGACTGGGTGGAGCTGTGTCGGCTTTTGTCAGGTGGAACTGGGAAAAGCTCTCCCCACTGAGCCCTACCCAAACTGCAGATTTATATAAACATATGATGGTTGTTTTAAGCCACTGTGCTTGGGAGAGCTTTGTTTGCAGCAGTAGATAACTGATTCAGAGAGGTTAAGGGGCTTGCCGAAGGTCACACAGCCAGTCAGTAGAACCAAACCTTGAACCAAAGTCCCCAGCATCCTGGGGCAATTCTTCTTCCTTTCACAATCCTCATTTAACAGATGAGGAACACAGGGCTCAGAAAAGTTAAGTAACACGCTCAAGGTCACAGAGTAGTGTTATAGGTTGAATTGTGCCTCCCCAAAAAGGTATGTTGAAGTCCTAACCGCCTTATTTGGAGATAAGTTTGTACAGAGGTAACTGAGTTAAGATGAGGACATTGGGGTGGGCCATAATGCAGTAGGACCAGTGTCCTAGTAAAAAGGGGAAACGTGGATACAGCATGAAGACGATGCAAAGGCACAGGGACAACGCCCTCTACAAGCCAAGGAAGGCCTGAGGCTACCTCCAGCAGTCACCCAGTCTGTGGTACTTTGTTACAGCAGCCATGGCAAACTAGTACAGCTAGTAAGTAGGATTCTAACCCAAGTATGCCTGATCCTATGCTGTCCTGACTCTCCCCTGAGGTATTCTGGGAAGGCTTCCTGGAGGTGGTGACATCTAAGTGCCGAGGGATGCACAGGAGGCAGCTAAGAGGTGATGGGAGGGAAGAGTGTTCTCTACAGAAGGGGCAGCTTGGATGCCAGGAGGCCTGCTCCGAGGACTGAAGAAGCTCTGGCATCTGGACCGGGCAGCATGTGGCAAGGGCGTGGGCCAGAGCAGTGCCAGGAGATGGGAGGAGGATGGCCTTTGTTAATCCAGCAGGCAGGCAGGTTGGATGTCATCCCGAGGGCAGTGGGGAGCCATCTGCCTTTTTCTTCCGAGCCCTGTCACCCCAGCAGGATTCCTCGGAGAGCGTTTCACACTGTGGCCCGGCCCTCCTCTTTGGAGCCTGGAAGGGAGGGAAATGGTGGGTTTGCTCTCAGCGGGAGAGGAACTGTCTCTGCAAAGCCCCCTCGGGTCTGGGAATTAAGGGCTGCTGCTGTTGGCTTCCACCCTGCAGCCCCTCAGGAAGCCTCGTCACTGCCAAGTATGAAGCCAAATAAGAAAGGCCCCCCCAGAGCTGCCTGGGGCGGGCGCGGGGCCCCTCAGAGGATCCCTTATAGAAATCTACCCTGCAGGGCACCCCCATCTCCAGAGGCCCTGGGTGGGATCCTCAGGTCCTCACTCATCATGGGAAGGTTTCCTGATTCAGACACCTCCCTCCCCACCCACTTTGGAGCCAGGCCCGTAACGAGTGGGTATTAAGATTCCTGTTCTCTAGAGCAAGGCCCCGTGTGATGGCAAGCTTTGGATGCTGGAAGCCTTTCCCCACCCCCCAAAAAGATAGCTTCCATGTGTCTCCCAAAGTCTTTCCCTACATTCCTTTCCGATCCAAATTCCTCAGCCAAACCAGAGTCTCTGAAGAGTCCCTGGGGCCGCCACCCCCCCGGCTCCCCGGCTCCTGAGGGCCTCCTGGCTCCGCTGCATCCACTCAACTGTTCCCCCATCCTAGACGAACAGAGGCTGTCAGCAAACATCGCATACGATAGCTATCCCATCTGAGACAGAGCAGAAGCTGGGGGGCGGGGTTACACAGGGGTGTACCTGCAGCCCAGAAAATGGCACTGATCCTGCCATCCACCCTCCCACCCTCACCCTGCAAAGGCCCTAGCAGTATTTTCCAAAAAGCTGAAGTTGTCTTAAAATTTAAGGCTCTCCAGTGGAGGTTGTCCTGAGAGCATAGAAGACTGGGGGGTCGTCCTGACAGGAAGCAGCCATGTGGCCCGGTGACAGGGTGCTCCCCACACGGGCCTGCTGCGCACGCCCTCACCACCCAGGTGTGCCGACCCCAGCCAGGACAGGGTGCAGGGCTCAAGGGAAATCAAGGTATGTGAAGCAGGGACTCAGGAGCACAGGGAGGAAGGCGGAGGGAGATGTTCAACTGAGCCCTTGGTTTGCATGTGTTTGTTTTGTCTTTGCTGCTGGGGAAGAGCCAGAAGGAAGGAGAGCTGTTTGTGGCTTGTTGACAGCGGGCCCCAGGAGGTAGCCAGGCCCCTCGGGGTTACTGCAGCGCTTGGAGACAGCCTCTCTCCAGGCTGCTGTGAAATCTGGAAGGTTAGGCTGGGTTCCCGGAGGGAAGAGAGGGGAAAGATTCTCTAGGAAGAAGATGGAATCTGAAGGCGTTCAGGGTATCCCCAGGGAGGTGGCCGGGCCTGGAGTGGGGCAGATGGTGATGACCGTGTGGCATCCCTTAGGAGGCTGGCCTCTGATCTGATACCAAACCGATGCCAGCCCCAGCTGTGGCTTAGAAGGGGCAGCCCTGGGAGACTTCAAAGGATGGGCTGGCATCGGCTGAGGTGGCCGGTGTGGGGGAAAGCTGGAGGGGGCGCTGGAAGTTCTATTCTGCTTGCAAACCCTGCAGGAAAGGCGGTGGCAAGGTCCCGTGGGGACTGAGATAGAACGTCCCCCAGGCACGCAGGCTGGGGCTTGGAGTGAGGGTCAGGTTCTCTGGGAGAATATACAGACATAGGACAGCTCCTGCGAAGCTGAGTTCACGGCTGCAGATTCACCAGAGGAGGAAGAAAGGAAACAGGAGGAGCGGGGAGAGGGAGCAAGGGAGGGAGGGAGAAACAGACAACAAAAAGAGACAGGCAGACGGAACAAGGAGAGAAGGAGGGAGGTGGGCAAGGAGATGAAGGACCTGCAGAGAGAGAAAGAGTTCCAGAAAAGGAGAGGAGGAGCCGGAGGAGGGGAGGGGAGGGGAGGAGTGGAAGAAGGAGGGAGAGTGGGAGGGGAAGGAGGTTGAGTAATGACCCAAGACAGTCAGCCCTGGGGTCCCAGGCCATGCAGTTCACGGTCAGTGCCCCACCCAGCCCACTCAGAGCCGTGAGAGCTGGCTGCCTGAGGCTGAGCCCCTGATCCCCTCAGCCCAGCGCCAGGACTGGTTTCCTTGGGGGTGAGTGGAGACTGGAACCCCGGTCCACACTCCGGTCCCCCCTGTGTGTGCCCTAGCACGGGGTCACATGCTCTTCCACGGGGCTCCATTTTCTAACTGACACAGCCCTACCAGCCAGTCACCCAGCCCTGGGCCACAGAGCATCTGCTCAGAGGAGGCGGCTTGTCCGATGTACAGAGAGGGCGTCCTAAAGGCGACAGCAGCCCTGATTGTACGTCCGTCCTGTCAGTCCTAACTTCGGCACACGTCCACACCCGGCAGCAAGGACGGCTGGGGAGGGTCTTCTTTATCCCAGGGGTCCTGGGCCCAGGTGGCTTCACATTTGGAAGTTCAATTCTAAAGAAGGAAGGACAAATACTGAAGGACATGAAGCAGAGAGCCGAGCCCCAGAGAGTGGGAGCGAGAAGTCAGTGTCAACAGAGGAGGCAGGAAGAAAGCGAGGCTAAAGGTGTGAGGCCTCTCCGAAGAGGGAAGAGCAGAGTGAAATATTGGGGGGCAGAGCGTGGGGTGCAGGTCCAGGATGCTCAAATACAAGGGGAGAGGCCGTATGTCACCCCAAGGACCTTAGGAGTCAGCCAGTGCTGGCTGGCTCTGCCGCTCGCTGGCTGTGGCTTTGGGCAAATTACTCCAACTCCCGGAACCTCCATTTCTTCCTCTGTAAAATGGGTCTAGCAGAAGCACGGACTTCACGGGGTTCCTGTGAGGGGAGGGGTGTAGCACCCACAGGATATCCAGCAGTGCTGGGGACACAGGAAGCCCTCAGTGACCGGCAGCTATGATAGGGCAGCAGCTGCGTAGAACCAGGTTGAGAGATGGGGCTTGGGAATAAGCCTCCAGAGGCCCCTTTGGCCTGGGCCATCTATGTGCCTGTTTAGAAAAAATTAGTCCCAAGTTGGCAGTGACAGGAACACTGCCCTAAGCCCTTTCCATATTCTTAATCTCACCCTCACTCGGACCCATGAGCTGGGCTCTGTTCTCACCTCCATTTTAACAAGGAGGGAGCCTCGGCTCTAAAAACCTCCCTAATGTGCCCAATGTTGTCACCCTAGACTGAGCTCAGGTGCGAGCAAGAGCCGGGTCCCCTCTGCCAAGAGCGAGCTCCACTCCAGCCGGGAGCAGCCTCCGGCTCTGTCGCTGAACAGTTCTCCCCCCGGCTCAGAAATCCTGGCTGACGCCACAGCCGGACTCGGGCGGGTGTCACCCACTAATGAGAAGCCAGGGCTGGCCCACGGAGAGCACCGGCTGGCACAGGCACTCGGTGAGCAGACCCTCCCCGCCCCGGGCGGCTCCCTGTTACACCTCCTCTCCGGAGGAGCCGCGGCGGGAAAAACCCACATCCAGGTCGCTGTTGCTCGTGCCAGGAGGGGGTCCCGCAAGGGCACGCACCGAGCAGGTGAGAGCACTGGGAGCATGGCAGGGGGCCAGGGCGCAGGGGTCCTGAGGGTTTTTTCCCAGGCGTCTTGGAACAGGATGTTCTGAAACAAGGAGGCAAGCCAAGAAGCAAGGCGTGCGTGCACGTGTGTGCGCGTGTGTGTGCGCATGCGTGCAGGGGAGGTGAGCGGCACCACGGGACGTGAGGGACAGGATCAGAGCGAACGGGGGAGGGGGAGGCGATGAGGAAGGAGAAGGTGGAGGAAGAGGAGGGGGAAGATGAGGCAGTGGGAGGAGAGGGAGGAAAAGGAGGAGGTCAGGGATGTCAGGAGCATCTCACGCTCTCCCCGTCCCCACCTCCTTCCGCTGGGAAGAGCAGGGGTTCCCTGCTCCGAGGACAGCCTCAAGGAGCACCAGTGGTGCGAGTAGGAAGCTGGTGGCCTCGGGTCTCCTGCCCTGTCTCCGTGGCCATCAGCACGTGGCCTCTCTGGCTGACAAGTGGCTTCCACTGGAGTCACAGGTCACCTTACTTTCCCCCTCCCACCACCCCTACCCCCCTCCATGAATCAGGAGCAGGCGGCTGATTTGGGACCACTCATTCCGGATGTAGCTGAGGGTGTTAAGGCACATTTTTGGTTTGATTTAGGGTTTCTGTCAGTGATTTGGTTCTATAAGAAGCCAGCTTGTACCTTGATGTCGACAAGGTTAGATGAGTGACTGATTGATGGTGGCTGGCTGGCTGGCTGTGATTGGGACTGACCAGACCTCAGACTGTGAAAGCTGTGACTGACTATGACTGACTGGCTCACTGCGACTGGGCTGACGGATCGAGCCCGACCGGCCGGGTGACCAGTTGACGGGAGACTGACCCGCTTGCTAGTTGATAACAATGGGCTTAGCGTGTAGTGGACTGGTTGGTCTGCTAATTCAAACCGACTAGAGAACTAGGCAACTTACTGTGACTTACCATTTTGCCTGCCTGACTACTGTGACTGACTGATTTAGTGTGGCTGTTGGCTGATTCAGACTGACTGGGTAACTGTGTGACTAACTGTGATCTCCTAACGCATAGCCTTGAGCTACGGTCTCACCTGACTGACTTTGGCCGGCTGCAGGAGTGGCTGGCTCCTTCAGACTGACTGGATGACTGGAGGTCTCACTGGCCCCAGAGCCGTGACTGACTGCCTTGATCACACGCCTGTCTCTTTGAGACTGACCGACTGGCTGGCTGGCTGGTGTTCCTTGTGGCTGTGACTGTGGCTGCCTGTGACTGACTGTGACTGACTGTTGAGCTGATGGAAACTGACTGTGCCCAACTGACTGAACGGACTGGGTGGACTGACTGCCCACCTTAGTCATTGGAAATTGGCTGTTAGTCGGCCTTGACTGCCATAGACTGCCCCAGAGGACTAGCTGGCCAGACGACCACCTGATGACCTCCTGACGACCGCCTGACTGGGTGACTGTGGCAGGGCAGGAGTCGGCTGTGAGACAATATCCTACCAGCTAACTGGCTTGCACGTGCTGACTGGCTGACTGATTTGGGTGACAGATGACTACTAGGTGACTCGCTGGCTGTTTGAGATGGGCCGACTGACGTAGCTTTGACTGACTGACTGACTGACTGACTGACTGACTGACAGGTTGACAGATTAAGACTGACCAGGAGACCTGCTGGCCACTGCTGTGAGTGGCTATGTCTGACCGTGTAGGCCTGACTGTATAACGGAGTCTGACTGTGAGGCAATGACTAATTGATGGACTTGCTGACTGACATTGGCCGAGTGTCTGACTGACCAGTTGATGTGACTGTGACCCTTGGTGTGAACGCTTGTGCCAGGAGTAACCAACTCTGACTGTGAGTCGAACAGCTAACTGCCTGACTGGCTGAGTGCGGCCATGATGCCTATTGTGCGTGGCCCTGCCTCACTGTGTGGCCCTGGCTGTGTGTCGGAGTCTGACTGTGAGACGGTGACAGACTGACTGGTTTTCCTGGCTGACTGCCTCCGGGTCAGCCTGTAAACACAGTCCCTACCTGTCCCAGGACCATTAGAGGCCCTCCCTGGAGCCGGCCCAGCCTGAGGGGACAGAGCAGCTTGTGTGGAGTAGCCGGGCAGGAACAGGGAGAGCAGGACCAGGCCCTGCCCAGGGCTGGGCCCAGATGGAAAGTTCTCCCCTCAGCCTCTTGGGGCTAGGTCACTGGCATGCATTCTCCGAGCTGAGTTTTTGGCTCGGGTCTTATAGCTGCTTTATTTGGGGGATGTGGGGGAAAGGGGAGCTGGGGGAACCTATAAAAATATGGGGCCAATAACTCCCCGACAAGACTCCAGTTATAGGGGCTGGGGTGGGGGAGGGGAGGACGGTGAGGGGCTGGGATGGGGGCCAAAGGCGGCCCTAGAAAATTCTCGCCTTGTGATGTAGGCTGGAAAGCCTCAGGAAGGAGCAGCCTGTCTGTCAGGCACATGTCTGTTACCTCAGGCCCCAGGGCATTTCCCAAAACCTGGCCCTCCCAGGCTGCCCCACCAGAGCCCAGGGGGACGGTGACCTCCAGCCCCCACTTCCTCTCCCTAAGGGAGTGGGGCTGCAGGTTTTAGGGGGCAGAACTGATAGCCTTGGGCAGGGCACTCCTCCTCCCCGAGCCTCAGTTTCCTCATCTGTGAACCGAGGGCCGGGTGGCAGAGCTCAGGCTGGGTTCACAGATGCCGCTGCCACTTCCTGCATGGGAGCTTCCTCACCCACAAAGGGGAACAATATCCACAACGGCTCTTATTCTACAAACTTGTCGTGAAAGAAGAGAGTGATCCAGATAGAGACTTCAGCTCAGCGCCTGGCACCTCGTCAACAAGCAAGAAATGCGAACGTTCACAATTATTAATACTCGTCTCACAGGGGATGTGTTGGGATTAGCGAAGATCTGCGATGTGCACGTACCCAGGAAGCCACGCAGCTCAGCCCCGAGGGGTGGGAGGCAGCTGCGCTGAGCCCAGCGAGGCCCCCGCCAGCCACCCTGAAATGCCACCTGTCCCCCCAAAGGATCAACAGACTCTCGGGGGCACCAGCTGCTCCCGACACCATGGCCCCTGGGGCCTGGCCCCCGGGGACAGGCAGGTGAAAATAGGAGGAAGTTCCCTGGGGTTCCCCTGGGAAGAGCCAAGGGCCCAGTTGACACGAGCAGGCCCCAGCGAGGCCAGGCCTCTTCCAGGAAAGCCCAGCGTCTAGGACTTCCAGCGACGGCAGGAAAGGCCAGGTTCTCCTCTGAACCCAGCTGGCGAGGGGCGGAATTTCCCCAGGAGGCTGAGAACCCAGGTGTGAGCCCAGAAAAATCCCGCCCACACCCATCCCGCGGCCTGTTCTCAAGGGCTGCCGAGGACCCGAGTTCATTTGACCTTCACAGCCACCCACCTGCGAACTGCCACAGGCCGGGTCATGAAGCATCCCCAGGGTTACTCCCAAGGAACAGAGGGTTCCTCCTGACTCCTTCCTTCCTCATTCATTCCTGCGTGAGGTTAAGACCTTAGACTCAGGAGCGAGGCCAACCTGGGTTCGAATTCCAGCTCAGCTGGTTACCAGGTCTGTGACCATGGGCTGGAGTCTTCTCCCCTCTGAGTCTCAGTTTCCCCATCTGTAAAATGGGGATGATTATAGCACCAATCTTACAAGGTCGTGGCAAGGCTTTGATAAAATGCTCAATAAATGCTTAAACAATTTAAGGCTCAGGGAGCTGAGAGCGTGTGCCTTCTGCCCCACAACTGCTTCCTCATCCGCAAAATGGGGGGATGACCTACCCCACAGGTCCTGGGGAGGAGTCAGTGAGCACTTTGCATAATCGCTGTCACCTTGAACAGCTCCGGGGGGCGCTCTTCACATCCTGCTTCATCAGTCTCGTCCTCGGCAGCTCTTCACGGCGGCCCTGTCTGGCATGCAGTAAGGGCTCAATAAATAGGAGCTGTGTGTCTTACTCTAGGAGGGGAGAGCAAAGAAGGAAAGAAGCATTTAAATAGAGAGTATGCTAGGGGCTAAGTGAAGGTGTGGTGAGAACGCAGAAGAGAGGCCTCCACTACGTGGCGGGAGGCGAAAGGAATAGAAGGGGTCAGAGACATCCAGCGCTAAGCCAAGGAACAGATGGAGCCAGCTGGGGAGCTCCAGCAGAGGCGACGGCCTGTGCAAAGGCCCCGAGGTCAGAGAGAGCAGAGCATCTGGGGGCGCCAGACCCTCTAGCCAGGCGGGAAACGACGCCCTTGACCTGTGGTTGGGGTGAGATGGGGCAGAAGGAAAGCCCTCCTTCCTGGCTCCCAGGAATGCTAGGGGTCGGATCCTTTCTGCCTCGGCCAGGTTCCCAGGCGGTCTCCGAGCACCTCTCCGCCTGGGTCAGGGCTTTTGGGCCCCCAAACTCCTAATCTCCAGGGCCTGCGGCAGAGGCTAGCACTGTCCCCTTTTACAAGAGAAGAAGGGAGCCACTTCTTATACGAGTTTCCTGTTGCTGCTGTTCAAAATTATCCCAAACTTAATGGCTTAAGACAGCACAGATTTACTCTCTTACAGTCCTGGAGATCTGAAGCCTAAAGCCAGGTGTCGGCAAGGCCAGCGCCTTCGGCTGGCTTCAGTGGAGAAACTGGTTCCTTGTCCTCTGCAGTCTCTAGAGGACATCTCTGTCCTCGCTCTGTGGTCTCTTCCTCGTGTCACTCCAACGTCTTGTTTCCCTTTTCACATCGCCTTCTGTCACTCAATCTCCTGCCTCCCTCCTGTAAGGACCCTTGTGATTACGTTGGACTCACCATGGTAATCTCCCCATCTCAAGATCATTAAATTCATCACAGCTGCACATGCCTCCTGCCCCAGGGCCTTGGCACTTGCTTTTCCATTGCTTGGAATGCTTTTCCCCCAGATACCTATTTGGCTCATTCCTTCACCTCCTTCAACCATCTGCTCTACTGAAACCCTTGACCCGCATCTCCGCATACCTCATTCCCTGATCCTGCTTCATTTTTCTCCATTCCACTCATCACCACCTGTTGTATTAGAAATCCGTGCCTTTGCTTATTATCTGTCTCCTCCAACTAGAATGTAAGCTGCACAAAGACCGGGATTTTGTCTACCTTGTCCCCTGCTGTATCTTCAACACCTAGAATAAATGAACAAAGGCAGCAACTGAAGTTCAGAGAGGCAAAGTCATGTGCCCAAGGTCACCCAGCTAGTAAGTGGCAAAACTAGGTATTTGAACCCAGGTGGGTCTGACTCCCATACCTTAGAGGTTTGGCTCAATGATGCCTTTTACCTCTTAAAATTTACTTCTGTGGGGACCAGGCCTTCCGGCCCTGCCCTCTGCCTTCTCCTGGTTAATGACAGGCTAGCTGTGGGCGGCTGTGTGACTCATGGGAGGAAATAACCAGAGGAATAAAAATAGTTTCTGTTGGCCCAGGGCATCAGATTTCACAACAGAGTGAGGGCACCGCGAGAGCAGGGAGCATACGTGTTTCTCTTGGCACATACGATCAGTGCCAGACAAACGCCTGGCACGTCGTCAGTGCTCGTGAAATCCATGCTGACAAGGGAATGAAGGACTCTCATTTGATTGCCCAGAGAAGCCCTGCTCTATGTCTGTCTATGGAACCATCCATCCGTCCGTCCATCCATCCATCCATCCATCCATCCATCTGTCCATCCATCCCTCATCTCGCTCTCTGTGGGCCTTGGGGACCGCTCATTTCTGCCCAGAGGTCTGGGCCACCCTCCCTGTTTCTCTTCCTGTCTCTCTCCCCTCTGCCTCTCTGGGTTTCCTGACAGGGTCCCACCCAGCAGAGCCTCACGAGGAAGCCTCTCCCTGCCCTGAAGTCCCCGCTCTCAGAGGTCAGTGCCCATGACAGCGACCCCAGTGACGTGGTGGAAAGGCCCCCATTAACCTCCCTGCCTGAACTGTCCCCTCAAGACTGGCCAGAAGGTGACGGCAGCTGTGCTCTCCTAGGTGCCCCCAAACATGTGTTTTCTGTACCTGCCTCTCCAGCCCAGCCACGATTTTCCAGAAAACAGACCCTTTACCCATCTGGATAGTTTCCTTCCTCCCGAGCTTCCAGGAGGAGAAGTCTACCCAGCTCCCAGCTTGGGAGAGGAACGAAAAGCAACAGAAGATATAAACAAGGATTCATTCAACCCCATGTGCAGCCCCGAGGGGCCGTGTCGGGGCAGCTGCGGCTGCAAAGACACCTCCCCAAAGGGGGAAAGGGATGACAGGCGGGCCACCTGGGCTGACCAGGGCAGGAGGTGACTGGTGCCACACTGAAGAAAAGGGGGTGAGATTTGCAGAATGCATGTCAGCCTGACTTAAGAGGAGGCCCTAATTGATGTCACCACAGCGGTCAGTCCATTCCAGACACAAACATTCAATCAGCCACGAAAGTACCTGCAGGAGCAGCAGCTGCCAGCCCTCCTGCCTCCCTGTTTTCAAGCCTCTTCTTTACAAATACCGTCATCCCCGCTCGATGGAACGATAACGCCGCTGCTTGAGCATGGCCAATTCATGTCCAGCACCGCTGGGAACCAGGGCTCCGTGCTCAGCACCTTATCTCCCTTAACACTCAGACATTTTTAAAAGTTTCTGTGAGGTAAGGTGTGCCCTTCTCTACAGATGAGAAAACTGAGACTCAGAGAGGTTAATTCACTTGCTCAGAGCCACAGTGCTCTTCTCATTTCCACTTTTGTTCCCCTACAACAGGAAGGGGCAAACCACTGCCTGTGAGCTGTCCAGCCGCTGCCTGTTTTTAGAAAGTTTTATTGGAGTACGGCCGTGCCTGGTTGCTGACGAATGGCCTCTGGCTGCTTTTGTGCTTATGACCCAGAGCGGGTTAGTCACAACAGAGGCTGTAGGCCTCCAAAGCCAAAAATAATGACCATTTGGACCTTTACAGAGAAAGGTCGCCAACCCCTACCCTACCATCTAGTCTCTGCCCATTCCCCACCGGGATCCTTTCAAAAGCTAACTCAAGTCATGACACAACCTGTTTAAAATCTTTTGAATCAAATCCAGATTTCTTCCCACAGCCCTCAGGACCAGCAGGATTTGGTTCCTGCTAACCTCTCCCACTCTCACGCCCATTGACTACATTCCAGCACACTGGATCTTTTTCTAGTTATCTAATCTGGCCTCCTTCTAACCTCAGTACCTTTGCACATGCTATTCCCTTGTCTGGAATGCTTTTCCCCCAACTTTAGGTCTTAGCTCGAATACCATACCCCCCAAGAAGTCTTCCCTGTTGTTATTCTCCACCCCCACACCCAGGCTATGTCCTTCCTGGGTAGCAGTTTGTCGTTGTTTATCTGTAGGTTCACTTTTAATCTCTCTTTTGCCCCAGGCTGCAAGCGCCATGAGGGCAAGGAGTGGGGCTGTGTTGCTCAGTGCTCTATCCACCACTGGCATACAGTAAGCAGGTGATCCGAGAATATTTGTTGAGTGGCTGCAGTGCAGGTGTGTTGGCATTGTGACCTACAGGATTCCTAAGCCGCATTCCTCGAGCAGAACCACCCGTCCCCTCTTCCTTCCACCAGCATTCAGAAAGCAATATTCATGAAAGGCTGCAGGGGATCTAAACCACTCCAGAGGGGTGGACAGCCAGGCCCCTGCCCTCAACCCATTCCCACGGACCAAATCCTCCCACCTCAGCCCCTTCCTCTTGCTCAGAAATAGTCGCCAGAGCAGGGAGGCCCCCATGATGTGTGTCTGGGAGCAGCCCCTCCGCAGAAAGGACTCTGCTGCTCCTCACTCAGGCCCCACCAAATGTCCCCCAAGATTCCTAGCCGCTGGTAGGCCTTGAGACACAGCTGGGCTTCCCTGGAGAAGGTGACACTCCAGGACTGGGGTTGCTGCAAACAGGGCCCAGATCCCAGGTGTAAGAGGTTGAATGGCGGCCCCCAAAACCATAGGTCCCAGTCCTAACCTCCAGCAGCTGGGAATGTGACTTTATTTGAAAAAAGCGTCTTTGCAGATGTAATTAAGTTAAGGATCTCTAGATGGGACGGTCCTGGATGACCAGGTAGGTCCTCAGTCCAATGACAAATGTCCTTTTGAGAGACAGAAAAGACACAGACACGGAGGAGAGGCCATGTGCAGACAGAGGCAAGCCTGGAGTGATGCAGCCACGGGCCCCAGAGCGCCTGGAGCCCCCAGGAGCTGAAAGAGGCCAGACAGGGCCCTCCCTGGAGCCTTCGGAGGGACAGCAGCCCTGCGACACCCTCATTTCAGACGGGTACCCTCCAGAACTGAGAGAGAATACACTTCTGTAGGTGTCAGCCCCCAGCTTGTGGCTCATTTGTCATGACAGCCACAGGAATCCAACACACCTGAGAAGGGCAGGCTCGCTTCGTGCTTTGGCCCACAAAGGACGTGCCTCTGAGAAGCACCGCGCTTTCTGCTGGGAGGGACTCCAGGCCTGAGTCACCTGGCCTTTCCTAGATCTGGGCACCGGGCCTGACCTGAGCGCTCTTTCTTCTTCCACACCCGACTCTACTCTCTTCCCCTAGTATTCGTCTGCAAACGGCCCTGACTTTCTCCTCCTCAAACGCATCTCCAGAGAGAACTTAGGATGAGCAAGGAGAACAGCGCAGCTCGCAATTCATTCGCTCCAACTTTTCTTCATTCATTCAGCCAACAGGATATTTGCGAAGCACCAGCGGTGGACTGGGCACTATTCATGGCTCTGGAAACGCAGTGGGGATGAAGCCCACACACATCCCTGACCTCGTGGAGCTGGCATTCTCGTGTGGAAGAGGGGGGGCGGGGAGCGATAATTGCCTCAATAAATACAAAGCTGTTAAAATTCAAATCCATCATTAGCATGTTCCCTAAAGTTGTGAGCCCCGAGTGGGGAAGCACTGATGACAGAGTCCCTCGCCTTCCCTCTCAGGGAAGGAGTTGGGGTTGGGGAGCTGGGTGGGGGCAGAGCCCGGAGTTTGAATCCTGGGTGTGCCACTTCCTGGCCCGGTGCCTTGAGAGCCTGTCATCCCTCCACTAATGCAGAAGGAGCTCCGGGCGCTCCCTGGCGCCCTGTCTCCAAGAGCCTGTGGTTCGGAGAGAGGAAGGGGCCTCCTCCCCAGGAGCAGAGCTGGAGCTGGGCTGCGGAGCCAGGATGGCGGCATATTGAAGGTGCTGGGCTCAGAGGCCGGCCCCGAGGGCAGGCGAGAGGGAGGCTCTGGGAGAGAGAGCACAGCCTGCCAGAGCTCAGAGCCCGTGCCAACCCCATCCTCCCACGAGCGGCAGGAAGGGATGTCGTGTGACTTGTGGGATCTGCGGGCAAACCAACTGTGAAGCTGGACACCTGCCCAGGGAAGACGGGAAGCCTGCTTAGGAGCCCTTTGGTTGTAATAAACATCAATCAGCCACTGAGTATCTACAGTTTGCCAAACCCGGATGACCTGTTTTATACGGTTTACCAGCACAATGATCAGCAAGGTAAGTGGTGCTATTTTGATTTTACAGAGGAGGAGACTGAGGCTCAACAAGGTGGCACAGCTGTAAGTGACAGGGCCAGGATTTGAATCTAGGTCAAACCTTAGCCATTTCACTCTATGTCTTTAGCTCTATTTCTGACTTAGTAAGGTGTTTTTGGTTGCAAGGAACAAATACTCAATTCAAACTGGCCTAAGCACCCCTTTACCCAAAAAAAGAATTTGTTGTAGAAAGAATGTAGGGTATTCAGGCACAGGTGGATCCAGATGCTCAAACAATGTTCTCACAATTCCATCTCATCCTTTGGCCTTGTTTTCCTCGGTGTCAGCTTCACTTTATGGTACCAGAGGTACTAAGATTGGCTACCTGGGGCTCCAGACTTCTGTTCCATAAGCTTCACAGATTCACTGGAAACATGAACTTCTGTTCTAAGAATTCTAGCTAAAGCCCTGGGTATCATTTTCATTGGCCCAGCTTGGGTCACATGACAAGTCCAGATCCAATCATTTTGTCAAGAGGATGCAGTATTCTCATCGGCCAGGAATGGATCAAGTGTCCACTCGTGGAGTTGGCAGGTGAGGACAGTTTGAAATCACAAGGACTGAGAATGGGGTGAGGGATTCCCCAAAGGGAAATCAGGAATCATTGGATTCTTGGTGAGCAGAGCCAATGGACACCTGCTACAGCCTCTCTGTTTCTTCCTTCAGTCTTCAGTAAAGTTCCTTTGAAAAGTCTCCAACCCCATCCTCATGGAAAGAAGGGCAAAGCCTTTGCCCATTGAAGTGAGGCAAGATGGCCTTGGGCTGAGCCGCCTTCATGTGGTGGATGGATTGTACAGGAGGTGATTGTACCTCTCCCTATGTTGATGGTGTGCCTGGCATTTGACTGCCTTTGGCCAACAGAGTGTAAGTGAGTGTGTGCAACCAGAGGTTTTCAATGGGATGGCTTCGTTTGACTTGGTCTTCCATGCTTCTGCCATTTACCATAGGCGTCCCCTGATTGCAGGAGGAAGAAACACACACCAATACGCCCGATCACAGACCTGAAGCCTAAAGCAGAAGCTGCCTCAGACAACTCAGGCCCCAGGGCAAGGCACATCAGTGATGGTGGTCGGAAGCTCCTGAGATGTGGGGGGAGTTGTCTGTCGTGCAGCATCATCACAGCAAAATCTGACTATCGCAGTTTGAAAATTCAGGAGGTTTTCCGTGGAGGGAGGCCACTATTCCTTGAAGTGAGTACTCTGAGCGGTGGCCACTCTATATTCTGCCAAGTTGCCCTGGGAACCCAGAAAGGCACAGCCACCATGTTTCAACACAGCAGCTGCATTTCAGCTCCCACCAAAGGAAGTCTCCACGGCCCCGAAGGAGTTTCAGCATCTTTTCTGGAGCCCTGCCATTTGCCTTACCCTCCATCCAGGGTCTCTCAGGATCTTTACCCGCTGTATGACCTTGGGCCAGTCATTTGTCCTCTCTCAGCCTTAGTTTCTTCATCTGCAAAAGGGAACAATACTAACCCTTAGCTTTGGGGGAACTAATGGGGAGAATATGTATAAAACACAGAGCGGCTGGTGCAGTGAAATAGCTCAACAAATGTTAGCTTTATTCTTACTTTTTTTAAAAATTAAATTATTTTTGCCAATTAAATTGAAGGAGTAAAGATGCATTTGAATGTTTGGTCTGCTCCTCTGAGCCTTGGGAACATGGTGCAATACGCATGTCTGTACCCCATAGCAAAGAAACCACGGGTGCCTGAGCCTGGGGGAAGACGGATCTGGGACATTGGTGAGGCAGGTTTTTTCTCTTCCTTTTTTTTCGCTTTTTGTTTTAGTTACCTGAAATCACACAGCCAATTTATTTATTTTGATTGTTCATCCCACGAATAAAAATAAAACAAAAACACACAAACAGTGACAACATTCACCACAACTTGAACCCACGAGAAAGGGCCATGGCTGGAAGAAAATTCACCATTCTGTTCAGGGGGAAGCCAGTGAACTCCCATGCTTCATTTCTGCTGGAAATTTCCTGCGAGGTGGGATTTTAATGCCACTTGACAAAGCAGCCCCGGGCCAGCCTCCTTCAGGGGCTCTCCCTTTGGCGGCCTCCTGGCCCCAGCCGTGCAGTGTGGACCTTGGAGTGAAAGAAAGATCATTGTTAGTGATGGTAGCAGAGCAGGAGCTAGCTTGGCGCTCACCTGGCGCCAGGCTCTGTGTCACACACAGGGTCTCCTTCTGTTCCCACCACGTTCCTGCGAGTAGAGGCTGGAATACGTACAATTTATCTCGGATGAGGAAACTGTGACTCAGAGCTTTCAAGTGACATGCCCACATCCCACAGCTAGCCGGGGGCAGATCCAGGACTTGAACTTGGCTCTGATTCCAAAGCGTGTGACTCGCATTCCTGTTTGAGGCTGCGCCATGTGGTCCTGGGTACTGCCAGCCCCAGGGGATGCTGAGTCAGTGAGAGTCCCCTCGATTTTGTGCGGAACCCCAGAAAGAAGCTCATCAAGGCCCTTCCTCTGCTCATTCTTCACTTACTGTCCCCAGCCTGTGAATCTGGCCCACGGCTCCATCCCACCAAGAACAGATCCAAATCTGTGGCTCCTTGAAGCGTCTCACCAGCCGTATCTAGGGAGGGCATCCTGGGAACTTGAAACTTCTGCCCTCGCAGCAAACCGCCCCCGTCCTGGCCTCTGTGACAGGCTCCACCACAGAGGGCACTGGAGGAAGGGGATGCAGACCCACGTCCCACTCTTGGAGTGACCTCTTCCCGGCTGTGTGGCCTCAAGCGCTCACTAACCTCCCCAGACTTCAGTTTCCCCATCTGTCTAAGAGTGGCACACACTTGGCTCAGTGGTTTCCAAATCGTTTTAGGCAAGGGCACCACTAATAGAAGTGCACGCAGACCTCTGTGTGTAAAAGCAATGAGAGAGCAGCTGTTCCAAGTAACAGACACCTGGGTCTCGGTGCCCATCAGTCTCCACGAGGAGCAAAGGGAACACCACAACCTGGCTCAGCCCGGAGGCCCATCCACATGTAACACGCTGTGATTGCTGGATCCTGACACATGCCCCCCAGCAAAATTTTTCTTCCCAATGTGTTAATCAGGACCCTTGGGGTACGAGTGACAAAAATGCCATTCAAACCAAGTTGAGCAAACAGGGGAATGTACGGGAACAGCCCTGGAATTCCACTGTGTTTTTTTCAAATTTGACACTCCCTTCCTTACAGCCCTCTTGATAGCTTGCCACAGTCCTAGGGAAAACGCGAAGGCCTTCCTTCAGCCCGCAAGTCCCTGTGTGACCTGGCCCCTGCTTCTCGCTCCAGCCTCATTTTGAGCCTTCCTCTCCCTCCTCTGGGCCTTTGCATATGTTGTGCCCTCCACCTGGGATGTTCTTCCCCAATCTCTTCCATATCTGGCTCATTCTCACCGTTCAGGCTTCAGTTCAAAAGTCACCTCTTCAGAGAGGCCTTCCAGTCCACTCCAGCTTAGGTGGCCCCCAGTGCCTGCCCATCCCCTCCGCTGGCCTTCTTTCCTTATCATGGTCTGAAATGATCTTGTCTATGTGCTCCCGTGCCTGTGTCTCCCTCCCCATTAGAACGTCCATCGCATAAGGCACTGTTGACTGCGGATCCCTGACATCCAACACTGTGCTTGTCATGTCCAAGCGCTCCATAAATATTTATGGAATGAATGAATAAATGGTTGACAGTAACTCTTCATGCTTTATCAAGTCTAGACTCCTCTGCCTCAAAGTCAACATGTCCCTACAAACCAGACCCTCTTGTTTCTCTCAGAGGGAAGCCACCCCCCCCCCCCCCAGCCAGGTCTGCAAGCCAACCCATCCCGGGCACCTCCCTCCCACCCCCTCCAATCCCTCCTCACATCCGGCCAATTCTACCCCTAATCTCTTAGAACCAACCGCTTCTCCCCGCCTTTCTCACCCCCTCCAGGCCAAGCTCCCATCCTTCTCCTCGGGCACCTGCTGCAGCTCCCCAGGGGCTCTGCCAGAACCCCTTCTTGCTCCCCTCCAACCTGGTCCCCTCAGTACAACCCTGATCGTGTCACTCTCTACTAAGAAACTGTCGATAGCATCGTCGGGTACACTCCGAGGGAGCCCAGCTGCCTTGCCGTGGGCCACAGGCGCCGCAGGGCTGCCCCTTGGAGCCATCTTGTGCCTTCCTGTTCCTCTCCTTCTGCTCCAGCCCCATGTGCACTGCGCTCCTGCCCCAACTTGACAGAGCGCTGATCACAGCTGGTTCGTACACTTCCGCTGTGGGTCCTGGGTCAGGCTGTCTCCTCCAGCTCCCTTGACACCTGTCAGGGCAGAGAACTTGCCTGGCTTGGCGGGCTCAGCCCAGCCCTGTCGATGGTATTTAATGGTGCTTGCTACATGTTGATAAATGAGTGGATGAATGAACATGGTTGAATACCTTCTCTATGTACAACGTCAAGCTAAAAATCTAAGTACGTTATCACTTCATTTTCTCAGAAATCTTGCAAGGTAGGCACTGTTATATTTGATTGATTGAACACAGGAATGAATGGATGGACTTGTAAACGAGGGCAGAGTCACAATCCCAAAGCATCCAGAGGCCAGGAGGGAGTGTCATTAGTGAGGGGTGCCCAGTATAATGGAAGGGGCCCTGGTAATACGAAGCACCCTGGTATCTGATATGGGTTGAACCGTGTTCCCTCAAAATTCATGTGTTGAAGTCCTGCCCTCAGTACCTCAGAATATGACCTTATTGGGACATGGGGTCTTTGCAGATAACTAAGTGATGAGGTAATTAGGGTGGGCCCCAACCCGGTTTGACTGGTGTCCTTATAAAAAGGGGAACTTTGCACACAGAGACAGACCTGCACACAGGGAAGATGACAGGTAGAGACACAGGGGGAAAATGATCATCTACAAGCTAAGGAGAAAGACTTGGAACAGATCCTTCCCTCACAGCCCTCAGAAGAAACCCACACCTTGATCTTGAAGTTCTGGCCCCTAGGTCTGTGAGGCCATAAATGTCTGTGCTTTAAGCCCCCCAGACAGCAGCCCCAGAAAACCAATACAGCATCTGAAGGCATCCACCTTCAAAAGCATCTTTAAGCCCTGATGGGCCAGATACGATTTGTCTGCAGGCCGGTTCTGCCCGAGAGGACACAGGTGGCAAGCCCTGCAGCCTGGCCAGTCCCCAGAGGACATGCTGACCACAGGGGCATCGGCTCTGTGGGAAGCTGAGGGCAAAGAGATCAAATGGGAATTCAATTATGGCTTGGAGACAAGTCTGTGAGGTCACAGATTAAATGAGGGCAGAGACCGGAGCCAGGGCCTCACTGTGGCACGTGTGCCCCGGGCTCAAGGAGCTGAGCGGCCGCATCCACATGGAGCCAGACGAGGCCCAGCCTGTTTGTCTACTACAGGAGAAAACCTGAACAAAAAAGAAGAGAGAGTTTGAATCCGTTTGGACATGGTTGTTGAGTAATGCCCTCAGAATATGGTAATCAATACTCTGTAAAGAACACTGGAAACGCTGTTTACAAGGATCTGTTAATTATTAAAATTGAATCTATTTTTTTCCCCTCCATTTAGTTGAGCAATCTCATGTTACATAGAAAGGTTAATTACAGACTGACTTCCAAGAACCCTTTGTTGGAAGCTTCTGTTTCATTTTCTCCAAGATGAGTCCTTGAACTCCATATTTGGGAATGCAGACTGAGCTGGCTTAGCCAAATTGGCCCCTCCTTCTATCTGGCCCCCGCCATAGCGGTCCTCTCAGATGGCCGATGGAGCTGGGATTAACCAGAAACCACTTCCAACATCCAAAACCCTGTGAAATGTGGTTTTGTTGCTTTTTCCATTTAGACTGAAGACCACCATCTTTTCAACGTGTTGTCCTGGTTGCAAACGTTAAGAGGGTCCCAGGTTCTGGGACCACAATGAGAGACATACAATATTCCAGTGGCTATACCAATTAGGGCTGTTTGCTCCTGGCTTCGCGGAAGGTAAATGGCCTATTACTCGGTGGGTAATGCATACCACATGGCATTCCTTAGCCTCGAGGAAGCCTGAGACGCCTCATTTTTCTAGAGATAACTGGAAGGGCACAGTGCAGAGCAGGCCCCCCACACCAAGGCTAAGCCCCTTCCCCAGCAATAGCTGTGCCAAAGAGATTTCCTGCTCGCCCCATCGCAGCCTTCCCGGAATTCAGTTCCCCCAGCCATGCCTGGAAACTTCCTAGTAGCAGGTGGGGCTGTGCCGGTTTTTGTCTGCCTGCCACTTTCTGCTTCCTCTGGCCTCTTCAACTCCGTGTGTCTCCATGTGGTCTCACCAGGCTGTCATTTTGGTACCCAGCTTCTGGGCATCCTGGCTGGGCCAGTCATAGGCCTGTCTCCCTCTGTTTGGGTCAGGGATGGGCACATGACCCAAACACTCTGGGACTTATAGCCAGTGTGTAAAGACAGTCCTCCTCTTTAAAAATTTTTTTTTATTCTGTGCTATAGGGATATGCACTCAGGCTTTCAGGAACTGCCTTTCTTGTCTGCTAGAGTGTTCCTGGCTGCAGCTGGATCACAAAATAAATAATAATGATGATAATAGTTAAATATCTATATAGTATTTTCTGTGCCAAGCACTAGTCTAAACACATTACATATATGACCTCACTGAATCCCCACAACTCTCCTCCGAGGGCGGCACTCTTATCACTATTCCCTTTTTCTATAGACGAGGAAACTGAGGCATAGAATGGTTAAGTAACTTGCCCCAGGTCACATGACAAGCAAGACTGAAATCCAGGCAGTCTGGTTCCAGAGTCTTCACTCTTTTTTTTTTTTTTTTTTTTTTTGAGGAAGATAGATTAGCCCTGAGCTAATCTCTTTGCTGAGGAAGCCTGGCCCTGAGCTAACATCCGTGCCCATCTTCCTCTACTTTATATGTGGCATGCCTACCACAGTATGGCATGCCAAGTGGTGCCATGTCTGCACCTGGGATCTGAATCAGTGAACCCGAGGCTGCCAAGAAGCGGAACATGCAAGCTTAACCGCTCCAACACCAGGCCTGCCCCCAGAGACTTTACTCTAAACCACTCCATGGAGTGAGCTAGGGAAAGAGGGAGGGATGACATTGAATAAACCCCTGGATCCAGCCATGCCTGAAGCTACGCTTGGATTTCCCAGTAACACAAGTGAATTCATTCCCTTTGTTTGCTCAAGCTGCTTTGTTTTCCTGTCTCTTGCAACCAAAGGATTGCTACTTAATACATCCCTCCAATACACTCTTCCTGGGGAGAGGACAGGCAGAAAGCATCTTAGTGTTCTCTATAGTCCATTTAACAGGGCTCTGCCTATGAACATAAAATCTCTATAATAATATGGTTCTATTATTAATCTTATTGCACAAACTATGAAACTGAAACACAAAGAGGTTAAGTCACTCGTCCAAGACTCTATAGCTAATAAGTGGCAGGTGTCACAGGGTCTCCTCAGGTCTGCCTCACCCACTGTCCATGACGCTGACTTCCTCCATCCAAATCCATGGTGTCATGTGGATATGTAATACAGAGCCCAGCTATTTCCAAATCGACATAAAGGGTTGTGGTAGAAATGCGGAAGCCAGTTCAGTTAAAATCAGTTTTTTTAAACAACAGATTTATTTATATATAATTCACATACCGTACCATTCAACCATTTAATTGGTACAATTCGATGGTTTTTAGCATATTCAGAGAGCTGTGCAAGCATCACCAAAGTCAATTTCAGAACATTTTCATCACTTCAGGAAGAAACCCTGTCCCCTCTCAAGGTCACTCCCAATTTCTCTCCAACCCTCTTCTCAGCCCTCGGCCATACTAACCTACTCTCTGTCTCCATCAATTTACCAATTCTTGACATTTCACATCAATAGACTCATACTGTATATGAGCTTCTGTGTCCGGCGTCTTTTACTTAGAACGATGTTTTCAGGGTGCATCCAAGTTGCAGCATGTGCCAGTTCTCTTGTTCTTTTTATTGACAGCACTGGAAACTGTATGGGCAGACTGTTTTTATTTATCCACTCATGGGTTGATGGATATTTGGGTTGTTTTCACTTTTCCGCTATGGTGAATAATGCTGCTATGAATATTTGTGTTCATGTTTTTATGTTTTCCTTTCTTTGGTTTGAGCCCAGGAATTGCTGTGTTATAAGGTAACTCTATGTTTAACCTTTTGAGGAACTGCCAGACTATTTTCCAAAGTTGGCTGCGCCATTTTAGAGTCTCACCAGCAATGGATGAGGGTTCCAGTTTCTCCACATCCTCACCAGTACTTACTATTATTTGTCTTTTTGATTACAGGCATCCTAATGGGTGTGAAGTGTATCTCATTGTGGTTCTGATCTGCATGCCTTGATGGCTAATGACATTGAGCATCTTTGCATGTGCTTATTGGCCAATTGAATATGTTTTTTGGAAAAGCACCTATTCAGATCCTTTGCTCAATTTTTAATTGCATTGTATTTTTATTATTAAGTGGTAAAAAATCTTTATATATGCTATACAGAAGTCTTTGATCAGATACATTATTTGAAAATATTTTCTCCAATTCTGTGGGTTTTCTTTTCACTTTCTTGATGGTGTCCTTCAAAGCATGAAAGTTTTTAATTTGTATGAAGTCCAATTTATCAATGTTTCTTTGGTTACGTGTGCTTTCGGTGTCATATATAAGAAACTGTTGCCTAATCCAAGATCATGAAGATTTACCCCTATGTTTTCTTCTAAGAGTTTTATAGTTTTTGCTCTTACATTTCGGTCTTTGATTCATTTAATTTAATTTTATATATGGTGTGAGGTAGGAGGTCCAGCTTCATTCTTTTGCATGTGGATATCCAGTTATCCCAGCAGAATTTGTCAAAAAGACTATTTTTTCCCCATTGAATTGTTTTGGCATCCTCGTCAAAAATCATTTGACTGAAAATGTGAGAGTTTATTTCTGGACTCTCGATTCTACTCCACTGATCTGTATGTCCATCCTCATGCCAGTACCACACCATCTTGATTACTGTTGCTTTGTAGTAAGTTTTGGAAGGAGGAGTCCTTTAATTTTGCTCTTTTTTAAAAGATTGTTTTGGCTATTCTGGGTCCTTTGCATTTCCATATGAAGTTTAGGGTCACCTTGTCAATTTCTGCAAAGAAGCCAACTGGGATTCTGATGGAGACCACATCGCGTCTGTAGATCATGGGGGAGTATTGTCATCTTAACGAGATTAAATCTTCTGATCAGTGAACATGGTGTGTCTTTCCATTTATTTTGATCTTCCTTTGTCTCTTTCAACAACATTTTACAGTTTTCAGAGTATAGGTTTTGCACTTCTTTTGTGAAACTTATTCCTATGTATTTATTCTTTTTGATGCTATTGTAAAATGGAATTGTTTTCTTAATTTCATTTTCAGATTGTTCATTGCTAGTGTATAGAAATACAACTGGTTTTTGTATGTTGATCTTTTATCCTTCAGTCTTGCTGAACTTGTTCATTAGCTGTAATAGCTTCTTAGTGGATTCCTTAGGATTTCCTAGATTCAAGAACATGTTATCTGCAAATAAGATAAATTTACTTCTTCCTGTTCAACTTGGATGCCTTTATTTCATTTTCTTGCCTGATTGCCCCAGCGAGAAATTCCAGTCCAGTGTAGAATAGAAGTGGTAAGAGCAGACATCTTTGTCTGGCTCCTGGTCTAAGGGGGAAAGTCTTGAGTCTTTCACCCTGCAGTACGATGCGGGCTTTTCATAGACGCCCTTTATCAGGCTGGGGAAGTTCTCTTCCATTCCTAGCTTGTTGAGTGTCTTTATCATGAAGGTGAAAGCTAGTTTTAAAAAAAGACCTGGAGATCAGATCAAGACAGAGCACTGAACACACATACTTTGTTCCCTCTTGGGTTGTTTTCGTTTTTAGCAAAAAAAAATACAGGTCTCGGAAAATGGAGAGGAGACATCAACAAGGAAATAGTTAAAGCTGGGAAGCAAATGGGTAGGCAGCCACTGCCTTAAGAAAGCCAAATCTTAATCCAAGTTGCACTTACCAGGAACCAACCAAATCCTCCAAAAGGTCAGGAACTTGCTCACGTAATTCTGGAGTGGAGGTGCAGAGTGGGGAGCACTGAACAAGGAGGATCAGTTATAAGCTGTTAACGAGCTAAGTGGTTCCCCAGATCTGCTCCCTTGGCCCACCCCTCCCTCCAAGACGCAGGGTGCCCGGCCCTCCCCCTTCCCTTCTGGAATGGAGGTCAATTCACTGGGGAGGGGGAGGCTGACTATGTGTGACTGTGTGTGATGAAGGCCGAGGTCCCAGACTGCACCCGGGAGGCTCCGCCTCTAAGCAGGAATTTGGGGGGGTCTGATGAGCCCGAGGTGGCAAGTCCTAAGGACACTGACATTTGCGGTTCCTCAAAAAAGAGCCCCCCCACGTGCCCCTACATTTAACAAGCTCTACTCTTGGATAGTGTTTTCAGCTTTCTAGCCCTCCCATCTAAAATAGGAGATTTAGAGACACTTGAGAAAAGCCTTTAACAGGACATAAAACAAGGAACTTAACTACCACGGAGACTAGTCTGCGGAAAGGAAGCTTTAAATCACCATTAATTTTCTCAAAGAGATGGGAGGATATACCACAGGCGTGAAACAAAAAGAGGATGTGACAAAAAGGAAATGCACAGAAAACAAAATAAAATGGCTCTGGGAAATTGGCAACATGATAGAAGAAACGAAGAACTTAACAGAAGAACTGGAAGACGAAGATGAGGCAGAATAGTTTCCTAGGCTGCTGTCACAAATTACGGCACGCTGGGAGGTGTAAAGCAACAGGTATTTACTGTCTCACAGTTCTGGAGGCTGAAAGTCTGAGATCAAGGTGTCAGCATGGTTGGTTCTTTCTGAGGCTGTGAGGGAGAGTCTGTTCCTTGCCTCTCTCCTGGCTTCTGGTGGTTGCTGGCAATTCCTTTGGCATTCCTTGGCTTGTGGAAGCCTCATTCCAACTCCACCTTCCTTTCCAGAAGGCCGTCTCCCTGTGTGCACCCAAATTTCCCCTTCTGTAAGGACACCAATCGTACTGGATTAGGGCCCATCCTACTGACCTCATCTTAACTTGATCCTCTGCAAAGACCCGCTTTCCAAACAAGGTCACGTTCACAGACACAAGGGGTTAGGACTTGGACATCTTTTGATGGGGGACACAATTCAACACATAGCATGAGGATGCTTTCTTCCAGGAAGAACGAAAATGTAAAAAGATAGAACACAAAAGAGAAATCACCAGAAAATCAGAGGAAGTACAATATCTGAACAACAGGAATTCCAGAAAGAAAAAGTAGAGAAAATGCAAGGCAATCATCCGTGAAACAGTTCAAGGAAACCTCCCAACACTTGAACTGACTTGAATTTTGGGGTCGAAAGGGCCCCCTGGGCGTTTGGCACAATGGTGAAAAGAGACCCACACCAAAGAGCATAGTCATGAAATATCAGTGCACTGGAGACACAGAAAACTTTCCTTAAATGACCAGGGAGAAAAAACCGGTCCCCTGCACAGGATCAGGAGCCAGAAGGATTGAGGCTTCTGAGCAGCATCACCAGCTGTGAGGAAGGGAAAGACTTCCAACCAGGGGATTGTGCCAGGCAAGCGGGAAGGAAGAAGAACGATGTTATTGGTCTTGAAAGGTCTCAAAGAACATACCTGCCACACACACATGCTTTCTCAGGAAGCTACTGGAGGATGAGCTCCATCAAAATGAGGGAGCAAAGCAAGAAAGAGGAAGACCGGGACAACAGGAAATAGGAGATACAATGCAGAAGAGAAGGAAGTGCACTCCAGGATGATGGTCAAGGGAGATCTGTGCCCCAGCCTGGATGGGGGCAGGGCAGGAGACTGTAGGAGCGATGTCTCCGAGAAGCTGAAACTACTAGGACACCTGAAGCCAAGGAATCTATTGAAAAGAAATCAGATGACAGGTCAGTGAGAACGTGCCAGTTAGTCTCCATTTTGGCTCACCCCCCTATGCATTTCCTCCCCTTCTCTGACCTGCAGCCTCCAGGAGGCTGTCCCTGTGGATTACAACTCTGGGCTCCCTCATCCTTGGCTTCCTGTTGGGTTTGGCTAATGGGAAGTGCTGGCAGGAGATGAAAGGGGATGAGGAGAGAGAGGTCAAGTGTATTTCATGCTCCTTCCTGCCTGCTTTGATGCCACCATATTGGCAGCAGCCACATTATCCCTCCCTGACAACAAATCCTGCAGGGAGCGCCTCCTCCACAGCTCCAAATCTCCTGGGATCCAGGAACCCTATTTCCTCCTCTCCCCTTCAGGCCTGGCACTGGTCACGGCTTCCCACCATTGCTAAAGCCTCGGGGTGCCTCTCCATCCTTGTCCACTCCTCTCTCAACAGCCCTTTCATTTATAGCCCTTGGGTTAATACCTCTGAGAGAAATGCTTTGTCTGACCAGAGCCCTGGCTAAGCCTGTGTGTGTTTCTGTCCGAATTGGTGAGAAACGCATAGAAAACTAAACAAACAACAAAAATAATTATCAACTCCAGAAAAACGAAAGATCATGCAGGAAAGGAAAAAAGTAATCATAGACTCCACTGTGATATACACTTACATAGTCAAATATGAATATCAATCTGACCAAATTCCTTAAAATCATACAGAGAGTTGGGCATGGGGTGAGGGAAAAGTCTACATTTGTGGGGTGGGAATCTGTACAAGGAAAGAGAGCTAAAATCTCATCTTCCACAGCGAAAGTCAAGAGATGACACCTAAGACGGAAAACACAAGAAGGAGCACCGGGTGTGATTCTTAGGAGAGGTGGAAGGACGCATGAAAGAAATAGTGATAAGGAAAGAAAGAAAGGCTTCCTCTGAAGAAGGTGAAATGGAAGGGAGGGGAAGCAGGAAGTTGGGGCTGCTGTTTCTCTTAATGTCTTAGTCAGCTAGGGCTGTGCAACAAAATACCATAGGTTGGGGGGCTTAAACAACAGATATCGTTTTTTTGTAATTCTGGAAACCGGAAGTCTACGATCGAGTACAGGCAGGGTTGGTCTCTCGTAAAGCCTCTCTCCTCTGCCTTCTTGCTGTGTTGTCACATGGCCTCTCCTCTGTGTGGAGTGAGAGAGAGATCTCTGGTGTCTCTGACTCTTCTTATAAGAATATAAGTCCCCTAAGGGACCCCATCTATATGACCTAATTTAACCTTAATTATTGCTTTCAAAGCGCTATCTCCAAATAGAGTCACACTGGGAGTTAGGGCTTCAACATACATATTTGGGGGAACACAATTCAATGCATAAGACAACATGCCTTGTTGGTCTAGGAGATTCTTTATATCATGGGCATGTTGAGTAGGCTGTATCCAGGGAGCATCTGCTGTGTGTTACAGCATCCTGATATAAAGGCCAGGATTAAGAGCATAAAGAATTGGGTGAGAAACGCATAGAAAACTAAACAAACAACAAAAATAATTATCACCTCCAGAAAAACAAAAGATCGTGCAGGAAAGGAAAAAGTAATCATAAACTTCCATAAGAATCATAAAATTCCATATGGACATTTGTTAAATGAGTCCTGCTTTTGGGTCACCACAGGAGACGCTGTCAAGGGTACAGAGATGGACCAGACTCACACAGAGGCCTTTCAGAGCAGAAGCAATTAAATGTGTAACTGAAACTTCATCTCTTCCCCTACCCAACACTTCAGACCACAAAACTCCCCAACTTTAGTACCATTTCTCAATTTTCACTTTAAGGAGTCTGACGAGAAGCAGAAAGGTGACTGGGTACGGAAAGCTGTGTTAGTCTTAGTCTTCAGCCCCACTTTCCCAGAGTGCCCAGTGCCTCAAGCTGGCTTCACTTTCCTTCCAGTTGTCACAATGCAGCCAGGACGGAGAGCCAGGTTTTCCTGTTCAGAGTCTCTCCTTGGAGATGGAGGGCTGAAGGGAGTAGGATGGAGGAAGCCAGGTTAGATTGAGTTCTTTCCAGTTCTTGGTCAATTTCTGTTTATATTCTTATATTCTAATAAATTGGTTTGGTAGACTGATTAATGCTGGAAATATTTGCTGCCACTCCATGTGGCACCCATCCTGTGGGACAATTATGCATCCCTATCCTGTGTGATCGTGTGATTCTTCAGGTGATAAAAGGTGAGCAGAAGTGACGTGTGTCACCTCTAAGCAGAGGCTTGAAGAGACGGAGCATGGTCTGCTCTCCCTTCTGCCTCAGGACTGACAACAATATCCCTGAGAGGGGCGGCCGCATCAGCCTGGGTTCCAGGGTAAAGACGACGTGAAGCAGAGCTGTAGGGCCCTTGCAGCGTGGGTGAGAAACCAGCCTTTGTGGTTGTAAGCTTTGGAGGTTTGTGGTCATTTGTTACAGTAGCAAAACACAGCCTGAGCTGACTGATTTCAGGTGGGGATTTCTTCAGTTTGAAGCTGCCCAGCAGCTCCACATGAGCTCGTGGGGCCATGTCATTCTCTGCACAATATAGAGCCCTTCTTTTTCAGGGAGGAAGTCATTTAGAGGAAGAGAAGCGAGAGCCATACCAAAATTCTCTGCATCCTTCTTGGCCTGCAGAACATCCACAGCCAATCCTCCTCTTCTTTGTTGAGGAAGAGTGGCCCTGAGCTAACACCTGTACCCATCTTCCTCTACCTTATATGTGGGATGCCTGCCACAGCATGGCTTGGCTAGAGGTGCTAGGTCCACGCTCGGGATCCGAATCTGGGAACCCCGGGCCGCCAAAGCAGAGTGCTGGAACTTAACCGGTGCACCACCGGCTGGCCCCGATTCCCATGTTTTTAAGAGGCCTTCAGGAGGATGTGTGCCAGGGCAGCTGGCTCTATCTGTCAGCTGTCTGCTAGAGACAGGAAATGCACAGAGTAGGGCCTCGGAACCCAGGCCTTGTCAAATATATGTTCAACCCCTCCCCCACACACTCCCCACACTAGGCTCCCAGCGGGTGGGGGCAGGAAAGTCACAGGCTTTCTCAAACTTTTCAACTGAAGCTCTCACCGAAGCAGAAGAGTGTACTGAGAATGTGAGATTTCAGGTCTTGTGTTTTATTTCTAAAATCCATGTCGAAGTAGTACTTCACCCAGTTCTGTGCTTCTGGGAATGACATTGTGTATTTAGCTCCTCCCACGTGCCAGGTGGCGAGCGCCTCCCCTCTCCTGCTCCAGGGGGTGCCAGCCTTTCCCAGCCAGGCTCCGACGACGGGATCACCCAGCCTGGGAGGAGCGAGGCTCCCCACCGGGCTCCCAGGCCCCGACACACCTCCTTCGGGCAGCGGACTCCAGCAAAATCTTCTGACGCTTGGGTGGTGGGGCGCTGGGGACTGTCACAGGTGCTGAAGCGGATGGTCATGTCCAGAGGCTGCCAGTGCCTCACCTGCTGTCAGGAAGAAAGGCTTCTGGCGTCCAGGGAGTCAAGAACGACTCACTTAAGCAGGAGCGTGACTAAGATGAGAGTGGATTCGCGATGCCGCTGCCAGCCAGGGCGCACTGTCAGATCTCTCCCAGAAATCGACGGAGGAGAAACGCACACAGCGGGAGGCGGCTCCTTGCCCGGGCGCCGCCGAGCCACAGCCACGCTGTTGGCACACAGATGCTCCAGGAGTATTTTCCTGTCTGCTGTTCGGATGCCAGACCTTCGCTCTTCTGCCATGGGGATTCTGCTTTCCAGCTCTGAATGGTCCTGTCTCTGTAACTAATAGGCACCCAAAGGGGAAATGAGCTATCCTTTCACAAAGCTACCATGGTTTTCAAATGTGGCCTCTGTGGTGGGGGAGGGGGCATGCAGGACGCCTGAGTTTCCCAGGGCGGTGTGCCGGACACCCGAGGCACCAGGGTGGGGAAGGGAAGTAGCAGTTTATGAGCATCTCCTAGGAGCCAGGATTCATCAGCTCACGGAATTCTTACAACACCTTACCATTCTACGCAGAACAAAAGTGAGGTTGAGAGGGGCTCAAGAATTTCCTCAAGGTCACATTGATGCATGGTACCTATTATCTCTTAACTGCAAGTCTTTTCCCAAACGTTTCCCCCAAGAGTTATGTTAGTGGGTGGAAATTTGGTCAAATAAGTTTTTAAAACACCATATTAAAGAAAGTTAAATGGGTTTCTTCCCTGCAGGACTTCTCAGAGCTTTTGATATGCTGCTAATAATCACTGTGAAACTCCAAGAAGGCTTCTATATTAAACAGTATTTACAAAATTTATTTGGTCTCAGCCAGGCATCTGGCCGAACTGGCGTTCCAGGAAACATCCTTTGGGGCCAGCTGGGCATTCAGCCTCTCAAAAACTGAAAGCCAGGACACTGGATTAGGCAGCATGGATTCCTCCACTTATTAGCTGGGTGACCTTGGGCAACTCCTTAACCTCTCTGCACTGGAGTTTCCTCCTTTGTAAAACAGGGAGTCAGGGATTCCTTCATTCCACAGCTGTTTATTGGGTGCACGCTGACCCTGCCAGGAGCTGTTCTCCACATCACTGAGGGCCGTCAGCGTCAGTGTCAGCGTCACATTGAATGTGACAGACGGGAGTGCATTCCAGGGTCAGCACACTTTTTCTGTAAGAGACCAGATAGTCAATACCTTAGGCTCCGGGGGCCACACGGTCCCTGTTGCAACGACTCCCTCCTGCCGTTGCAGTGGGAAAGAAGCCACAGACAAAACACGAACAAATGGGCATGGCTGTGTGCCAATAAAACTTTATTCATAGACACTGAAATTTGAATTTCCTGCAATTTTCACGTCACAAATAATATTCTTTAAAATTTTGTTTCAACCATTAAAGATGTAGAAACCATTCTTGGCTCATGAGCTGTACAGAAACAGGCAGCGGGGGTAGGATCCGCCAGCGCGTTTAGTTTACCCACCCCTGTACTGAGCGGTGTTACTGTGAGGATTAAGTGAGTTAATCCACATCCGCACTTAAAACAGCGCCAACAAAATGTGATGTTCTTGCTACTTAAATTTTGCTATGACGATGCCCGTCTGTGTTGAGTAGAACTGGTTTCCAGAGTCAGAATGAAATGAGGAACTGTCACAGGGCTGGGAACATAAAAAACGTCCTAGTGTGAACTGTCAGGACACCCTCCCCCCACTTACACGTGTCTCCATTCCCAGGTCACTGTCACCCCTGGGTAAAATTGTCCACTTTTTGGATTCATCGGCTTCTACAGAAGAGCGGGGAGTCCGGCCGGGTGTCGGAGGTCCCGCCTCTGCTCAGCAGGCCACCAAAGAGGTCCCCATCTCTTGGTGGCCGCACAGGCGAGCTGGCCCATCTGTCCACTGCGACATGATGAAGAGCACTGGCGGCTGCTGATTGTTCCGAGATGAATAGGAGGCGCTTGCAATTCTCCCTCTGATGACCCGATTTGTTTGCTGTCTTCGTGGGCATTGTCAGGATGAGCGCTGCAAGCAAGAGCCGCCTGCAACTCTACAGTAGAATTTATGAGAGGGTCTTGCCTCTCGGGAATGCCTCAAATTCGCGGTTTCCACTCTGGCAGACTGTTGGAACTCTGGCCAGTGAGATAACTCTACTATACACTCCTCCAAACAGGTACAAATTCCTTTAGCTGCAGAGAGGCAATGAACACCATTTATCCGTCTACCTTGCTCCTGTGCACGGAGCTCTCCCCATTCTGGGCTGCCGTGACGGCTGAATTACTCAGGCTGGAACCACGGTTCTCATCTAGAATTCACTCTCCCTGAGCATTATTTGTGGCTGATGTAGTGGTTTGTAGCTCAAACTTGTCTGTGCTAGGAGCTTGTGACATCTGTGCCTGAGTGCGAAAATCTCATTCTCAATTAATAACTACATATGTGTATATATACATGTGTATGTACATATATGTAACCCAGCAACTAAGACTTACTAAGCTTCTACTGTGCGGTGTTGCCAGGCGCCCTGCAGCTAATTCTCTGACTCTAACATTTTTTTTTCCGAGGAAGATTAGCCCTGAGCTAACATCTGCCACAAATCCTCCTCTTTTTGCTGAGGAAGATTGGCTCTGAGCGGACATCCGTGCCCATCTTCCTCTACTTTATACGTGGGACGCCTAGCACAGCATGGCTTGCCAAGCGGTGCCAAGTCCGCACCCAGGATCCGAACCGGCGAACGCCAGGCCGCCGAAGCAGAACGTGCGAACTTAACTGCTTTGCCATTGGGCCGGCCCAAACCTTTTTCTTTTTTAATAATAACAGGGCAGTGATCATCATGTAAACAAAAGCAATGTTTTAATGAAGGAAAGCCGTATTACTTGTAACACTGTTTGTACACACAGAAACACAGAGAAGCTGTTAAAAATCCACTGACTATTTACATGTGGCCTTAACCAACGGCTCCTTCCTCTGGGCCAGGAAAATAAATAAATAAGAATGTAAAAACAAGGTAAAACAATCACAAAACAAACCCTTCTCATTCGTTCCTGGTGTTGACATCAGTGAAGCATTAGAATGAATGTTCAGAAAAACTTTTTGCTGCCTGATGTTAAAAACACAGCAAAACACAAGCAACCACTGGAGCACGGGCCCCGGCGCCTCGGCAGAGAGCCGGGCAGCAGTCCGAGAGGAGGCAGAGCAGCCTGGGGAGGCCAACTCGCCCAAGGTAACCCAGTAGGTGGAGGTGGGAGTCTCGTCCAGTTCTGACTCCAAAGATATATTCTGTCGTTTCCAGGAATCACATCCGTTTGGTGTTCTGCCCTGTTATTCGAGAGTCCCTAAGGTTGACAAAACCGGTACAACAGCCTGGGCAGGTCCCCATCTGGCCTACATGGCAACACCCATCGTGGCTGGCAGGCCTGTGAGGCTGGCATTTAAAGCCACAGCGCTTCACACCGGCTCCTCCTGCGGTCCTGTGTTGAACAAGGAGCTGAGCCTTTTGAAGAGTTGGGTGTTGGATCTTTAGTTCTCTCCTTTCCTGATGCCTCCAAGCTGGTCTTCCTCTCGGAATTACTATGGGAGTGCCCCATAATTGAAGAGTTGATTAAAAACTGCCTTGTAGGATTCCCCAATTGCTTTGGGTGGGTTTTATCCAGGCCAGTGAATTTTACCTCACAGGAGCATGGGGTCGTGATGCCCCTACGGCCGTGTTGAGGATTCTGAGTGAATTCATCCGAAAGAGTACTGTGATTGATTAGTCATGTCTGGCACAAGCTCGAGGTGGGAAGACCACCACTGTGGGTGGTGTCACTTATTTGCCAGGTCTGGGTCAAAGGCACCTGCAGCAGCGGGCCAATTGCAGTCTATGCTCTCCTCTCCACATATTCATCCTGTTTTGCTGTTTCTTTGCACAGCTCTGGACTCATAGTTGGGACTACAGAAATGCCTGGTCACTGGAGGCCTTACAGGGAACTGCCCCCCCCCCGCCTCGTGGTTAATGCCTTTCCAGAAAGAAGGCAGGCTGACCAGGCAGAAGATTAACACCTGGCTATCTACTTCCACTCCAGTGTCTGTCCAGATCCAAGCCCCTCCCCATCTTTCCAGACATGTCCTATGATCTTTTCTAGAAAAATCAGAGCCTTCCCTGCAGTATTCAGTGGTCCATTTCTATGGGACTTGACAGAGCCCAGGCTGCTGAAAGATAGTACTTTCCTGACAAACGCCATTAATGGCAGCCAGTTCAGAACCTGGCTTCTTTTGATGATTGGCAAACAAGACCTTGATCAAGAGTTTTTAATCCTAACACAAGGATGGCTCTGAACCTTCCCTTGCTATGATTTCAGTTTCAGAACTGGTGGGAGGTGAAGGATGAGACAGACCAAGGACCTCCCCGACATCCCTCATCTTCTCTTCCCTGGCCCAGGCAGAGGCTGGGTGGTTTCCAGCTCACAAGATGACCAATAAGCCTGGGCACTTTCCAGTTTAAAACATCATCCTACCCCAGACAAGATTAATTCAGCAAGAGCTTCTTACCATGATGGTGTCACCGCTGGGGCTTAGTTGTCGCCTCCCTTCTCAACTTCCCAACTGGAAAGAATCCACCCTCCCTAGAAGAGCTCCTTGCACTTTCACTGCAGGGGCCGCCTCTCGCTGCTTGTCCACACCTACGGTGGAGGGCAGCTTCCATCCTCTCCAAAGGATGGTACCAGCACCACCAGCAGTGGGGACCCTCATAAAGGACCCCTCAGGTGCCAAAGCATGCTGATGGGCAGCGGTTAGAGCTGATCGCCTGTCTGCATCCACAATGAGGCCCAGGAAACATCAGAGACACCCTCTGATCCCTGCCCTTTAACCCTTCGAGATCCTTTCCAAGACTTTGCAGGAGCCAGACTTAGCTTAAGACTCAGTACGGAAAACAAAGACAAAGGAAAACAGCGTTTGCCAAGTTTTCTTTGACCAGGGACAAATCCACTTTCAAGTTACGGACCTGCACCATTCATACTGTCTTCTTCTCAGTACTAGTTCAAGTGCAGAGCCAGGACAAAGAGTCATCTTTGAGTGGTTTCCATACTCTTTGGAAGGTTAGTGGCTGCTGTCAGCTCAGCAGCAGGCTTCCTAGCAAGAGGCTATAAGCCAGCTTTCCTCCTGTGGCTTTTAGGTTTCACATTGCGTTTCATTTACATCTGAATCACAATTTACCCAACTGCATTTGGCCAGAACCAGTTGGTCTTGTGAAGGTTTTCCATCACACAAAGAATTAACCATTGCTAGCCATCATCTCCACTTCCTTCTTTAAATCATTGCAACCTATCTCAAAGGATGCGCTTGGAGACACTGGTTCGTTTTCTTCCAAGATTCCGCCCTTCTTTTGTTTAATTACAGTTCCTACTGCAGCTCTGAGCCATGTAGTAAGGCACACGCATCAACTTCAGCTTCTGATGAACAACTCAAGGACTCACTTACACTCCTAGTCACACTGGAAACACTCCACAAGTTAAAAATCTGGGTACAAAAGTAATAACTTCCCTGAGGGTTAAAATCTACACAGACAAAAATAAAGATTTCAATGTAAATTTTACTATTTTATTTGTGAAAAAACTACAAGCAGAATTCATAAATAGACATTTCTATTTAAAGCAGGAAAATGATAAAGTGGCTTCTAATAACATAGTCGTGCACATGCCAGTAACAGGAATATATTAACATCTTTTATTTGCTAGACAAAGAGCAGTGTCCAATATAAATTTCCCCAAAACATTTAAGACCTGTGAATTTCTGACCAGTTCACAAAACCACCAACGGACACTTTAGCATGAAGAAAAACCAAACCTAACAGACTGTCAGCTCTAAAGACATCACAGAGCAGGAACTTCCCAAAGCGTTATACAAGCTGTCTTTCTGGGCAAATGAAAAATATAGCTCGTATAATACATTAACAAAAATTCACAAGATTATGTTTTGACATACTTAACAAGCATTCTCTATTTGTCTCCAACAAACAAAGCTAAGGAAATAATGTAACCATCTTTACACAGTAAATTAAGGTTACAAGTCATACACAAGAACAGAACTGCTTGCGCATTAAAAACTGTTCAGCTCCATTGTCATACTCTAAATGTTGGCTCTTAAACCATTTTCGGTTACATACAAGCAAAGGTTATTATATATTCAGCAATTAATAAATTTTCAATAATTTAAGATATGGTAGCTTAAAAAAGTAGACTGAGAATGGTCTTGATAAGGCAGGTGAAACATCTTAGTGGAACTAAACTCACAGAAGCTTCTGCCAATGTTTCTAAATATCCAGATTGAAACTGAAAGGTTTTGATTAAAATATTTTGTGGGTGTCAAGACATCTTTAACTTTTTTTTTAACTGCATGACTCAAGCAGAGCAAGTCAGGTAAGCTCTGTGTGTGCGCACGCACGGGTGTGAAAGATCGTGTGGTATTAAAACAAATGGAAACTTGCAAGCGTAACACTGTGCTTTTGTTTTTTTGTTTTGTTTTTATAACCTGCTTATGGTGCCACTGAATACCAAGTATTTCTGGTCCTCTTTTAACATACATCTTTATAATCTACACTAGTGTTTTTACGCGCTGCCTACTAATCGTAGGGCAGGCTGCAAATGCAGGAAGGTACAGGAATTCCATCTCCAGAATGCATGCCTGAGGGATGCCAGCAATTTCAGAAACTAAGTCTAAAGTACCTACCACCTCACTACTCAACAGAATACACAACAGCAGCTAAAGGTCCGGCCCATGAACGCCCGGTTGCTGAGAAGTCCCACGGTCAGCTGCAGTTTCTATCAAAAGGGCAATTTCATCTCTCCTGTTCTAAAGCAATTCTTCCTTCCTCCACACCCTCCCTAACTCTTTAATTTATTCTTTAATTTCTCACGGAGGCAAAACTGAAAAACCAAGACATTGGCAATGAATTAATTAGCAGCCTATGAGTAGCTGGTTAATCAGCTTTTTCCACTAATCTAGGGGTCCAATCACTTTACATGAAACTAATTTTGAAAAAGTACACAGTGTCTCTGAACAAAGTGCATAGCAACACTTACTGGTTCAAAAAGCAGTGCAACCCATGTGAGTTTGGTGGCATTTAAATTTTTTTAAAAAGTTAATTAAAAAACAGCAATTCCTTACATCTCTGGAAAATAAATATGGCTGACTAATTTACCCTCCCTGAGACCCTTAATAAAAGGAATATTAAAACTTTAGAAGGAATGTCTTTGCAATATCCCACTAATATTAAAATGTGGATTTAAAATTCATAGTCAAATCACTATGTATTATATATTCTGATGCTTACAGAAAGCATCTGATTTCCTTTGGTTCGTTAATAAATACTTTACAAATGTATTCAAAAAGATAAGCATAGTTTGCATCCCAAATACAAGCACTATTTTAAAAAGAGGGGAACATTGTCCATGCATTTGAGAATAGGACCACAGCAACAAATGGCACTGCTTTATAATCTACACCTTTGAGAAGAGAATTTAAATTATGGTACATTGGTGACTACAGAATAGTTTTAATGTAAATGTGAAAGGAACCTTTCCTGTTGGCTACTCAAATCAAGCTGTTAATTTTTTTTTTACTCGTTGCCTCCACACACAGAAGATACTTCTATTCTTAAGGAAGCCAGGTTTCTCACACCAAAACGTGGTGCTTCATCACAAATCAGCTGCCCTCCCGTGAGTCCCTACAGTACGATCAAATAAAGGAAGGGAACGCCAAGTTCCCACGCGTCAATGAAATGCCTCTGAAGTCTAGGAATTCTGCCGATGCCAATGTTTAAGAGTCAAACAGAAGAGACCCTAAATCCAAACAAAGCCAAACAAAACAAAACATTCTAAAAATGAGAAGGGTGGAGTCAAATTAGTGGTTTTGTTTTATTGTTTTTGCAAGACAAAAAACAAAAAAAAAAGGAGGAAACTGTAAAAGAGAGTTTACTCCAACTATCTTCGCGTTGAGGAAGAAAAGCTCACACACTCGCAGGAAGTAAGAGCTCTCCAGGCACCTCTGGCTGCTGGAGCTCAGACCATACCCGGTTCCTCCCACCGCAGGGAGCTGAGAAACGTCCCCCAACAGGGAAGAGATCCACGTGGGGACTGGAGGTGTGGCTGAGAACCTTGGTTCTAAGAAAAAGAACTCTCCCAACTGAACTGGGTGGGGAGGGAAATGAGGGATTCAACTACAAAAACCACCCCTGCCACGGCACGTGCCAAGTGGACACAGGGATTTGCTTCTCGTATGGACCAAAAAGACAGTTCAGACGGTTTTAATCCTAAAACTAAGAGACAATTTATAGATTTACCTCAGACATGAGTAGAGGCCTGGAAAATGGATGGAATTCAAGCTACAGAATACCATATTTTCATGAGTGCTTACGTAAGAACAGCAATGTTAACATGTAACCGTAATTTACACGAATACTTGGCATTCTGGAGCTAGTTTAGTTATTTTGAACCATCAAAGCTCTCCCAACTAAACCACTTGTGATTTGTCAGTTCATTCCATTGCAAATGCAGGCTATCTGGAGCAGTCTTTAAATTTGAGATCACATTGTTAAAAAATATATATTTTTATATCGTCCAGTACTCTTTAGACAGATGAGAGACTCAAGTTCCCACGTGGGTTGGAACATACTTCATGTAAGACTGATTTTAATTTAATTTCAGCTCTTTCATAGAAGGGACTGTCCCAGATCTGTAACTGTTCAATGTTGTATTCACTTCACAGTGTATCAAGCACCAGCGTTGCCATGGATTGGTTTCAAATAACCCTTTATATATAATTTTATATTTATATATATATAGTTATATCAAAACTGATAGTACATAGTATAACTGGAAGAAAGAACTAAACTTAAAAGGATATGCTGAAAGGATGGAGTTTGTGAACACAATAAATAAAAGTTCCCTCCCCCTCCCAGCCCACCCCCCAACAAAACAAAAACAAAAAACCAGTTGTAATGTACATGGAAAATTGTGCACAGCAGATTTTTTTTTTTTTTATAAAAAGTAGATTCAGGAGCACATCCAATTATAAATGATTGTTAGGAAAATCATATAAAACAATGGAATACATAAAAGTGTCAAGAGTAATCGTCAGGGTGCGAAATTCCTTGGTGGCCAGATGCCCATGGCAAGCAGAAATCATCCTGGCAGCATCACTAAGAGGTCGATGTCCACAGAAGATTCTCCAGGGGTGCAAGCAGCATGGGCAGGTGGAGGATTTGAATTTCATACCCTGATTCATAGTTTTCACAATTCCATGTGCAATTTCAGAAAGATTCATCATTTACTGCTGACATGTCGCCCTTTGGCGTGGAGGAACGGGAGGAGCCCTTGTCTGTGCTCTCCGATCCCGAGCTGCTCTGGTTCTGCTGTTCTGACCCTGCACTGGAGGTCACTGTGGATGAGGATGTCGAGGAGGAGCGAGTCTTTTCCTTAAAGTCTGTGATAATGACGGTGACGTTGCCCACAGTTACTGCCAACTGCTGTGCGGTGCTCCTGTCCACGTTTTTCAGCCGGGGCCTGAAAGCAACATCACAGGGGAACAGCCTATTGAATAAGCCAGGGATTCAAAACGACTCTTGGCAGAACGTCATCAACACACACATAGACTTCATGACCCTCTGGCAATGAATCTAAACTGCTACCCCACATACCAGAGCTTACTACAAAATCTGCTGATTAACCTCGGCAACAATAGAAACCACCAGCAGTTAGTAAAGCTTTGGCACACTGCAAAATTATCATCAATTTCTCTCTCTCCTGTGCTGGCCGCAGTGATATAAAAGTAGCTCACATATATACACACACATATACTTTAAAAGTTAACAATCCCACACCTAGCTCTTCACTCCACCCCTTCTCAGCCTACAAACCCAGAAGGACAAAACCACCTTGGGTACTTGATTATGACTAAGCCCATCAGAGCAGCAATTCAGTCTTGCCTTCTAGTCTCAATTACCTTGAGGTGTGATTCGTTTCACTGGTCTTTGTTGTAGCATTTGCAGACTGTATACTGTTTGCTTCGCTAGGAGGATCTTTCAGAATATCAGACTTTGGTCTAAAAGGGGAGGATACAAAAAGAGGCATTTAAAAGATGTATTTGATTCACTTGCAAAATAATATCCTGTTACTGAGTGATCCAGGAACTTACTTTGTTTTCTTGTTGGTATTTTTCTTGGTAACACTAGGACTAATTTCCTTATCTTTCTCAGGTTTCTCTTTGTCTTGCTTTTCAACTTTCTCCTTCTTCTCCTTTTTAGGGGGTGGTGGAGTGGCATACTGTTGTGCCACTTGTTGTGCCACCAGCTGAGAATTGATCCGAGGTTTTCTAAAACATTCAAGAAAAGACACATCAACAGTTGCTCTATAAATATCTCTTTAATTTTTTAATTTTGGTCTCATAATTTCTTAAGTATTTTATCACTGCTATCTGGGAACTCAAAACGAAATTATATAGTATTATTTCTACATTATTATTTTTATGTAGTATGGATAAGTTCATAAAACTTCTCTTTCAAATACACTTCGTGTCCATCTACCTTTAATGACATATACACGTGTACTCACACAAACACATATCTCTGTGCAGTAAAAAAAGTCTTTCCGCCAACAAAACATGACACTGTTTCTAAGAGTGCTGAGAATTCCACTTCTTTTGAGCTGTCAAGATTATACTGACTGACAGCTTTCAAATACTCCTGCTCCAGAGGGTTAATCTCATTTTATTAAATGGACACTGGTAATCCCTTGAAAAGAGAATGAAATTAGAAGTGTGACATTCACTCCTCAATCTAATTATTCCAACTTGGTCTGCTCCCCTGCAGCTCTGTGACTGGCATGGACAACACACACAGAGCAACAGAAGGTAACTGTGGTTCATACTAGCTCTCAAGGGGATGAAGACTGAAAGTCACTATAAAAAAAATCTTAGACAAGTGATACATTCATTGTGCCATCAACCATTATGTCCGCGCCAATCTCCAACTGACACTGGCTCTTAACACTATTGTTTACAAATTCTAAGTGGTGCCAAACACTTTTCACAACGCACGACCATTCAGACGCAAATAGGAAAGGGAGAAAGGAAAGCCTATGCATTACTTCTATACAATATTAATTTTCAAAGACATTGCCATCTAGATCAAGGTTCACAATATAATAAACTCTCCAAGTACAAAGCAGGAAACAAATATCCAGACGGGTCATTCAAGAGGTAAAACAACTGGCTGCCACAATGTAATGATCACCTTCAGACTGCACAGCACCCTCTCCACTCCCCAGGACAGAGGAGCTGGCCGCAGAAAGATAACTGGACAGACTAGATGTGGCTCATCACTGGGAGAGCCAGTGGTGGAGGACTGGAAAAAATAAAAAACAAACCTAGGAAAAACAAAACAAAACAAAACAAAACAAAGCTTCCTTCTTCAGTAATTCTGCCATTCTTTGCAAGAAAACAACCAACCAAAAAGAGAGTTGCTAGATACATGACATGCTGACCCCAAAGTTAAGCATGGTTACTGGAGCATCTCTTGGGAGCGGCTGTGATGTGGTTGAGAAGGGATGCAAGACGAGCGGACAGATGCTTCCTCCATGACTTCATCAAGGTGAGCCTGAGGTGGAGGCACTGAGTTTGTTCTGAGGGTTTCAGTACTAGTCCAGTGGTGGTGTGGCTTTGCCAGAAAACAAACCAACAAAGGTGCAATCTCAGAGCAAGTTTCCTACCGGCCCTTGGCAACACGGGCCTTGGTCATGGGGTGGCACACCATGAAACTCAGTCACAGGTACACCTCAGCCTGCATCACAAGTGGCCTCACTTGTCACTGAGCAAGGGATTCAAACACAGATGTGAAGGACCCCTACAGAAAGGGAGGACTGTACTTATTCTAAGCCCCGCACCCCCAAAACACACAAAGGACCCCATGTGAAAGGTAACCTCCTCTTTTCACAGGTTCCAACAAAGGGAGAAACAGGCATTCTAACACATTCTACTCCTTCAAAGAGGAAGTGTGACTGTGTTAATGCTTACAAAGAAGATAATCACCACTACAAGACACTTCATAAGCACTCACTGGGGACACAAACAGATCAGCTGTCTATGGGGATTGCCAAGCAGTTTAAATCAGAGTTAACAACAAACTGCCCTACACTAACCAATATTTGGGTGTCAAAGTGAAATAACTCAGCCAGAGTTAATACTGTGGATAAACCATTAAACCTCTATGAAAAAGTATACCTTGACAGAGAGTGCCAATTAAGCTAGTTTGCGTCCTTTACTCAGAGAAGTTGGACAGAAGAACAGGAGACACCTGGACACCAGTCTAAGAACCTTCACAGAGAGAGAATCAAAGGTAAACCAGACGCCTGCCCCACACCACTCCCAGCCCAATCACCAGGACCACCCCATCTGAGCTAGAGGTGCCCTACAAAGTCCTACGGTGTCACTTACCACGCAGCACTGTAACTGCCAATCAACTGTATACTCCTCGATGGCAAGGCCACGTACTAATCATCTTTGTTACCATGACCTTCAGCTAAGTGCCAGGTACTCAATGAAACTGTCTACTCTATGAATAAAGAGTAAACAGAGTGCAGAGAAAGGCAAAGTAGGATGAGGACTAAGAAGGCCCAAGCTTTTGGTGACCAGGAGGTCACTGTCAACTTGCAGGAGAACAAGCCACATGGGATCAGGCTGCAAAGATTAAGAGACTAAAGGCTGTCAGAGGAAGAACAGAGAGGCGGGAAACAGGAACCCTTCTTTGAGAACTGTGGTGCTGAGGTAAAGGGCAGCCCTGGCCACTGCCCAAAGGGGTAAGCAGGGTTTGAGGAGCTTTCTACAGAGACGGGAGACTTACATCATGTGTACACTGAGAGGAAAGAAACTAAAGGCAGGCAAGAGAGTGGGGGTAACTTGGTGGGGGGGGGGGTGGTGAGGGGAGAGGGAGTGGCACAGGAGAGAAAGAATACCATCAAGAACATTCCTGGAAAAGAAGTGGGGACACTTTCTTCTGAGACAGGAGCAGGATGCTAGGTAAAGGGGGATTGTGGGCAGAACTGGAAATGAGAAATCAGAGAAGAGAATCAGAAACCACGGACATTAGAGTAGCACCTGCTTTGGTGCGTAGCAGGCGCTAACAGCAGAAAAGAGAGCTAGTGCAGAACAGAGAAAAAAGGAGCTCCTCGTGTCTCACAAACTGCCCTTATCAGCATGAGGAGGAGCTCTCACTACCCAGACATCATGCTTCTCCAGAATGGACTATCCCCTAACGAGGCTGGCTTGCCAAGGCTCTGCGCGTACCAGAGACAACAGGTGAGGTGCCCGTCTGCATGTTTCTGCCACATGATCATCTCCTAACTCTCGAGCAGACTCGCTCTCAGAACTGCTCTTCAGCGCCTGCACCACAATCCAGTATCTACAGGACAACTCCACATGCACAAAACGTACAATTCAGCTGTGGCTCCTAATATGTGGCATGTGTGCAGAACCACGTGCATGTTTTCACTTGCTCCTAGGAAAATCAACGTTTGAGTAGAATGGTGGGATGTGTTCCTCTCTCATGAGCAACCAAACCAAAATTTCACAAATGAAAAGGATCAAGGCTAACTGAGATCTGATGCTTACCAAGAACTGTGGGCTGACTGCTAAAACCACCTGTGTTGTTTCAAAAGTACTGCTGTGTTCAAAATGTCCTATGATGTCCTAAGGAGCCGCCTAACTCTTTAGACATCACCTGCCCCTTCCTCACAGAAAACCTTCAACAACAGGTGAGCGCTTATTACTTTAATTCCCAGAGCTGCTTTTTCAAACTAGTTCCCCAACAAGTCCCAGAGTACTTCAAGGTCAAGGAAGGAGGGAGGGGTGGGGAAATACTAATTCTGAAAAGGTACCGAGTTTCTGAACCAAGTGCGTACCAACACTCACTGGTTCCAAAAGCAGTGCAAACCTTTGGGAAGGGAAGGTATAGAAACTAGAGGGGCCACGATGTGAGCCCTCACAGGTAAAGGGGCCACCCTGTCAGAAGTGTTCCGGCAGCTCTTGCCGTCCATCCCCTCCTTACTGCCAGGCCAAGATGCTCTGACTGCACGTGAAAGAATGGGAATGCCCAATCTCCAGTCAGAGAGCTCCACACACTCCACCCCCGGAGGCCACGCTACGTCCTCCAGATTAGACATTACAAATTGCACCTGAAGTGGGAGAGGCCGAACCATTTCACAGCCATCACGGGACAGGCACACCATGAAGCCAGACTTAACACAACATCGCCAAGAGGAGGAACTGTTGTCTCCATTTCACAAATTAAGACAACGGAGGAGCAGAAAGATTAAGAAAGCTGTCCAAGGTTTACAGTTAAGCGGCTGAGCTGGGATTTCTAACCCAGATCCATCTGGACTCGGCATGGACTCCTCTTGTGAAGGTGACCTCAACTGAGCCTTCCTCCGCCTTAGAAGAGCCCAGACTTGTATTTAATAAGCGTGTGTGTGCGTGATGTGACTCGGGCACAGGGTAGGGGTCAACCCAGGCTACAGTTTAGCCAGACATATCCCTGAGAACCTCATTTCCCTCAGCCTCACCATCCTCACTCTGGCCAGAAGAGGACTACTTGGTTGTCCTTAAGGAAAGAGAAAAGGGCAGGGGGGTGCTGGCAAGAATGATTTTAACTGCCTTTGGAACATTCCCTGTAAGGAATGAGTCTTCATCATATTTCCCACTTCCCACAGATTTATGTTGCTTGATGAAGTCTTTTATGCGCCATACAATACTCTGCAAATAGCTGGTTTAATAGGCGCAACTCTGAACACGCAGAGAGCCAACTCTTCAATACAGAGCTGAGAGTCTGGCTTCTACAGAATTACCTAAGTTTCCCAAGTAATGAACTTTACACAAGCAATTACCATCCTTCACAATACAGTGGAAAACATTAGATCCAAGTTCATAGCTTTGGGTGTCTAAACCTAAAATTAAAGGCAATCAATTCCCCCTCCGCACCCCCCACCAAGCCTACTAGACTAGAAATGCTGTACCATCAACAGAGGGCCAGTTTCCCTTTATGAGTATGTTTGGCACCAAACAAGTTTTGGTATCTTCTTCAAGACTGTAGTTTTCATGACAAAAATTTCATCCTCTTAAAATTATTTTATAAATTTACTGTTGCTATTTCAATAGAGTTTACAAACGAAAATCTGCTGTGAAATTTCAGTAGCAGACATCATAAGGAAAACACACCTATTTATTTGCATTTAAACAGCTAATATTTCAGAAGAGAGTCCACTCCATAAAAAGTGAAGCAAATCTTTATCCAGGGACATATGTAATTTTTGAAAAGGAAAAACTTCAGAGTTCAAGCATACATGCACGAATGAACAGAAATGAGAGCAGAAAACAAGGTCTCTTTCTGGATTGTTTTGATATGTGTATTCATGCCACTTTTGGGTAAGAACACAGGCAAACCACATCATTTTATTTAAAGAGGCATGTGCCCTACAAACACCCTTCTTTTCCCGTGTACTCAGAGGAACCTGAGATCTTACTACTCCTTTCTCACGTACTTCTCTACATCTCAGCTACCACAACAAGCACCAAGACAAAGCCATCTTCTTGTGCTTCAGGCAACAAAGGGCAAGAGAAATCGCTAACAAATGATGTCCTTTCCTTCATTCCGTCCAGCTCTTCCTGAACTATCATGTGTGCATTTTGGCCACTTAGGGAATTCCATCTAGGACTTCACTTTTCAATTAAAATATCCCAAAGGCTCTGGAATCAGACAACTCAACCATTTAAAAAAGAAACAAAAAGGTATTTCACAACTTACAAAACATGTCTTCACCAAGTAGCTTACACTGCCCTTCAGTTCTTTGGACATTGCCTGCACACCCCTCAACCCCTTCCTTGCCTTGGCAATCTGTCAGCTGAAGAACAAGCAACTGCAAGGATTTAATAACTCTCAGGACGCCCTTCCATTTAGCTCACTCTATCAGGAGCCACAATTCTTTATGACAGAGCACATCATGGCACTGTGATTCCACATGGCCAGTGTTGCTGTCCCTACACTCAGAAGGTCATCCCACACACGTGCATTGGGGTGGCTAGGGGAGAGGGATGGAGAGAGGGGGAGAGAGAGAGGACTGCGTCGTTAGGTGATTTCATTGTTGTTCGAACACCAGAGAGTGTACTTACACAAACCTACATGGCATAGCCTACTACACACCTGGGCTACACGGTACTAATCTTATGGGACCACCGGCGTATATGCGGTCCATCGTTGACTGACTGAAACATTCTTACGTGGCGGTGCATGACCGTATTTCTGTCTTCACAGGTGAGAGGGAGAGAATGGACTTTGGAGTTAGGACAGCCTTTGGACTTTATTCAGGGCCTGCAACTAAGCCCGGGGAAATTACTCGCAATGGGAATGGGGCCACACCTAATTTAACAGGGGCGAAGTCAAGAGTAAATGAGGTAACGTTCACTTAGCTCTTCTCATAGTACATATCCACAGACCATGTAGATATTCAGCAAAATAATTCCCCTTCAAAACAATACGTACATTACAAAGCACTACTTCCCTAGCGACAGATCTGTCTACCATCCTTCCTCAGATACTTGGCGGCAAATGGAAAGATTTACAAGTGCAAGAAGCTGGTAAGCCTTGCCCTAGGAAATGGTTCTAGGGACATAAATCCCTCACATGTATTAGTGTCCTAAAGTTAATCAGGCTGTCTAGCAGCAACAGCAGCACTAAGGATCCTCACTGACACAGCTGCCAATCTTTCTGCATATTTCAGAGAGCATTTTGGTTCTGCATATTCCTTTTAAAAGAGGATGTCTCCAGGGGAGGCCACCAGACTTCAGTGGTACAACATCCACGGTATTACACAAACTCTCACCAGATGCAACTTGCTTAGGAACAACTGGCTCCAAAAGAACTAACAGAAGCACCCTTAATAAACAGCACAAGCTGAAATGTTCTACTCCAGATTCAAAACTGCCATTTTTAATATTCAAATGTCTCTTCATGCCTTGAAAACACACTTACTTAAATATGTGAGCAGCATAAGTACAGGCACTGTAACTTTTCTGCAACTCAGGAACATACTCATAAGTAAAAGGAGCGACAAGTGGTTTAGATTCATGAAAACAAACATCTATTTTATAAAGCAACCTGGCAGAAGTGCACAGATATCTGAGGCCAGTGGTCTCAAAGAGTGGTCCGGAGTCTCCTGGGGGGTCTCTCAAGACCCTTTCAGGAGGGTCTACAAGGCCAAAACTTTTCCCATAACGATTTTATTTTCCATAGTAATTATTTCCATGATAATTCTAAGATACTACTTGCCTTTTTCACTTTCCAAGTACTCCATGACGTGACATCGCTGCTCTGATAGCTAATGAAATGTATGTTTGTATATGCTTGTGTTTTAAACATTTCTCAGTTTTAACTTCTGATATGGAAAGTATTTATAGATAGAATCATCACGAGCAAAAGCTCCTTGGGGTCCATAATAATTTTAAAGAGTTTAACAGATCCTCTGACCAAAAAGCGTGAGAACTGCCACCCTAGAACCATGGCAAATATTTTACGTGCAAGTTCGCTTCATCAAAGGCAAGAAAGAAGAGACTTTCTTTAGACGGCAACTTCTAGAACAACTCAAGTTTAAATTCTTTCTCAGCAAAAATTCAAAAACGAAATACGAAAAAAAGTTGTCACCTCCAACTACAGGTCAAGAAAACATTTTCAAATAAAGAAAAATTTTAAACTTACTAAACACCACAACAACTTTCAAGAAGGGGGCTTAAAGTATTATAATCTGGCGTCCTTCCATTTCCCCTCCTTTGTGGTGCCTAAAATAACAGAACTTTACTGTGTCCATTCAAATATTTTAAGCAAATGTCCCATAATAAACATGCCCTTTAGGTCTCCAACAGCTTTTCTCCAAAAGCAACCCCAGTGACAACGAATGCACTAGTTAGCATCATGTAAAGAAAAATGTTTCCTAATGTTTTCAAACTGCACCTCCTTTGAAGACGGCTAACTAATTCTTTTTGATACCTCTATTCCGTATTCTCAACATCAGTTTTATTCCACAGTAAAAGACTCTGGTGTTAAGACTGAAAAGGGCCTTTTGCTTGCTGAAGATTTGGTCTGAGGAGCGTTCTGGGGTCACCGCACACTTGCGGCAGTGTGGGTATCACAGCGGTGCTGGCGCTGCGAGTACAGGCATGGTAGAGACACATCTCTCGTCACCTGCCTCATTTAGAGAAAGCAAGCCCGTGCAGGCATCTGATCCCTACGCTCCGGGCCAGCATTCCGCATCTCTAAAGCCCGTTATGGTAAAGGAGCAGGGATGTAACATTCCTCGTGCTGTCTGTCTCCTCTCCCAGTTTCACCTTTGGCATTCTGGCTTATGTTTCCAAATTCACTAAACAGACTTTTCCTGGTGTCTACTATATGCTGAGGGTGGGTATGTGTGGATATATACTCATTTTTCCCAAGGAGTTGATATGACACAGATTTCAATGGCCCAGATCTCTGGTGAAGGTCCTTTGCATTTTATGGGGTGCTCCCTGTCACACAAGCTGGATAGCAGGACTTAACAGGTGAGACGCCTAAGCTCTCCCCGACTTTGCTTTCTGTCTATTTTGGAACCTAACTCAGTGACTTTGGATGACTTACATACTCTCTCCAAACTTGTTTCCTGATTGGTAAAAAAAGATTAAAGTAAATGATCTCTAAGGTTCCTTTAGCTCAGACACCTGTATTCAATATTTAATAAGACAACTATTTGTTCTTAAGGTACAGGCAAGTTTGCAGTTTATACTGTTAGTAACTCATTTAGCCTTTTTTTTTTTTTAACAGTCAGGAATAAACATGAGGTACATTCTACAAACTATAAGATTGGCTTAGTGACTTTGATATGACCTCTCTCTCTCCCCACAAAGATACACAAAATTACCTTATAAATCATGTCACTGATTTAAGGGGAATCACAGAAACTACAAATCTCTAAGCAAACCATATTTTCTAGGGTCAAAGAATATTTTCAGATGCAAATCTTTCTCCAAGAAACACCACGCTAAAGCAATCCAATTTGTTCTGCAAATTACTTTACAGCTGTCAAAGAATTTATTTAAAATGCATTTAACCATTTTGAAATTAAAGTTCATGTCACAAAACTGGGCACTTGCAAAGAACACAGAAGAATTAGTAATTCTTTCAAGAAAAGAAAAAGCGATTAGAAAATTCAAAGAAATCCAACGTCTAACAAATCAGTTGCCCTCTTCAGGTCTCGGTTTCCTCACCTGTAAAATTAAAGAGTTGGACTAAATTAAGATAATCCTTAAGGATTCCCTCAATACTAATCCTTAAAACAAAATAAAAATGTACGTGCCAGAAAATAACAGTTCCAACAAACAAGTTAGTTCATGGTCAAATTACCATGTTATATATAACGGGTTTCCTAAACCACCGGTAATGAAAACTGTCTTCAAGCCCCTCATCACTTCAGAAGGATGTCTATCGCAGAGTTTCTCAACCCCAGCACTGTTGATATTTTGGACCTCACAATTCTTTGCTGTGTGGGGGCTATGCTTATGCACTGTACGATATTTGGCAGCATCTCTAGCCTCTACCCACTAGATGACAGGAGCACCACCATCCCCAAGTTTTGACAGGCAAAAATTTCTCCAGACATTGCCACATGTTCCCTTGGTGGCAAAATCACTCCTAGGTGAGAAGCACTGGTTTATATGAGAATATACTATAAGATAATAGGAATATTTACAAATATGGGAAGGCAGCCCACATAAAAATGGCACTTCTCCCATCAAAATTTTATCAAAAGATATCTGCCAAAAGCATCTGCAATGTGTTCATCAATCTAATTGGTGGGAGTTAGAAGGGGGTAGGATTTAAGAAGAATCCTAAAAACTCTGAATATACTGATACTGTGTTACTTTTTAAATAAAGTTGTAGGATCAATCTTCTCAACTATTTTGCAATCATTTTATTAAATAAAGTTCTGCACTGCATAGCAGCACACAGATTTACCCACCATAAGATATACCATTTACACTGACTAAACATGTCGTCTTTGGTAATTCTATATATGGCTAAGCGTGACACATTTGGTCAGGAACACATCAGTCACTCAGATCTAAGTAAGATTATTTAACGTGTAGCACCTATTCCAGGAGGAGAACCCGAGGTAAGGTGTACAGCATCTTCTTTGTATAACACCATGAGATCAGACAGATGCTGAGGGAAGACTATGTGACGATCTCTACACAAGTAAAACTCTGACAATTAACATCATCTATACTTCAGGCATTTCAGATTAATCATGGTCTTCATCTCCAGTATGGAAAGGACAATTTTAGGGTAACTTTTTACTTCAAATGATTGAAAAAGTAGATGTGAACAAAGGTAAAGATTCTGAAGCACCAGCAGCTATCAGCTAGAAACACTAGCCCTGAGTTTGAGAATTCCTTCAACTTTTGTTTTGCTGGGCAATGGGGGGACAGTGTGGCACAGGCTGAAGATGGGAATTCATACACCAATTTAAACAGTACAGTAAGTCTTTAAATTAAATGGTCATATGCGGTACATATAAATGGAAGATTTTTCTGAAGAAATAATCAGAAGATAATCTGAATTATTTGGATAGGAATAAAAACGAATAAAGATTAGAATATTTTGAGATACACTGTCAAAGTCGAGTATTACATCCTGACAGGTCCAAGCATGGCATGTTACCTTATCTTAGTGCCTAAGAAATTAGTCATGCATGTATCAAAATCCACTCAGCCAAAGAAAACATCTGTTGGAAAATCTTGATGACCAATTCTTTCTGGAATATATCCTTTTAATTCCGAAGGAGCAAAAGAAGTGGCATTTAGGACATTAATAAACATTTCTATATAAAAAGTTAATTCTATGCTGCCCCTACCCATGAGTACTCTTCTTGCCTAAGTAAAATTCTCAAAAGAACTTTCCTAGCAAGTAAGTGTGGTGAAATGATGTCAAATGAATGCAATATAATGGGTGTTGTCTACTGTTTTCAGTGTCATTCACAACACCTTGTTGGGGACACTCTGGTGTATTCTCCTTTCCTCATTCTTCACATGCCACACGACTTCAGAACACTGTCTACCTCAGAAAAGACTGTCAAATCTATCCTGTTTCCACTTCCGCATCTTCACTGTCTTCCTCCATTCTGGTTCAGGACCTAAATACCTTCCTCCACAAGATCCCATCTGGCCATTTTAGTCTTCTCTCTACTTATCTTACATGACACTATTGAGACCAAAGGTACAAAAAAGAAAGTATAATTGCCTATTTCTCTGTTTAAAAGCTCTGTGGCTTACAGAACTAAACATTAACTCCCCAGCTTGATATAGAGGGCTCCTCACAATTGAGTTCCAACATTCCTCACCAGCTTGCCATTCCTCCACACTCCCCACCCACGGTGCTCCTGAATTCTAGCTCAAGCCATACAGGACTTTATCTTATCTTTTCCAGAAGATACCTTTTACCACTTGCTGTATTTGCTTATCTGCTGATCTCTTAGCTTCTGCAATGTCCTTTCCCATACTTCATCTGTAAAACTCATACCTAATTTAACAGCCAGGTCAAATGCCACTGTTTTCCCACTTTCTCCTGGCAAATAACAGTTTGTGGCCAAATGTTCAGGGTTCCCAAACCACCATGACATACCTCTACCACTTAATGTTTTCCATTATAATATCATCCTATTTATCTGTCTCTTTCTACTAGATTATGAACATCTGCAAGGCAGTACTCACCTTTTAAATTTTATGCTGTACTCCCCAAACTTGCTTCAAAATAATTACTTCTTTCCTGACAGTAGCTCAGTTAAAGCCAGCTGCAGGAATGCATGTCCTCTGTATAATGTGGGACAGACAGCAGATGCTGTATCAGCGTGTAACATAACACTGTATTCTAATGCTGTACTTAACAGTCTCTCTGGGCCTCAGAACTGAGGGACTTCGTATAACTTATCTTTTATAGCCATTCTCCAGCAAAAACCTAGGACATAGTAGGTTCTCAATGAATATAGATATCTACCCCATAGACAGAACAGCTCCCAGTTTAAAAGAGGGAGATAGTAAGAAAATTAACAGGTAATGAAATAATTCCTATGAGGAGGCACTGTGTTGAATGTTGTACATATATCATCTCATAATTCTCACAACTTTCTGAAGTTATTGAAGGAACCAAAGCCCAAAGGTCCAACAGGAGACAGAAGGCTAGGGCAGGCGGAGTTTAACCCGAGTTTATGCTCTTTCCACTAACCTACACTGCCCACCCAATGAATCTTAAGAAGGAAGGGAAGCGAACTGAAGCCAGCGAAAGTAAGGGAAACAAAGGAGAATGGGAGATTATTACAAAGAGAAAGTTTCCAGGAAAGAATAGTCAATAATATTAAAAGCTGCAATAAACACGGACTCAAAATAGGTCTCTGAATCTGCCAATCAATGAGGTGCCATTTCAAAGGGAGTGTTTCTCTTCTACTTCACCACTAGATTCCATACACGCCCCTTAACCCTTCACCTTTCCTCCTGCCTCAAACATCCCAACTACTTCAACATATCCCACCTACACTCACAACCATACAGGTATGAAACAAGCAGACTCTGACATTTTGTTATATGGTGCCTGTATTTTTAAATATCTCAGGCCAAGGAATTAGGACAAAATTCTTAGGAACTCAAGTCTAAGTCCTTCAGGAATGCTTTTGGTCTTTTCTGTTTCTCTATCAAAGTAAAAAAGATCTATGTATGGGTAGTAACAACTGACATCTCAAAGCATGGCATAATTAAGAAGTCTGCCTACTTAACCTTGGAGAAACCACATTACCACAAGAGTAGTACTATGGCATCAAGTGAGATTCTCACACCACCGGCAAGCTCTCCAATCGCACAGATTGATCTAAATCCTTGGCTTGTAAAAAGGGATATTTGCCTAAAGTGGGATGATGGCATAGTGCATATATGCAAGTATCCACATCACTACGATACAAGAACTTTTCAAGCAGGTATTCCACTCCAACTTAAGTATGTGCCTTTGGCATCAAAGTGAATCAATTTGCATGCCTTGTAATAAATTTCCAACAAGGTAAGGATCCTGTATGTTCCAAAAATGACTTTAAAATGTCTTTGAAGAGGCCTTTTTTTCTCTCAAACTAAATTGCTGCAAGTCACTTGCTTCAAACAAAACATTTGCGAAAATGTGATTCAGTAACTTACAAAGGAAAAATAGATTTTTTCAAATGCTTTTTCAGAATTCTGGAAAGAAATTTTAAATGTTTCATTTTTTAACTAATTTTAGAGTTGCAAAAATAGCAGAGTTACCAGAGACCCCTAACTCAGCTTCTCCTAATGTTAACATCTTATATAACCATAGTAAAATTATCAACATTAGAAAATTAATACTGGTACAACACTGTTAACTAAACTGGACTTTTTTTTGTTCTCACCAGTTTTCCCACTGATGCCCTTTCTCTCTTTCAGTGTCCTATCTAGGCTCCCACATGGCATTTTGTTGTCATTTCTCACTTTGAGTCTCCCCCTATCTATGATAGCTCCTCAGTCCCTTTGTCTTCAATGTCCTTGACACTTTTGAAGAGTACTGGCCAGTTATTTTGTAGAAACGTCCCTCAATCTGGGTTTGTCTGATGTTTTCTCATGATAAGAGGTTATGCACTTTGACAATACCACAGCAAAGATGTGTGCCCTCCTGAAGGCATCATGTCAATGGTTCATGAGGTTTCCATGTATTATTAACGGTGATCTTAGCCATGCTCACTTGGGTAAGGTGTCTGTCAGGCTTCTCTACCTTAAAATTACTCTTTTAAAAATAAATATCTTAGCAGAAGTATTTTGAGACCACATATACAAATATGCTGTTTCTCCTCAAACTTTCACCCACTAACTTTAGCATCCAAACGTATATTCTGCAAAAATTACTATTTCTTGTTTTGTTTTGGCCTATTGGTGATTTTCTAGTTCCCTCTTTCCTTCTACAATAGGAATTCTTCTGTCAGTAAGAGCTGTGTCTTCTCTCCCATTTATTTACTCATTCAATTACTTACATCAGTATGAATTCATAAATATTTACTTTATCCTATAGGTTAAAACTGCCATTATTTATTTTGTTGCTCAAATTGTTCCAGCTTTGGCCATCAGGAACTCTTCCTTCGGGCTGAGTTCTTTTGATAAGTTCCCATCCTTTTTTGAGTCCTTAAAAGTCTAGAAGTTTTTAGGGTCAAATGTTCCTTTGACTATTTTACATTCCTAAGCACTGGAGTCAAGAAGAAAACCATTATAGATCAGCTAGACAAGAAATAAAATAGTCTAACTTGTCGGTCATGCAAAGTGATAAAGCATTACATTCTATCGCAATTAGTGGTATATTCCAGACAGCATAACCAGTAAGCAAAGCTGAGTGCTGCCGAAGCAAGTGGGAGCTCTGGATATCATAATGAGCACAACTTGGGAGAATGTACTGACTAATCTGATGCCTCTACTAACAGAAAACTGCGGTGTTCTAAAGACATAGTTGATCATCAAACATTTTGAGGCCAGAGGTAACAATGCCAGGAGGAGAGATGACGACTCCAATTAGATAAAATGTTCTTTAAACATAAAATATATTTTTTTCTGGGGAGAGAAAGGGAAAAGATTTCAAATTCTGGAAGAAACTGGAGACACTGTGCCCAGGAATAAGGGTACAAGAGCCAAGGCTGAGTGCACGTTCCAAAGAAGGGTAAAAAAGCCTGAGGTGGAGGAAGGCAATGAAGAAACTGTTCCTTCTGACTTTATCTAGCCCTCTCCACAGCTCTAAAAGAACTAAAGACTGGGAGTACCTCCAAAATTGCTTCCTCCTTGCTTATAGGTGCACCATCACCTGCAACCCAAACAAACAACAGAGGGCTGGGAAGAGTAACAGGAGCTGAGGTTGGCTGACTTGGCCAAGTTTTGCCTAGGATAAATTTTAACGAGGTACAATTTACATACAACAAAATCCACATAGTATTAAGAGTACAGTTTAAGTCTTGACAAACGTATACAGCAGCGTAATTACTACTCTCAAGCAGGGTTCCTCTGTGTCCCTTCCCAGACCATCCCCACTCCCAGCTCCAGGAGGCCACCCATTTGTTTTCTGTCACTACGGGTTAAATTCCTATTTCCTCGAGTTCAGCATAAATGGAATTACAGTGTTCATTTTGTGTATGGATACTTTCACTGAGCATGCCATTTCTGAGATTCATCCATGTGGCCGTGTTTTCTTCACCCAGTCTCCTACTGATAGACATGTGGGCTGTTTCCAGTTTTTAGCTATCTTGAATAAAGCTGCTATGAACATTCATGTCCAAGTCTTTGTGTGCAAATGTTTTCATCTGTCTTGGCTAAAACACCTATGGCAAGAGTATATTTAACTTTATAAGAAACTGCCAAGCTCTTTCAAAGCGATTGTACTGTTTCACATTTCCTCCAACCAAGTATGGACATTCCAACTGCTCCATATCCTCAACAACACTTGGTACTGTCAGTCTTTTTAATCTGAGCCATTTCAGTGCGTGTATACAGTAGTATCTCAATGTGGTTTAATTCCCCAATAACTAAGATGTTGAGCCAACTTCCTGCCTAGGAGGCACTTTTATACAGGTGCAGTTGATGACTTACCAGAAACAATAAGCTTTTACAATATTTGTGAAGATCAAGAAGCTTCCCAGTAAGTGTCGAAGCTGGGTGATGGGCAGGGAGACTGCTGTCTCTACTTCTATGTTTAAATTGTGTCCATTAAAAAAATTAAAAATAAATAAACCGTAAGTCTACTGGGTTGCATGCCCAGAGAATGTCTTAATGTCTTAACTGAGGTACAAGGGCTCAGAAACAAGAGAATAAAAGTAAAAAGACACCTACTTGTCTAACTGAGGCAGAGAGTAATGGAATAAAGCATTTTCGACTCCGAACTAAACCACTTTTCAAGAACCTACTATCACTAACTCTTAAAAATTACCCAACTGACCCAGATGAGTAAGAGGGTATGTATTTATATATAAAGGTTTGTAAAAATCAGTGAATTAGATGTAGACACAGTAGACAGATGCCAAGACTGGAAAGGATGGCTGGAGGGATGTCTAGCACTATGGACGACAGAATGAAAATCTGAAGGGGTTCAGTGAACTGGAATAATGGATTTAAGATCAGACAATAAGATTTCACAGGGTAGCAATATTTATGGAGATAATCTGCTTGCTGTATTTCTTAATCTGAATGTAACTGGTCTAGTGAAAAGTCATAGATGTTAAGAAAATGGAATTTTAGCTCTGGTCCTTTTACCAATTTGCAGAATGACTTAGAACCACAACCTTCAGACCCAGTTTTCTCAACTGTTAAAAGAGAGAATACCTGTCCCATTCCTCTCAATATGGTTGAGTATAAAATGTTGGAATCCGCAAAATAAGCACTTGGCAGCTGGGGGGGCGGGGAGGGAGGTGGGAATGGAAGAGCTATTTTGGTTTTCACATTCACACATATACTTTATTCATAAAGCAAATTCAAGTTTTAAAAACTGTGGTTTTAGGAAAAATAGAAGAATATTTCTTCAAGTTTCATACCAATACACGCCTGAAGGTTGACGTTATATAAATACCACAACAAGAAAAAAGACAAACCTTACTTGCCATACTACAATCATTGAGCACCACTAGTGATCTGAGTAAATTTTCCAGAGAAGTAAATCCGTTCAGCGCCAACAGCAAAAACAACCACTTTTAAAACCTGTGCTCCACAGTCGTCGTATTATTAAACACTAAATGGAAAATAATTTAACCTTCTTCTGATTGCTTTAGGCTGCCCCATCTAAAAGCTCACATTTGCAGAATGACTCACCGGCAGGAGGGGTCCAGCCTGGACCCTAAAATGAGAGAATCTCAGGGTCAGAAGGGGATTCAGAAGCACCTACTTCAACCTAACCAAATTATTAACTTTCCCCACTACAGGGAGCTTCCCTAGAGACGTCAGTCGAGCTGCTCCCGCCCTGTTCAGCCCATGTCGCTGTTTCCGCGGTATCTATCAATGATATCGTCCTACAGTTGTGCCATCCCTGTGATTCTAGCAGCTGTCCATTGTTCCTGCTGTTAATGTAAGAGCCATACACACCACACCAAGCCCTCATCTGGGAGACTGGAATGCACTTAAAATAACATGCCAGAATTGAGAATATAATTGTTTCAGGAAGCAGATTACAATGCATTGCATTTGTGATCATAAATTCAGCATTTTCTCCAAGTGTCTTTTAAAGAAACTTGTTTTCTTAAATGAGTTACTGCTGCATTAAATCCATCAACCATAAAAAATGCATTTAAAACTTCCTCCCATACCTAACTGTTGTTAATAAGCCACAGCCATGTTATCTTAATATGTATGCACATCCTACACCTAAAAACTTGAAGGAAAGCTTCAAGAGGACAGAAACACATCAACAGTCATCTTCATTCTATAAGCATGAAACATAATCTTATGGAAACTCCAAATACACTAAATGGAGACCAAACCCATCCCTTCACACAGCAGCTGGGAAATACATTTTTGATTGTAGAGAGACGGGTGAGGATGTATCAGGGCTGACCATTAAAATCTTAATCATAGAAGAGACGTTCCCCACCCAACAAATGACAAATGATCTTCTTCTAGAATAATCAGCAAATTCAATTCTTAATTTTTACAAAAGCACAAAACTCTAAATAGTGTTATCAATTTAACTTATTTGTTGTGCATAATAACAGAATTAGCTTCATTCAACCTTCTCAATTACTGAAGAATACGGTGAACTCCTTGCTGACCAGGTTTTGGCAAAACTAAACAAACTATCCTACAGATAAGAAAAAAAAGAACATGTTTAAAACAGAAGTGATAAGGAAAGCAAGTGATTCAACTGGGGGGTGGTACAGCATACAGCGATTGCCCCACTCTAATTTTCTGAGTTGTGAGTAGTTATGCACAGTTTAAGATCCCCAGGTTGCAATGACCAGACTGGACAAGGGGCTGACAGCGAAAGCCCTCCACGTGCACCTAAGCTCCTGAAAAGCCCATCTCTTCATCAACAGGATCTTGCCTGAAGCCCCAGCTCTGCCTGTGCACAGCTGCATTGGAAAGAGAGGCAATCAACAGTGCTTAGGGAAAAAACCAGAAGCTTGTCTCTCGCTTCTGTTACTTATCAGGGAGGATGGGGGTTCAAGTCTATATACATATCTGAGGATGCACTAAATGCAAAATTGGCCCATACTACATGCTGCAAGGGAAAGGAGAGCCAGACAGGGACCAAAATGAAGTACAGCAGGATAAAGACCAAAAACGTACAAAGGGTATCAGAGTTTGAGGTAAAGGGAAAAACGCATCCAGCTGGTTGATGAAAATCTCTCTAAAGGGGAAGGAGAAGGTTTCAAGTGGACTGGAAGCGATAAACAGGACTTTCAAACTTTTGAAGATCTAGCGATGCAGTCATGGAAGACTTGTCGTCATAAAGTGACTTGCAACAAACCTAGAGCAGCTTCCAAATCGCGTTTGGCAAGGTGCAAACAGATGTTCCTTGAAGAAATAACTTTGAGAAATACATGTCATTGTATCCTTCAAGGTTCACACAGACAGTAAACATTAAAGACTGAAAAGTTCGACATGAAATATGCGTAACTGTTTTTCTACATTTATTTGATCACAGAACCTGTGTAGATTTTGCTTGTCTTCCTCAATTTATATTCACTGAATTTCTAACTTTCACAGGGTTTTCTTTCCGTGTTCCATCTGTCTCACCATCGAACTACAGTATGAGGACTGATGCTTTTTCTGAGGAGAGTGGGGTGGGGGTGGTATTCTCTCTGTTACCCTAAAGGAAGTTGTAGTTCCTTCTTTTCCTTTTTTCTAGTAATAAAAGTTAACTCCAAACAGTGCTAAGTGTCTGTGATAGCAGTTTAAGTTAGCAAGCAATAAGGTAATGAGTTGTACATTTTATAATGCCCAGGATAATCCTATTTTAGCTGCAGAATTATAAATGCCATCCAGGAATGCTAATACAGAGACAGGAGAACACTTGCTGAGGTTGCTGGAATATGCTGGATACTCTCTCTCCCTTGCTTAGTTTCAAAGTAATTGTTTTTTCAAAATAATGAAAAATTTATTTTACAGATGAGTAAACAGGCTTAGAGAGAACTAGTAATTTTGTCAAGAATCTGGGTTTTATTTGCCTCCACAATTAACAACCAGGTAAGTGCCTAACCAAGACTCCTAAAAATTTTTCCCAGTTTATAACAGAAAAGTCAGTACATAACTAAAACTCTTATTCTCTACTCCAAGCCTCAACTATGTCATGTTTTCTTACTCTTTCCAAGTGTCAAAGGAAAATTTTTACACTTCCACTTTCTAACACCAATTGAGATGTCAACAATTTTAATATGTGGCGCTGTTTGAGAAAGGTTAGAATATGGGAAGCTGACGCATCAGACGAGCCAAACGGTATGATTTGATTTACTCCTATGGATCACTTAGCACTTGTCAATAAAGAGACACAGCGCTTAAAACTAGAACTGAAGTGATTAAAATCCTCCAATGCTCCAGTTTGGAAGTCAGACTGGATCCCCCCGACCAATCAATCTAAAGCGCGTAGTGAACTTCTATCAGCACTTAACCTAACGCTTCAGGGAGCTCAGTGACATTACCGTATGGCTATCAATTGCCTAAAAAAAAAAAAAAGAGTGCACAAAAAGTAAAATTTTCAAAATGATCCAGGAAAAATACTCTTCCTTAAAATGCTCTGCATTTTATTCTGCTGTTCTGGGGCCCAAGGAGAAAGAGGAAACAAGAACGTGGGTTAGTGGAGGGAATTATGGGACATCTACAGTAATAGATTTTCCCAGAAAAAATATCAAACTTGTGTCCCTGGGACATATTTACTCACTGTGCTAAGTGCTGAGGAAAGAGCAATAAAGAACACTGTCTGTATCCCAAATTCTTCAGTAGTTCTTAACATGGGTGGGTGGGGTCCTTCTTGGAAACTTTTCAGAGAATGATGAAAACTATTAACCTACTCAGAAAAACGTACACACACAAGTAAATGTATGCCTGCAATTTCAGAAGACTTATAAATCCCATGGTTACAACTGGTCCAGCAAATACCAGTTTAGATAAAAGCAAACAAGAACAACAGAGATGACAGCGAAGATTCCAACTGGGACTTGCAGAATCTCAGGATGCGACTGTTCAAACTACCTGATTCCTCTCTTAACTATGAGAACTGTAAATTCAGCATTTAAGTTGGATCATGTCTTGAACGGCATCCAAAAACTTAGCCAAATTAAAATGACTGAAAATGGCTACACATAAATGTCACCCTACCTTTATTCTATAGATAAGCTCACCTCTATTATTTCTAGTAAGGTGCAATTTAATATCCATGTCGTCCAAGAATCATTCCATCTTTCCCTCTCCATCCCAGCCCAATCGCTGCCTTTTTATTACAGAGGAATTAACATAGAGTTTATACTTTTTTAGCTTGCTTATCTATTCTTAAATTGAGTTTTTGCTTGCGTATTTAATTTCCCCGACTAAATTTCAAGTATTTGTGATCAGGAACTATAGTTTTCACCTACTCCTTTCTGAAGTCTGAGCCTCTGTAAAACAGTATCTCGAAGATTAAGAGAGATTACCAACGCCTAGTATCCCAGGATTGAGAGGCGTTGTTTTTCTTTTATCTTGTGACACCCTGAACAACAGGCCTGAATTCAAAATCAGCATTTTAAAGTCCTCTCAGAATAGAGATTTGGGACTATGTTCTAACATGAGAGAATAAGTCTTCATAGAAACACTTACTCCATCTCCTTCATAGCCAAATCCATTGGGCCCAATCTGAAAATGTGAACACTAAGAGAGTCTGGGCAGAGCCTTGAGTGAGTTGACAGGGGCAGGCTAAAATGGGGTGGCTTAGGTGAGACAAGTTTCACAGGCTGGTGTAGGAAAGCCATCCACTTAAAATTCATACATGTATGTACGTACATATGTGTGTGTGCGTGCTGAAATAATCCCAGTTCAGGGCAAAGGCAGCTTCCAAAAGCAGAGACATGGCCGCTCCCAGAGACCTCCAAATGAGATCTCAACCCATCTGATAAGAATGGGAAATCTACCCTTTCCCACCCATCAGCCTGCCTTCCAGATAAAACAGCACCACAATGTTACCCTGCCTCAACCTCATCTCAGACACACCAGCACACATCCCTTCAGACAGAGACACACACACCCACGCCCCTCAAGCAACCCTCCTAATCCACCCCACACAAGCACATACACACTTCAAACACACACACATACTGTGACACCAATAAAACACACCCACAAATATACCACCCAAATAAACTAGTACTCCTAATTTCACCCAAAAGGTACATATACTCACATACCTTCCTTCTGTCACCTAGAAAAGCCAACAACACGTAACATATGTAACCAAATCACACCCTTTAAAAATACAAAAACAGGGGGCTAGCCCAGTGGCACAGCAGCTAAGTTCACGTACTCTGCTTCAATGGCTCAGGGTTCGCCAGTTCAGATCCCATGCATGGACCTATGCACTGCTTATCAAGCATGCATATAAAATAGAGGAAGATGGGCACGGATGCTAACTCAGGGCCAATCTTCCTCAGCAAAAAGAGAAGGACTGGCTGCAAATGTTAGCTCAGGACTAATCCTCCTCAAAAGCAAAAACAGAACCCATTCACACCCACAAAGCACATACAACTCTCCAACTCCTACCGCTACCACCACCAAAATAGATCACGCTGGTTTTAAAATCTCTTCACAAATTGTTTGATACTTAGGCCTTAAAAACAAAACAAAGCAACCTAGGGAGCCTAATTCTCTTCAGTTCCTGACTGTGGCTGCACTTATTGACACATATCCAACCAACAGAATATGGGCCGCCCTTGCCCTCTCTCTAGGACCACTGGGGGAAGTCAGCAGTCATGTCATGAGGACACCCACAAAGCCTTAAGGAGAGGTTCAATGATGAGTAACTAAGACCTCCTGCCTGGCCTGCCAGCAGCCAGCAAGGAACTGAGGTCTTCAGCAAAGTCATGTAAGTCAGTCATGTTGAAAACAGATTCTCCAGCCTCAGTCAACCCTTCAGATGACTGCAGCCCCGTCCAACATCTTGCTATAATCTCAATAGGGACCCTGAGCCAGAACCACTCAGGTAAGCCACTCTTAGATTTCCTAACTCTTAAAAAAGGTATGAGAATTGGATGAAGGTGGTCAAAAGGTATAGACGACTTCTGATAAACAAGTATCTGGGGATGTAATGTACAACATGATGGCTATAGGTAACACTGCTGCATGGTATTTTTGAAAGTTGCTAAGAGAGCAAATCCTAAAGTTCTCACCACAAGGAAAAAAACATTTTTTTTCTTTTACTTGAGTAACTATATGAGGTGACGGATGTTAACTAAACTTATTGTGGCAATCACTTCTGCAACTCAATTATGCCACACATCTTAAACTTATGCAGTGCTGTATGTCAATTATATTTCAGTAAAATTGAAAGAAAAAAAGGTGTGAGATACTATTTGTTTTCAGCTGCTATTATCGGGATAATGTTACATAGCAATAGATAATTCATACACAGACACACACCTCCCACATTTCCCAAATATATAACTTTCTACAAAGTAAATCAAAATGCCTAGAAAAGAGGACTCATGTTCTAGATTATGATACATCTCTTTTCTACAGAACCTTTAAGATTATACATTCTGATCAGATCTACTCTGGAGGGAATAACAGTTAACTTGACGAAAGTGAATCTTAATTAATATAAGTAACCCAGCTCTGACCTCGTAGTCAACTCTTCAGATTTTCAATCAAATACTGTCAATAATATTTATCATATTCTGTTAGACCAGGGGTCAACAAACAGGCCAGGGAGTAACCATTTTAGGCTTTGTAGGCCAAAAAGCAAAACCAAGAATATTATGTAGACACTTACATAACAATCATTTAAAAATGTAAACACCATTCTGAGCTCCCAGGCCCTGCAAATATAGGTGGTGGGCCATGGTTTGCTGACTACAGAGTCTAGACTACAGAAAGTATATGGTCTCTCATACTAAAGCAAATCCAATGCTTCCTGTGTCTGTATTTCAAAGGCTTTCCCCAGAGGTTGCATGTTATGCAAATCTCAATAAAACAACAAAACTTCTTAACTATAATAGCTGTATTTTCATATAAAAAAGAGGCTTGCTATTCCAAAGTTAACAATATCTCAACACCAGAGTCATAAGAACAAAGACACACGTTCCTGTTAAACTGGAAGAAATGCAAATTTGTTTCAGTCAGGGTATTATGGACAAGAGGGTTATGGTAGTAATGTCCCCAGCAAATAAATTTATCATTAAATGAGAAGGGATTTGAGTAGCAAAAACAACATACTGGTTACTGAATACAGCAAGGAATCATACAATTCACTTAAAACTATTGCCATTATCACATCCTTTAGCTTTAAAATTCCTCAAGTTACAGGCTTCCTTATTCACTTATTTATCTATTTATCTACTTCATCTACCTATTTATTTTTTTTGCTGAGGGCGATTTGCCCGAGCTAACATCTGTGCCAATCTTCCTCCACTTTATGTGTGGGTTGCCGCCTCAGCATGGCTGCCGAGTGGTTAGGTCCATGCCCAGGATCTGAACATGAACTCAGGCTGCTGAAGCAGAGCACACCAAACGTTTTAACCACTACACCATGGGGCCATTCCCTAATTTACTGTTGTTAAAAATAAAGAAGAGCACACAGCTCTGTAAACTCAACTTATTTGGACCAATGGATGCCTGGAATGAGGCTAATCATATTAAATTAGCACTGGAAGAAATATAATAGTCAGGAGACCTCTAATGTCTTGTCCTTACACTCTGTGACTGGCTGTCCAACTTTTGCCTAGTCATTTGTTTCCTCTGGGATTCAGACTTCATATGATGGAGCTAAAATTTACTATATCTGAATCCTCTGAAAGGCAAAAATCCAGGACTCTAACATATATTCAAAACAAATATGAAGAAGTCTAAAGCCTAAAACAATTTAATTCTGTCTACTTAATATCTATTAAGTGGTAAACAGGGATTCTTATACTAAAAAAAGGGGAGAAAATGAAAAGAAAGGAAGATCTGGAAAATACTCCATTCGCTTAGGTTCTCATATTAGGAAAATTCTCTCTAAGAAGCCACTGAAACGCTTTCTAAAAGGCAGGCCTGTCTCCTTATTTAATTTGCCTTAAGACAATTGTTTGTCTCTGTCTCTAAAACTACAGACCCATTAATCTTCTCGGCAGAATTCCTTTTCCCCCCAAAAAAGCTTCCTGTCAAGTGTCCTCTCTCAAGTGAAACTATACTGAAAGCACTTGCTATCAGTCTGGTGGGCCAATCCATGACCCTGAAAACCCCTATAAGAACAATAACGGGATCCAGCTACATGGCCACCAGCGGACAGCTGGGTACTCACTGTGGAGATCACACATAGTCTTGCACTCACTTGGCTACACAGTCTGCTGCTGGGTGGCTGAGAGCATTTAGGGAAGACCTCATTATCCTATCCTTGGCAGCTGGTGACAGGAAAGGATCCAGTTTGAATCTCAGTACTATGTCTTGAGATATTGTTTAAAGTCTTCAATATCTTAGACATACTTAGCATAAAGTTGTGAATGTACTTAGAGTCTATACTGAGGTAAAATTCTTTAAAAACTGGAAAATATTAAGTACCTTAGGAAAACTCAAATTTTCTTAAATTGATTTCTCAATAAATTTATTGCTGCACCATGGCTTATCATCTTTTCACCAATAAATCTATTCCATATATTACTTTAATGGGGTTGAAAAGAGGGACAGAGAAGGTCTAAATGTTTCAAAGTAAAGAGTGGAAATGAAACTAATATTTTAAATAAGCTGATTTGGGACTTGAAAAATTCTAACCATTATTCTCCCTCCATTGTGTTCCACAAAGGATGAGGTGGCTTACAATTTTTTTAAATTGCAGAATAAATATTTACTATAAAAAAAATCAATGCTAATGAAAAACAAAAGCAGAAAATTAGGACCAGGAAAAAAGAATATACAACATTGTAGCTACAGTTAATTGAACTTCAAATTTTGGCTTTGAGTTTCCCGGGGCTCCCAGGTACTTCTGAAAACCACTGGGTAACAGACTCTGGTTAGAGTAAGGACATCAGTAACTTTTTTGCCAATTTTTGTGAGAAGCTGAACGAATTAGTTGGAGGAGGAATTCTCTGATGAAGACCTCGATAACAGAAACCAAATACAGCGGTCCTCCCTTATCCATAGGGAACACATCCCAAGACCTTCAGTAGACAGGACTGAACTCTACATAGACTATGTTTTTCCTAGACAGTCATGTGCCGCATTAACAATGCTGCAGTCAACAACGAACTGCATACACAATGGTGGACCCATAAGATTAGTACCCCACAGCCTAGGGGTGTAGTGGGCAATACCATCTACATCTGTATAAGTACACTATGAAGTTCCCACAACAAGGAAATCACCTAATGATGCATTTCTCGGAACGTATCCCTGGCATTTAGCAATGCATGACTGTACATACATACCTAAGAGCAAGTTTAATCTATAAATTAGGCACAGTAAGAAATTAACAATAACTAATTATAAAATTGAACAATTATAATACACTGTAATTAAAGTTACCATAGGTCTTAGCAACCTCACCATACAATTTCTTTTCTTCCCTTATGAGGCAAGAGCTTTCACTTTTTCACTTAAAGGAAGCACTTTACCAACTATCCAAATTGCCAGCATCACTACTCCTATGCTTTGGAGCCATTATTAAGTTAAAAAAGGGTTACTTGAACACAAGCACTGCGATACCACGACAGTGGATCTGATAACCAAGATGGCTACTAAGTGACTCGCGGGTGGGTAGCATACACAGTATGGATACGCTGGACAACGGGATGATTCACGTCCTGGTGGAATGTCTCAAGATTTCATCACGCTACTCAGAACAGCGCAATTTAAAACTTAATAAATTTTTTATTTCTGGAATTTCCATTTAATATTTTTGGACCCTGGTGGACTGCAGCTAACCGCAGGTAACTGAAACCATGCATAAGGCGGGACTACTATATAGAGGTAAGTGCTGAGGCATGACAATTAAGGCATCTAAACCGGGCCATCCACCCCTTTGTGAGGTGAACAGCAGAGCAGCTGTGAGCAGTGTCTCGTTTTTTGTTATTTGGAGAGCCCACTTCAGCACATGCACAAGTACTAAACTGACCCCTGTGGAAGACGATCTTCGCGTGGAAAATTTTCAGAAGGGGTGCCCACAGGATCACAGAAAGGTCTTCAGGATGCTGGCGTGGATATTCCAGCTTTGGCAATGCTTTCCGGTGGGCTTAGCCACTAAATAGGTTTAAGCTTCCTGCAAGGCCAGTCATTAGCAAAACACTGATAAATCCCCAAGCATTTTATTTCCTGGACAATTAAAAACAGAATAATTAATGAAAGAAAAAAGCCAACCATGATCATCTTTTTTCCTTGGCTTGTATATTAGGATGTGTTTTCTTTTAAACTGTGGGACAAGCTGAGACAAAAAAAATAGTAGGTAACCATGTTTTGCTGGTTCTCCTCACTTAGAAACTGTGAGTCTAATTTCTTCTATTTCACAGACGACAAAAATGAAACGCAGATACTAGGTGATTTGCCAAAGGTGGTGCTGCTATTTAGTGTCTTCTAACTCCTGGGTACAGTGGTCTTGTTTTTTTTAATTCTTATAAGCACTGCCTTCCTTATAAAATTCACCTAAATATCCTGAAAGTAATATTCACAGAGATATGTGAAAATACATACTTAAGATTAGAAATTTGTCTTAAGACTCATTTGCTATTAATAAGCAAAGAATTAATGAATACTTGGTTTGCCTACCAATTTTAAACTTAAAAAGGTATGGATTATCCCCATCTCAAAAAAAAAAAGCCACTCGGAAAATTCATAACTGCTTTATGTCAATAAATTTTGCTACCACTTGATAACAATTCCTCTTAAATTACTGCTCTTTAAACCACGGTTTATTTGTCATGCACAAGCTTTCTCACACTGACTCCTTACCATCCATCCTGCAAGCCCAGGGATGACAAATACCCAGCACAAATGCCATCCCTTCCAAACCCAGAGCAAACATGGCAGAGCCCAAATGGGGCTCCAGAATCCTCAAAACTACATTCCAGGAAGCTGTACAGTAAAATTCATATCCTACTCTTTCCTCACACCTAGATTTCCAGTTCCTTCTTCCTCTTTAGCCTCTACCCTAATACCAAATTCATCTTTTAAAATAGTGCTTTGATCCTTCCTCTAAGACCTTCAGAGTCTTTCAACTACCTGTAAAGTAAAACCTAAGCCCACGATGTTAACACCAATCTAATGCCTGCCTTTTCCCAGCCTGACCACTATACCCTAAACAACTAGATCTGGCAAGTGACCACGCCGCCCCCTAACTGCACTTCCCTCCTGAAACTGACAATCACTCCCCTTCCTCCCTCCTTCTACCTCTGTTTCACAGCCTCCCCTGACTGCTCCAGTCCACAACAGTATCTCAAGCCTCGGAAATCTTCGTGTTCCTATTAGCTCTCCTATTCATTTGCTCCTAGACACACGGAGCTGAAGGAACTTTTGTCCAGTTACCTTGCACTTTCATTCACTCATGCATTCAACATATGCTGTACCATAAGCACTGTGCTAGAGGCTAGAAACACAATGGTGAGGTAAAACAGGCCGATTCCTGCTCTTCAAGAATGTGGTCTACACCGGAAGTCCAACCAGAAATAATCACACACATAGATAGAAAATAACAACTAAGGAAAGTGTTCCAAAGGACAGGAAAATCAAGGGCATATTCAAAGAAGTGGCTTTGGAGTGAGGGAGTTAACCAGGGATGGAGGGAGGGAAGAGTCAAGGACTGGTGGTCTCAGATACCGGAAACATGGAAAATGCACTGTGGTAGGAAGGAAAACCCTACAGTGTTAGGGAATACTAAAAGACCAAGGGGGCTGATTTGCAGAGACTGGGCACCACAAGCTGAGGTGGGAAGGGCAGGCAGGGAGTCAGATCAGCACTATTAGTTTGGAGTCATATGTTCAGATACTATAAAGCCCTGTACTGTCTACTGCATTACTGTACAGTTGGAAACTTAAAACTCACTTGCTCAATAAGTTAAATGCATCAATTGGAGTGTGCTGAAATATTAACCGAAATACACAGAATTTGCTAAAGAAATAAGCAGTCTGGGAGACAATCACAACTGACTCCTATCTGATTCTCAACCGTCCCTGCCCTTAGATCACGATCCTCAAATCTGACTGCACATTAGAATCAACTGGGGAGCCTTTAAAGAACAATGCTGCTCTGGCCCCACCAATAAAGATACTGATTTGGTGGGTCTGAGAAGGGGCCCATCTAGGCAAAGGTCTTCTAAACAGCTCCCCAGGAGACTCTCATGTAGAATGGGTAGAGAACTATTTGTCTAGGGACAGCTCTCCTAACAAACTTCTTAGAAACAGCCTTGTGTTTCTTCTCAGAGCCCTTCCTTAAACACTAGACATTGCCTCCCTGATTCCTCCCAGCTTCGGGGTCCTCAAACACATCTGAGTAGCTCAGTGCCAGGAACCACACTCCTTCTTTTCACACCCTTTCAAACAAGCAAGCTGGTATCAAAAACGAGGTGGGGGTAGAGTAACGTGTTGAGTGGGAATAACAAAACCACCCTGAAAGTAAGCAATTCAGTCTTGAATACTCTAGTCCAAAGTGTGGTTTGTGGGAGACGGGGTAAAATCCATAAGGTGGCGGATCAAACGAGAAAAACGAGCGACTTCTGTGCAAGAGAGCAGCTTTCCCCTGCCCTCACCAGCAGCAGAAAGGGAAGAAGAACAGGCAAAGGGAAGCCACTTGATTCACGCTTGCAGTGCCCCCGGGAAAAAGCTTTGAGAAACCGACAGAGATCATGAGGCAGCAGGGTCCCCAGAAACTGGAGGAAGGAGGCATTCAAAATTGCTCCTGAAGTTGCAAGCCTGTTAACAGTTATCAGAACTCCAATACAAATCAAATACAGGTCAACTCTTAAGCTATTAAAATTGCCTGAATTTAAGTGGAGAGACTGGCTATAGCTTGTGTTTTGTCATATAAGAAAACTGCTGGTCAATGTTATCTGTAATAATAGGATTCTACCGCTAACACTGGTTATATACAAAGGTAATGTTTATAATAATTCAAAATTAAATGCATCTTATGAATACATTCAGATTTCACTGGCTACTTTGGATCATCTGTTCATTTCTCTTCAGTATTAGGCTAATGAGCAAGGCATAAAAGAAATTTTAACCATTGAGTAGGCAGTTTTACACTTAAAAAAAAAAACCAGGATTTGTTTACTGAAGTTTTTCTCAAAAGATGCAATGTGGGCCAGCCCTGGTGTCCTAGGGGTTAAGTTCAGCATGCTCTGCTTCAGCGGTCTGGGTCCAGTTCCCAGCTCAGACCTACAACACTCATCTATCAGTGGCCATGATGTGACAGTGCCTCACATACAAAAAGAGGAAGATTGGCAGCGCATGTTAGTTTAGGACAAATCTTCCTCAGCAAAAAAAAAAAAAGAAGTAGTAGTAGTGATGCAATTTTCACCTATTTTAAAACTAAACACATTCTAAGAACAATTACAAGCAACACACACAATGAGAAAAATTAGCTCTTTCCAAGTACTTTCTGTTCTAAGATGAATGTGGGCCAACTGTAAATGGCACCATCCTGGCATCTTTATTTGAAGTCATTTTCCATTTAAAGAGCCTCACATCAAAGGGAGAAGTGTCTTTCATTACCCATCCCACTTAATGCCCACAAACTCCTCTCAGTTCCACTGACCAGAGTATATAGAACTGACGTGAGATGGGATTATTGGGCTTCTTAAGGCCTTTACTTGCTGTTGGCTAAAGGTTGAACACTTGGCATTGTGCCTGACCTATGCAACACATGTGGAATTGTCAGCCTAACATAAAGTGTCTCAAGGAGAGTCTTGAATGAATGAGTGAAATAAAAAACTATGTCTGCTCAGCAAATGCCTCTCACCTTCAAACTTGTAAGTTTCAAACATCCATGAAATATTGTTTTTTCTTTAAATCCAGAATCAGAACATTCCATTCCACCTTTTGATGACGTAATTGGAAACACATTTCATTCAGATTTTTATTTCCTTCCCAAAACCTGGTTACGCTTGGAAAAAAAGGAAGACTTTAAAATGTCACTCAATAGATGTCTGTCTTTTAGCAATGGCTGCATTCTTGGAAATGTGTTCTATTTCATCACCATCATTAAGTCAATAGTATGTCTTATTGTTTAAAATATTAACAATATAAATTTTAAAACTGGCAGAAATAATGCAAAATTATCATGCATCAAGAATCTTTTTCAAATACATTTCTCATCTTGAGGTACTTAAAAGTTTTCTGTAAACTCAACAATTTAATACTCCCCAAACCATTTCCTCTACCTGTAGTATTTCATTCAAATGATGAAGCTTAAAACATACAGAAAACACTACACTACTACCCTTCTTTACAAAAACTTTCTAAAGTAATGAGCCTGTTTACACAGGACTAAGCTCAACCTCAAGTAAATGAACGACATTACAATTCCCTGTTGGAGATTATAATCTAAACCTATACAGCACAAAATATTCAGGGCATATAAAACAAAACAAAATATTTGATACAAGCTAAACAGTGCATTCAGCGGACTGGTGAATAAATAGGCAAAGGAGTAATGGCAGTACGTTGCAGTAAATAATTATGACTTCCTATGGAATAGCTGAACACTTCTTGATATTATAGGAATCTACTTGATTCAAATCTCTAGGATTACTGAGAGGAGGAAGCTGACAAGCAGAAAAATTTAATCTGTTCAAGGGGGGAATATAAAACAACAGATACAGTGTGCACAGCCAAACATAAGAATGATAAAAATTTTATTTTCATTTCTTCTCTGGGTGGTTAATACGGTTAAGTCGCTCAAGTGGGAAGTTAGTTACTGGACAGAGTTTAGTTTTACTTTCAGAAGTATGTAATTATTATTTTTCTCTCCGGTCAGAATTTTTACAATGCATTACCATCATTCAATCATCAGGTGATCTTTTTTAAATAGGTAGTGTGCATTTTCAAATTGGTTAAAGATCCTTCCTCACAGTAAGACTAATGTTCAATCTAACAAAACAAACTTAACGTATGACTCCTTTAAACAATAATTAGTAAATAATTTGAACAAAAACAAGTAAGGTTTCCAAAGAAATCAAATCTAGCTTCACCTTAGTTCTCTACCAAATTTGTACAGGCGAAACCTGAAGAGGTCCACAGTTAAGGGCGACCAATGCCTCAAAACACAGTTACCTTCCACTTTGCTCTTCAGTGTAACTCCTTCCTCTGCAAGTTAGTATATCATACTGACTATGTGTATGTTCTGCATGGTTTATGTCTATCCTCATTCTTAAAATGGGAGTAATACTAGATAAAGGTCATCTATAAAATGACTTGTACCAGGCCTGGCATATAATGGCGCCTCAATAAATGGTTATTACCCCGCCTCCTGCTGTAGATCAAAGTACGGCTCACCTGAGCTACTTCCTATGAACCTCCTCGCCAGTACTGTCCTTTCTTTAGTTTACCACAAAGAGTGTCAAAGTTCATTCTTCCACTGTCACTGATCATACCACTCCCTTCCTCAAAAGTTTCAGCAGGAGTTCCCACATGTACTATGGGCCAGATCTAAGTTCTGAACTTCACAAGCCATTCCCAAGGAGCACTGGCACTTCTAGACATTCTCCAGAAGCATCTTTTGTGTAGACAACTCTTTCTGCACCCAAATTCAACCTACAGAGTCATCTGTGTTAATTATACCCTGAAGTCTCACTTCTTCATTGTCTCATCAAATATTTACTGAACGTCCACTATACGCAAGGTGTATTTATTAACCTCTCTGACTGACAAAAGAAGTGATAGCTAGAAACCCCTCAGCAATTCAAACTCAGAATTTGTTTGGTTTCACTACATTTCACACTTCTACTTTGTTGCTTTCTCACTTTCAACACTTTTGCTCATACATTCGGAAGCAATTCTCTCAAAACAACAATTTCACAAATAAGAAAACTATGAGAGGCCCAGAGTTGGTACTGACCTTTTAAGACCATCTACTTTTAAGATCTTCTGGCTAGTGACAATGCAGGAACAATCTCATTTCGGTCTCTGGGGTACACACCTCCTTGGAGGCACTTGCTCTCTCTCACTCGCTCTATTTATTTAAAGACCTTGCTGGCTTGTTCTCTGCCATGAATTATCTACCTGTATTTGATGTACTACAGTCTTACGTCACTCAGGACATGTTTTAATGTCTTTACACTACCGTCAGGCAGTCGTAGTAGGAGTTATGGGTTCAGTTGGTTTGAAGGTGATGTTAATGAAGCCAAGATTATACTTCTATCTCCAGGTAGACCAAGGTGTTCGGCTCTGTGGTGCCCAGATACACTGCTGCTGTTACGACTGTTACTATAAATGCCTACCATTACACAAAGCAAAAGAGTAAACCAATCATTCAACATTCAACCAAGAGACACTGGTGTTGACAAGTCTAACAGTCCTTTCCATCTGTGGATGGATAGGGATAGCAGTGGCAAGAAAAGCCTATAAACTATTATTTTTAAATGTGAAAGATGGTGGTTATGAGGTTATTATAGCACAAAACTTTGCCCCGGGAGATGAGTAACGGAAATGACTAGGGAGTCGTCAATCAGTGAACCAGGCGAACAAACGGACCATCCCTAAAACACACGTAAAGGGAGAGACAAATTAAGTGTGGGGACTCCAAATAATTTGGGCAGCCAAAGCACCATAGGTGTTCACTAGGTATTTGGGTTACCAGAAGACTAAAAGCATATGCCAGGCTGTGATGTCTCAAGTACAAAGAACGCCTCTGCTGCCAGTTTCATTGTGCATTTGTAAATTCACATGAGAACTGATTATATCACAGTATATTCTCCTAGGTCCACAATCTTTCTCAGCTTGAACCACAGAACACAAAGATTTCATTGATTATTTTCTCACTTCTCCCAAGGATATATCTAACTAGTAGGATTCTGAATGCATAGGGGAGAAGGTAATTCACTATCTCCAATGGAAGCCTTACAGCAGTAGAGATTAATTCTCTTCACAACTGGTTAAGAAGGGCTGTTGGGTTTAAAAACTGTCTTTGAAGTTATCTTAGTACTGAACACAGAACGTACATCTATCTCAACTGAGGTTTGTGCTCTTCCGTGAAAGCTAATAAATGCTAAGAAATTTCCATTGCTGTTCACTTTTCCTCTTAGAGGTGAAAGGGGAAGAAGCAATAAGATACACTGTTTTCCACAGTCTCTAAAATAACTGCAAATAATTTAATTGCTAAGCACCTTGGATGATGAATTTATTTAAAGCAAAATTTTGTAAAAAAAAAAAAAAAATTACAACCCACTAATTAAGGAGGATTTAGAGCTGGGAAGCACTGCTGAGATCTAATAAGCATAAGCCTTTCAACTTACAGAGCAGAAAACAAGTCAGGGAAGATTTAGGTGACTTGCCCAGAGTCACACATGGTGTGCAGGCAGGGCGCGCTGAGCTCAAGATTTTCCAGGCACTCCTGGTTCACTACCCATCATCTTTTCCATCAACATACTCCACCTCAAAAACAAGGACTTTATAAAGGAGTAATAATTAGCAATAGCAATCATGGGGAAGAAAAAGCATTACTTTATAATGCTTCCCAAACTCAGTATTTATATTCATTTGAACATACATTCTCATAACGAAGCCTATGTGGCTGTACTTCAAATGTCAACTGTTTTATTTTTTAAGGAAGACTGGCCCTGAGCTAACATCTGTTGACAATCCTCCTCTTCTTGCTGAGGAAGATTGGCCCTGAGCTAACATCCATGCCCATCTTCCTCTACTTTATATGTGGGACGCCTGCCACAGCATGGCTTGAGAAGCAGTGTATAGGTCCATGCCTAGGATACATCCTGGTGAACCCCAGGCCGCCAAAGCAGAATGTGCAAACTTAACCACTGCGCCACGGGGCCGACCCTCAATGTCGACTTTTTAAAGTCTGAAAATCCTTTTAAACTTGTTTACTGTATTAATGACATTGTTGTTCAAGTCAATGAGAAACTGATTACTATCAGGAGAAATATTCTCTTATATGCTAAGAACATCTAACTTATAGATATCCAATTTTGTAATAATTTTTAAAACAAAGTTAAAAATAAAACACAAACTACATCTTTAAGGCTTCTATAAGAAGATATTTTACAAATTCAACTTTAATAACATCTTATGTCTCATTTACACCTTCACTTTACCAGAAGAAATAAGCAAAGTCTGAATTTACTTGGCTCAAGCCAAAGTAATTTATTTTCAGTGCTACAGGTTTTAATAGTGGTTATTATTTATCTTTTGCTATGATCTACTTAGACACTTTAAGGTATACTCTAAACTATATTGACACCTCAGAACACAAACCTAAGGATATTTTATATGTAACGAAAATGAGCAATCAATCAATTTTAGCGTAGATGACAAGTTCTAGACTAACAACCAGCAAAAATTAAGGATGATTCAGCCAATCTGTAAACCTGTGATGAGAGGCCATCTCAATATTTATCTCTAGAAACTAATGTAAAAAGAGGATCCCCCATGTCCCATGAAACCACTTCACAGGTAACCAAGACTACATATGCACCAAGCTTGGCAGCTTTAAAGGTCAAGACCCGTAGGGAGGCAAAATTGAGGTTGGTTCATTATTATCATTCTCAAAAGATTCAGAAGGGTTCCAATCAATCCTTATGCAGCTATACTAATGGTGTGAATAGAGACGATAGAAATTCAACAATTTTTTCCATATTGCGCCCAAATGGGATCCCATTATTTGCTAGCAGATTTACCTTTTCATATACACACATGCTTAAGTGGAGCAGAGCAACCTAGAGATCAGGGCAAATTTCCAGGTCAAAGAGGAATTCCTTCCCCAAACACCTACCCTCCCTACTCCCAAAGACACTGACAAACAAGTGTATTAGAGAATATTCTTCAAAAACAGAAAAATAAAATCCATCATCAGCTCTAAATGCTGTGAAGAAAACCTAATTAAACTATACAGTGAAAATGTAGCCAGTGAGAACTGCCATGCTTGGGAAGAAAATTAAAGAAAGGAGATTAAGTCCAGTCACCTGCTCATTAACTATCCACATTTCTTCAACAGTCTGCAAAACACACTTCCGGGTTTGTAACTGACAGACAGCATCCAAATCAGCTTGGAGCGGCCCTATCCACTCAGTTTTCTAGACTATGGTTGGTAAGAGGACAGGATCAGACTGCCTATATAGCTGGGTGCTGCTTGGCTAACTGCAGCCTAACCAAAAGTCAACTCAGCAGGACCCATTGCCACAGAAGGACTGAAAACCGTTACTTGAAATCTGTTTCTGGGAAACTCCAAGATAGTAGATGTTTAAAAGAGTCTAACATGCTTACTGAAACACTTGCCCATATTTTCACTTCCGTGCAACAACTATGTGAGAAAAACTTGTGTTAAGTTAAAAGTCCACAGAAGCAGGCGCTCTGTGTCTACAACACGAACCTTCATCTAACTGTGCACAATGCAAAACAAAGGAGACATCTTCCCAAAAGAACGCAGCTAATTCTCTGATGAGAATGATCGTGCACAACAGCTTAACATGTTACTCCACCAACACTCCAGATGCCACACACGTTTCTTCCCTCACAGAATTATCTCATCTGAGAAGCTTTTCAGTGAAGCAACAACTAAATTCTCATTAACTTTCCTCCCATCTTATCACTAAGTTTAGATATGTTGTTTTACTTCTTAGGAAGAAAAATCTGTAGCTTCTGTAGGCAAAAATATGCATACGAACTAGGAAGTGTACACTTCTTAGTTCACGCTATTGAGTCTTATCTGAGAGTGATCTCAGGCACCTCTAGTTTCTAATTTTCATTATGAGAGTCACTTACATGGCTTGCTGTCCACATATGTTTACACACTGCCCCAAAGCCAGGACTGGCCAGCACAGGGGAGATTCATAAAAGATGGTTGATGCAAAGCAGTGCAACGCATGTGGGAAAAGTACTCAAATAATCTTTTAACTTGTACCCATTTTGAAATCCACTGGAGAAGTTCACTTTAAATTGTTATCATTGTGCTTTCTGCATACGAAGATGATGAGTGGGTAAGAATCGGCTGTAGAGTTTGCACTGCTTCATCAAATTTTCTCTTTTTTTTTTTCCTGCTTTATCTCCCCAACCTCCCCCTGTACACAGTTGTATATCTTAGTTGCATGTCCTTCCAGTTGTGGGATCAAGTTTCTCTTTTTTTTAAACAGAACTTACTCAAAATCTACCTTGTACTTTGGTAATTTATTACTAGTTTAACTAATGGCAAACTAAGACAAAATTGAGACATACAGTTATGAAGGTAGGAAAAAATGTGACACCTCTCACTGTTGCAATTGATCTCCAGATGTCAATTTTTCAAAAAAAGCTTGTTGCAACAATAAAGTCTACGTTAAAAAGATGAAGAAGGAGAAATTAAAAAGCGCTTTTATTTCTTCTGCTATGAGTTCTCAACAGACTGAAGACAGATAAGAGAGCTCAAATAGAGACACTGGTTCTCCACTGGCCTGAATCTCGAATAATCTGATGGAATCTGGCGTTAGTTTTAATAAATATGTATTCTGCATCTCAAGCAAGCTTAATTACTTGCTCTTCAAGAAAATGTCCTTAACGGGCCTAGGGTGAAAGTATTTATTGCTTTTTCACTATAAAGTATAGTCATCCCTCAGTCTCCATGGGAGATTGGTTCCAGGACCTCCCTCCAAAACCAAAATCCACAGAGGCTCAAGCATCTGCAGCCCTCTGTGTCTGCCGAGGTGCAACTGCAGACAACGGGTGCTGGCTGGACAAGGAAGAAAACCAGCTTTTCACACAAGATTTATAATTCTTTCAGAAGGTTCTGGGGCAAAAACAGAGATACTATAAGCTGTTTTGTCATTGTTGGGTAAGAAAACTAAAAACCAAGAAAAGAAGAGTCAAGGCAGTAGCTCAACACTGTTTTAGACTACTACAGGCTCATAATGTACATATACTATGTTTTCATTGGTAAAACTGCCTTCTTAAAAAAATGTACTTCTGTAAGAGGAAGAGAAATGATACATTAGACTTCATCAAAATTAAAAACATTTTCTCTTCAAAAGGCATCAATAAGAAATGAAAAGCACATACATTTGATAAAAGATAAAAGACATCTATTCAGAATACAGAAAGAATTCTTAGAACTCTAAAATGACAGACAACCCAATTTTTCAAATGGGCAAAATATCTGAATAGACACTTGACCAAAGAAGATAAACAAATGGCTGATAAGCAGAAGAAAAGATGCTCAACGTCATTAGTCATTTGAAAAATGCAAATTAAAACCACAATGAGGTTCCACAATACACCCACTAAAAAGGCTATGATTAAAAGACAATACCAAGTGTTGGTGAAGACACAGAGAAACCGGAACCATCATATGTAGTTGGTGGTATTATAAAATAGTACAACTGCTTTGGAAAACAGTTTGACAGTTTCTTAAAAAGTTAAACATACAATTACCATACAAGTCAGCAATCGACTCCTAGGCTATTCACTCAAGAGAAACAACACATGTCCACAAAAATGTTTATAGCAGCATTATTCCTAAAAGCGACAAATTAGAAGCAACCCTAATCCATTAACTAGTGAATACAGAAAATATGGTTTACCCACGCAATGAAATATGACACAGCACTAATGTAACAAGGTGGACAAACTTCAAAAGCATTACGCTAAGTGAAAGAAGCCAGACACAAAAGACTATATACTGAATGATTCCACTGACATGAAATTTCTACGAGACTAAAAGCCTATCAATGGTTGCCTGGAGAGCAAGGACTGCAAACAGTCACAGGGGAGCTTTTCCAGGTGCTGTCAGTGTTCTAAAACTGGACTTTGGTGATGGCTGTACATCTGCGAAGTTCACTAACACTCACTGAGCTGTCTGATGGGTGAACTGTATAGTAAATTATAACGCAATAAAACTGTTAAGAGTGAAAATTTTAACAACCCAATCTTCTAAAAAATTTTAAGAAACTAATTTAATTTTCAAAATATTCTCACATCTTATTTCTTTACCAATAGACAATACACAATGTTTTCAAACAGAAACTGTGTTAGGATTAAAGAGAACTCAAGAAGGTAGCAATCTCCCATTTAAAGCATGTTGTTTAGACTTTCTCACATAGCACACATATTCCACTCTTATCTGTAGAGTCAAAAAAAAAAAAAAACACAATCAATGCAATGCCCAGTAATTCTGGGGCATTTATCCTAGAGAAACAAAAACTTATGTTTACACAAAAACCTATACACAGATGTTTATAGCAGCTTTATTTATTCATATCCCCAAACTAGAAATAACCAAACGTCCTTCAATGGGTGAATGTTAAAACTGCGGTACATCCATACCAGGAATACCACTTAGCAACAAAAACGAATCAACTACTGATACACACAACTTGAAGGGATCTCAAAGGAATCATGAATGAAAAAAATCCAATCTCAAAAGGTTACCTAGGTATGATTCCACTTATATAACATTCTTGAAATGACAAACAGAGAGAGGCAGAACACATCAGTAGTTGCCAGAGAGGCTGAGGGCAGGGGAGGTGACTGGGACTATAAAAGAGGAGTATGAGGAATTCTTATGATTGGACTATTCTGTATCTTGACTGTGATGATGGTCAAAAAACTAACATTACACAGAACTAAATAGGCATACACATACCCACCCACTCACTCACTCTAACAACGTCACACAGGAGTGCAAGTAAAACTAGAGGAATCTGAACAAAGTCTGGGGACTTCTTCCATGTCAACTTCCTCACTATGATATGGTACTAGAGTCATGCAAGATGTTACCATCAGGAAAAACAGGGTAAAGGGTATATAAGATTTCTCTGTACTATTTCTTACAACTGCTTATCCATCTACAATTATTTCAAGATAAAGTTTCCTAAAAAGTTTAAGAAAAAAATCAGCATACTATCTTCGCACTCCTACTTCAATGGAATACCACACATCACATATACTGAAGCTGCATTATGTTCAAGTCTTGCAATATGTCACTCAAAATTGTATGGCACATAAACCTTTTCCGGAACAGAAGCAGACCAAAGAAAAGTGGGAATCAAAATCAATCATTAACTGTTCATTCCTAAACACCAAAGAAAAAAGACAGGAAAGAAATTCAGCAGTTACAACTTGTATACCAAGCCACACAAAACAATCTCTTGAAGTGGATTTAAAATTTTCACAGAAAATAAGATCAACCAATCAAAAAGGTATTTTTCTACAGTATGGTATAGATGGAGCCATACCTCTAAGACTATAAGACACACAAACAGGCACACCTTTTGTTATGAATTTCAGGTTAACCAAGCAAATTCAAATCACTAACCTGGGTTTTGAAGCCACTGGTTGACATGACTATTCACACCTGAATTTAATTAAAATCAAATAAGATTTAAAATTCAATTCCTCAGTCTCACTACGTTTCAAGCAATCAACAGACACGTCGTTAATGATCACCACATACTGGAGAGTGTAGATACGAAACATCTACCATCACTGAACCAAGTCATATTGGTATTGGATAGTACTGATCTACAGCTTCAACGTAATCCCATCAAACTCCCAGCAAGTTTCATAGAAATTGACAAGCCAATAGTAAAATTTACACGGAAAAACAGAGGACTCAGTATAGTCAAAACAATTTTGAAAAAAAAGTACCAAGGTGAAGAATTGACACTACCTGATTTCATGATTTACACTGACTATTTACAGTATTTAAATTCAGTGTGGTATTGGCAAAAGGAGAGAGACACAGAATCGACAAAACAAAATAAGAGTCCAGAAACAGATCCACACACACACGGGCATATGATCTTTAACAAAGATACCAATACAATTTGATAGAGAAAACAGTCTTTCAACAAACGGTGCAGAAACAATTGACATGTCCATATGCAAAAATTAAGAACCCCAATCCATACCTTTCTCCATATGTAAGAGTTAACTCAAAATGGATCATACACCTAATTGTAAAACCTCAAACTTACTATAAAACTTCTAAAAAAAATAAAAGAAAATCTTTCTGACCCTCGTTTAAGCAAAGATTTCTTGGATAAAACATAAAAGAAAAAACTGATATATTGGGTTTCATAAAAATTAAAAACTTCTGCTCTTTGAAAGATACTTTTTTCCAGTTTTATTGAGAAATAACTGACATGCACGTCACCGTTTCAGGTGTACAGCACGATGGTTTCACTTACATATATCTCGAAATTATTACAACAGATTCAGTTAAGATCCATCATCTCATATAGATATAATAAAAAGAAAAAAATTTCTTGTAATGAGAACTCTTAGGATCTGCTCTCTTAACGTTCCTATGTATCATACAGCAGTGTTAACTAGTCATCACGTTGTACATTACAGCCCTAGAACTTATTTATCTTATAACTGGAAGTTTGTATCTTTTGAGCACCTTCCTCCAATTCCTCCTCACCCCCTCAAAGACACTATTAAGAAAATGAAAAGCCACAGACTAAGAGAAAACATTTGCAAATTACATCTGATAAAGAACTGTTATCTAGAATATACGAAAAACTCTGAAAGCTCAATACTTAACAACACAATTTAAAAATGAGCAAAAAAAATTTGAACTCACGTTACTAAAGAGAGATATATACAGATAAACAAGCACAGAAAAGATGCTTGTCATTAGGGAAATGCAAATTAAAACGACGACATACCACAACCTACTATACAGTAGTCCCCCACTTATCCATGGTTTCGCTTTCCATAATTTCAGTTACCTGTGGTCAATCAATGTCCAAAAATATTAAATGGAAAATTACAGAAATAAACAATTCTTAAGTTTTAAACTGCACACCATTCTGAGTAGAATGATGAAATCCTGCACCATCCCACTGTGGCCCTCCCAGAATGTAAATCATCCCTTTGTCCGGCGTATCCACTATATGCTGTATACACTACTGTGTATGCTACCCACCTGTTAAGTCACTTAGTAGCCATCTCGGTTATCAGATCCACTGTTGTGGTAACGCAGTGCTTGTGTTCAAGTAAATCCTATTTTACTTGAGCACTTGTGTTCAGGTAACCCTTATTTTACTTAATAATGTCCCCAAAGCACAAGAACAGTGATGCCGGCAATTTGGATATGCCAAAGAGAAGCCATAAAGTGATTCCTGTAAGTGAAAAGGTGAAAGTTCTCAACTTCATGAGGAAAAGAAAAAAATCATATGCTAAGGTTGCTAAGATCTACAGTAACAACTACTTCTCTTTTTTTGTGAGGAAGATTGTCCCTGAGCTAACATCTGTGCCAATCTTCTTCTAGTTTGTATGTAGGATGCTGCCACAACATGGCTTGACAAGCAGTATGTAGGTTGCGCCTGGGATCTGAACCTGGGGCCACCAAAGTGAAGTGTGCAAACTTAACCACTAAACCACTGGGCCAGCTCCCTACAGTAACTTTTATTACAGTATATTGTTGTATCATTTTCTATTAGTTATTGTCATTAATGTCTTTCTGTGCCTAACTTATAAATTAAACTTTATCATAGGTATCTATGTAGGGAAAAACATAGTATACGCAGGGTTCAGTACTAAGACAGTTTCAGGCATCCACTGGGGGTCTTAAAATGTACCCCCTGCAAGTAAAGGGTGACGACTGTACTGGCTATTGAAAAAACACAAAACAACTGGCAATACCAAGCACTGAGGAGGATGCACAGAAATTGGAATTCCTATACTGAGGATGAGAATGCAAAATGGCACTTCTGGGAATGACAGAAGTATTCTTTTTCTTGATTATAAGACCAAGTTCATCAAAATTCACAGACTTGTACACCAAAAAGGGTTAATTTTATTATATATAAATACCCCAATAAACCTGACAAAGAAAACTTCTCAATTTTTTTCTTAAGTATTTTCTCCAAAATATTTTAACCTTTCTGTTTTCCATTCAAAAACTCCTCTCATCATGTCCTTCTAAATGGCCTTCCGAAAGCCTCAGATAACCTGCTTCATCAAACCTCAACTCTGCAAGACAAAGTGACCGGATGTTCCACATTACTGGACAATCTGTTTCTAATGCACACAACCAATCAGATAAGCTTCAAAAAAGATAAAGACACGTAAAGCATTCCACCCTCTGCCAAAGTACTCCAGGTGCTCCCCAATTATCTACAAAGAAAGTTGTCAAGAATAATCATCAACATGAAAGGATTCTAAAAACAAAAGGAATCTTACAAAGGGAAAGAAAGTGCTATGGATGCGATACAGATGGTAACTTAAAAAAAATCACCAACCTACACTCATACATACTTCCCACTGGGGGAAATTAGGTGGGCAGCAGAACAGAAACATGTCAGGAGAAAGCAAGTCGACATGCTGAAGCCTCTCATAACAAATAAGAAGTTTACCTGTCAAACACACCAAATGATAGACTTCTAAGACAACAGCCAAGCATTGGAAGTCTAAGATAGTTACAATTGTTTATGGACTGCAACAGGGAATATTTCACAGAAGTGTGTGTACAGAGAAAAATGAGAGCTGGAAATTGAAAACAAACAATACATATTTCATTATGAAATACACATGTGCCTACCATGGTTCTGAATCTTAGAAGTAAAGAAACAATAAAATAAAGAGCATAGCAGCAGTTATACTGCATACAGTCCACAGCAATACTCTAGTCATCTTCTTAATGCTTGGTTTGTCAGAGAAATGGTATAATTTGATGCAAAGAGGACATGGCTAGTCCAGGAATCTGGTCCAGGCTCTTATTACTACTTAACCTGCCCCGTGACCTTGGGCCAGTCACTTAACCTCTCTGGATTCAGACAAGATAAGTCTTCTTCGATATAATGGTTAGATAAAATTCTCTCTCAGGCCCCTCTTCTCAAGGAGGAAGAAACAGTAGCCAAGAGCAATTCACAGCATTCTAGCTGTTGTTGGCCAGATGTGCCATAGCATATTTCTATGAATGAGGTTTAACACTATCTCATTTTATAAAATTCTCTATTACGTATTTCCCAAGAGGATATGAGCTTTAAGCAGAAAGCAAAATACTGCTAAACAAACCCCATGCACAAGAAACATGAAGAAAACTACACCAAGGCCCATCATAAACTGCTAAAAACCAGTGATAAAGAGAAATCTTAAAAGCAGCCAGAGAAAAAGACACGTTTTGTAGAGGAAGAAAAATAAGAATGACAGCAGACTGCTCATCGAAAATGACATAACCCAAGACAATGAAACAACATCTTTAAGGTACTACAAGAAAAAACTGCCCCATTGAAAACATCTTTAAAACAAGGGCAAGAAAGCAGAAGCCTCAGATGCTGTTGATGGGACTGTAAAATGGTGCAGCCACTTTGGAAAACAGTGTAGCAAACCTCAAAAGGTTAAACATAGAGCGACCATTTGGCCCAGCAACTCCAATTCTTGGTATATACCCCAAGAGAAATTAAAACATCTTTCTACACAAAAATGTATACACGAATGTTCATGGTAGCATTATTCATAACAGCCAAAAGGTGGAAAAATTCAAAATGCCCATCAACTGATGAATGGACAAAATGTGGTATATCTACACAATGGAAGACTATTTGGCTATAAACAAGAATCAAGAACTGAGACACATTACAATGTAACACATTTCCAAGGTGAGCCATGGAAATATTATTCTAGCGAAGAAGCCAGTCACTAATGACCACATATGGTATGATTCCATTTATATGAAATACCCAGAATAGGCAAATCTGCAGAGACAGAAAGCATATTAATGGTTCCTTAGGACTGGGGATGGGTGTGTGGGGTGGTTGGGGTGGGCACTCTAGAGGGTGAATAGCTAAAAAGTACAGGCTTTCTTTTGGAGTTGATGAAACGTGACACTGGTTCATTCCTCTGTGAATGAACTAAACACCATGAAGTGCACACTTTAAATGGATGAACTGTATGATATGTGAATTGTATCTTAATCAAGCTATTACCAGAAGAACAGCAAACTAAAAACTTGTGAGACATAAAAAACAGAAAACGAAGAATAAATCACCATCAGACCTGCACTATAAGAAACATTAAAGTTAGTCCTACAAGTAGAAGGAAAATATTACCACATGGAAATCTGGATCTACAGGAAGGAATGAAGAGCACCAGACATGGAATACATGTGGGAAAACACAAAAGACTTCCTTTGTTAGATTTTTGAAATCTCTTTAAAAGATAAGTGACTACCTAAAGTAAAAATTTTAATATATTGTAGAGGATTACAACATATGGAGAAGTAAATATATGACAATAGCAGCACAAAGGCCACGTGCACAAAAGGGGTCAACGTACTACTATAAGGTTTTTATATGTAACGAAGTATAATAACACTTGAAGGTAAACTGTGCTAAGTTAAAGATGTATACTATAGCAACAACTAAAACAAAGAGTTATAGCTAAGAAGCTTAAAAAGGACATAAATGAAGGATTTAAGAAAAAATACTCAAGCTAAAAAACACAGAAAAGGGGCAACAAAGAATGGGTGGGAAAAATACAAAACAAATAGCAAGACAGATTTTAAACCAATCATATCAATAATCATATTAAATGTAAATGGTCGAACGCCACTATTAAAGAGCAAAAACTGTGATGTTCGATTAGAAAAACAAAACAACTATATACTGCCTATATGAAACCCATTTCAAATACAAAGGCACAATATGGGAAAGGTATGCCACACTAACCCTAGTCAAAAGAAAGCTGGAGTGGGGGCTGGCCCCGTGGCCGAGTGGTTAGGTTCGCACGCTCCGCTGCAGGCGTCCCAGTGTTTCGTTGGTTCGAGTCCTGGGCGCGGACATGGCACTGCTCGTCAGACCACACTGAGGCAGCGTCCCACGTGCCACAACTAGAAGAACCCACAACGAGAAATATACAACTATGTACTGGGGGGCTTTGGGGAGAAAAAGGAAAAAATAAAATCTTAAAAAAAAAAAAACAAAGCTGGAGTGGAGCATCATATTAATAAACGACAATGTAGATATCAAAGCAAAAAAATTACCAGGGATAAAGGTCACGTCATAATGACAAAGAGCTCAATTCATCAAGATGATATAATTCTAAGTAACAAAGGTGACATAATTAAATTAGATGTTAAAAACAGAAGGATACTTGGAAAATCTTCACATATTTGGAAACTAAATAACACAATTGTAAATAATCTATTAGTCAAAAAAGAAATGAGAACATATTTTGAACTGAATGAAATGAAAACACATCATCCAATTTTATGAGTTGCAACTAAAGTAGTACTTTAGAGGGAAATTTATAGCAATACATGCCTATATTTTAAAAAGTTCTCAAATCAATGACTTCATCTTGTACTTTAAGAAACTAGGAACAGAAGAGCAAATGAAATTCAAAATAAGCAAAAGAAAGTAAATGGTAAAGATCAGATCAGAAATCAATGAAATACAAAAGAAAAACAAAGAAAAATTGGTGAAATCAAAAGCTTATTGAGATAGAAAAATCTGATAAGCCGGACTCATCAGGAAACAGAGAGAAGACACAAATTACCAACAAGGAATAAGAGAGGTGGCAGCTCTAGAGATGCTATAAATTTTAAAGGAATTTAATTTGTAGTTAAAACCTACCTACAAAGAAAACTCTAGGCCCTGACAGGTTCACTGATGAATTCTACCAAACAGTTAAAGAAGAAATACTACTAATTCTATACAAACTCTTCCAGAAAATTGAAGAGAAGGGAACATTTCCCAACTCATTCTATGAGACCCACATTAGCTTGAACACAAAACCAGACAAATACATTACAAAGTAAGACAACTACAAAACCTACGTCCTTCACGAACAAAGACACAAATGTTCTTAACAAAATAATCCAACATGGATTACTACCATGAGAATACATCATGGCAAAGTGGGATTTATCCCACAAATGCAAGGTTAGTTTGAAAGTCCCAAAAATCAAACAATGTAATTCAGCATTAAATATGAAAAACCATATGACTGTCTTAATAGATGCAGGGGGGAAAATGCATATAACAAAGTCCAACATCTATTCCTTTTAATAAAACTCTCAGCAAACTAGAATAGAAAGAAGTTCCTCAATCTATATAAAAAAAAAATAGTTAATACCATACTTAATAGTATAACACTGAACGCCTTACTCCCTTAAAAATCGGGAACACAGGGCCAGCCCAGAGGCATAGCAGTTAAGTTCACGCACTCCACTTCTGTGACCTGGCGTTCATGGGTTCAGATCCAGGGCACAGACCCTACACACACTCATCAAGCCATGCTGTGTCAGTGTCCCACATATAAAATAGAGAAAGACTGGCACAGATGTAAGCTCAGGGACAATCTTCCTCAAGCAAAAAGGGGAAGTTTGGCAACAGATGTTAGCTCAGAGCCAATTTTCCTCACAAAAAAAGGAAGAAAAAAGTTTAGGAACAATGCAAGGATATCGTGATGTCCACTCTTACCTTCTATTCAACATTGTACTGGAATGTTAGCCAGTGCAATAGGCAAGTAAAAAAAATAAAAGGCATCCAAATTGGAAAAGTAGTAGTAGAACTGTCTTGATTCACAGAAAAGATCATCTATGAAAAAACTTCTACGCGATCGACCAAAAAAGCTACTAGAACTAAATAGCTAAGTTATTCAAAGTTGTAGGATACACGATATACAAAAATGACTGTATTTCTATAAATTACCTACAATCAGAAATTGAAATTTTTAAAATACTAACATTTACATATCATCAAAAATGTGAAACACTTTATGATATAAACCTGACAAAAGGTATGCAAGACTTGTACACTGAAAACCACAAAACACTGCTGAGAGAAGACCTGAATAAATGGAGAGCTGTACCATGTTCAGGGATTGGAATACTGAATCCAATGTCATTAAGATATCAGTTTTTCCCAAGTTTATTTATCTATGGATTCAATGCACCCCAATAAAAATCCCAGTAGGATTTTTGTAGACAAGCTAACTCTAAAATTTAGACATCAAGCCATGCTGTGGTGGCATCCCACATACAAAACAGAGGAAGACTGGCACAGACGTTAGTTCAGTGACAGTCTTCCTCAAGCAAAAAGAGGAAGACTGGCAACAGATGTTAGCTAAGGGCCAATCTTTCTCACCCAAACAAACCCAAAAAAAAAAACTTCTAGAAGTACAGATCTGAGAAAATCTTAGTGATGTTGGGTTTGGCAAAGATTTCATAAATATGACACAAAAACTAAAAGTTAAGAAAACAGTAAATCGGACTTCAACAAAATTAGCAAGTCTGCTCTTTAAATGGCTTTTAAAACACATCCAAATCTAGAATAAAGCACTCACAATTCAATAATAGATCAAGCAACCAAATTTTAAAATGAGTAAAAGACACAAAAGGAAAATAACAAAGAACATATACAGACGGCGAATAAGCACATAAAAAGATGCTCAACATCATTAGTTATTTAGGGAAATATAAATTACAACCACAATCAGATACCATCATACATACTGTATCAGCCTAAAACTAAAAAGACTGACCACATCAACGTCAGCAAGGATGTGGAGCAAGTGCAACTCTCATACACTCCTTTGGGAATTTAAAACGATACAACCACTTTGAAAAGACTTAGTTTGGCAGTTTGTTAAAAAGTTAAATGTACCCACCAATTCCAATCCTAGGTATTTACTCAAGAGAAGTGAAAGCATATGTCCACACCAAGACTTGTTCAGGAATGTACAAAGCAGCTTTATTTATAACAGCCAGAAACTGGAAACTCAAATGTCCATGAACAGGTGAATGCATAAACAAACAGCAGAATACGCATACAATGGAATATTATCCAGCACTAAAAAGGAATCAACACGGATGAATCTCAAAATAAGTATGCTGATTGAAAGGAATAAGACCAAAAAAAGACTACGTAGTGTATGACTACATTTATATAAAATTCAAGAAAACGAAAACTATCTGTAGTGGGAGAAAGCAGATTAGTGGTTGCCTGGGGATAGAAAGGGGCAGAAGCAGGAATTACCAAGGGGCAAAAGAAAATTTTTAGGGGTGACAGATATGATCATTCTCTTGTTTGTGGTGGTTTCCCAGGTTACTCTTTAAATATGAAATTTCTTATATGCCAATTATACTTTAATAAAGCTGGAAAAAAAATAAACACACTTGACAAGATGTTACGCTTTTTCTCCTGATAGCAGTACAATACTTTTTGGTTTTTCTTTTACACATTAGTATGCAAAATTTAGTTTAGACAAATTTTACTGTTTATCATCTTTTAAAATCGGGAGATAAAATCTAGTTGTTTAGTGCTATTTGAGGATACATTCTAGAAATGCTACAAATAGATATTTTTGTAGAGCAAAGTATTTTCTCACTAGCTTACAAGTATTTTCGAAATGCTCTATCTCCATTCCTAGTAATTTTAATTGGCAACAGAGCCTAACATTTTCGCTGTAAATTTAGTATCAATACCATCATTACCATTGCACACACACACACAAAGCACACCCTATAAATTACAACATGCATCTCTTCAGAAACAATCTGTACCACCAGGGACTCACCAAGGCACAAAGCAGTTTTGCTATGACTGGAAGAGATCATAAATCTCGCTTCTTTACAGCTTCGCGTAACTTGGGGGTCACTACACTATTTCTCATATTCTCTTCAGTAGAGTACTCTTACTCTTCTCTTATCTCCACGCTACCTGGTCCCAATGTTTTTATGGCCTGCACACGAACAGATATGAAAGGAAAGAAACAAAGGCAGGCTGAGCTTACTCAAACGTGAATTTTCTAGTTAGCTCCTTCTTGCGTCATGTCATCTTAAGTTTTTGCGGGGCTGGACACGGGAGAGGTGGCACTTCTTTTATTTATGAATCCTTGACTCTTGAAAAGCCAGAGGTAAGGGAAGAAAAGCACATCTGCTTTCACTTGCCAGAAGTCTTCTTTTGTTTAATGCGAGCGTTTGGGTTTGTTTGGATTTTGTTTGGGGGAGAAGGTGATGAAAAGATTGAAGCTAATGATTAAATGAATTGGGGGTTAGATGAGGAAATTCTAAATCATCTAAGACAACTGGAAAATGGCACTAATTGCTCTGCATTCATCATTCTTACGCTGCTTTCTGCTGTAAAGCAGGAGTAGAGAAGGCCAACAAGACTGCTTTCTCTGGTTCTAAATACAGCCAGTGACAAAAATTAAAAATATGTTCGTTCATGTACAGTAGAAAGTATTCCTCAACTTAACGCAAATATTTGCAAAACTGAAGGTCAAATTATATCCTCAAGACAGAACTAGAGAAAAAGTCTGATTTCTCTGCACACTACAAATATTCTGACTCTGAAGAACAAGCCATCAGTCCAAAAGCCTATTCTTCAAAGAAAAAATATTAAGAATCCAAGAAAACTGCATACTATAATCTTACTTTCTCCAATCTAGATAGGTTTGCTCAATTACACAGAGGTAGAAGAGTTTTAAAATGAAAGACTGAGTAGCAGACACCACTATAAAGTCAAAGTTAGTAGTTTAGCTATTTCCTCTTTTCCTGAAAATCTGATTCATTAGAATTAGGGTCAGAAAAGTTAAATGACACAAAAATATCCAAGATAGATTTGTCATTATGTTACAGTTTGAAAGGTTTTCCCACTTTACCACACTGTCTATTATTAAGAAGTTGAAGAAAAAAAACCACAGTAAATTTGAATTTCACTTTATAGATGAGACAGCTCAACAAGAGTTACAAATAAAAATCTCATTTATGAAGCATTATTTCATATAACACTATAGAGCCTGGATAACGGAAAGGGGAATAAGAAAAGATAATTAGGACCTACTTACTTAAGAAAATCACCAAACCGGAAACAAAACAAACCTCCAGCAATAGCAAAACAAAACTAAAAAGTACACTTTAAAGATTATATTGCTCGCTGAGAAAAACAAAGCAATATCCTTATACCAATTTTCTGTGGGATTATGAATAAAATTAATTCTGAAAACACATCTTTCAAAACCACAAGAAGATCACAATGATTCATTCAGTTATCATTAGTTGATTTAACTATTAGGATTAAGTCTAATACTAAATTTGGCAAAAGTTTCTCCATCCAGGGATCAACCGGGTTGCTGTGTACTCAATTTATTCATTTTTCCACAGGACATTTCCTGTTTGTAAATATTTTTTTAAAACTAGGTATTGATTTTACAAAAGCTTCCATGTAACACCTATTTAGAAACCAACTTCGCAGTTCAGCATTAGTCTCTATTTTCACTGAGAATTTATTCTCAAAGTTCGTACTCCATCGTTTATTAACAGCGAATAGGTTAATTTAAATGCAACAAATTTCTCACCAAACATCCCAATTCATCAAAAGAAATATCTTCTCTCATCAAGTTCATTATTAGGTCAAACAGTACTGAAAATACTAATAAACAATTCAGAGGCTTCGTTTATAAAACAGTACCAGCTGAAAGGAAAGACCATCCAGGACTTCACTCCTGAAAAATAACAGATAAAATTCCAATATCTAAATTATTAATCAGTTCAAAAAATTCTCTAGCCTACCTCTTGGAAAATCCTTTGCTGAGAGAATTATAACCATTCTGAGTCCTATTCGGATAAAAAATTTTAAGAAAAATATAGACTTCATAATCTAGTTGATTTTAATCCTCTTTAAGCCATATTCTGAGTCTAAACCACTCTAGTCACTGTTTTACAAACCTTTCAAGACAGCTCTATTTCTAAAACGTTAAGCCAGCAAGCATAGAACAGAAAGGAATTTAAGAAGGCATTCTTTAAGAGTACTCCTGAGAGTGATCACCTTTTAAAACAGACAATACTTCAGAAGAATTCTATTTTGCAATCAATTGTTACCTTAGCTGTGAGCAGAAAAGCAGGTCTGAACTTGAAAGGGAGAAAAATCAAGGGACCTATCTTAAGAGTAACAACAGACTATGCAAAGAGTAAAGTTAGAAACTAGAGAGAGGAAGTAAACTAGAGTTGGCAGTATTTCCAAGTCATTTACCAAGTGTTTTTTTAAATGGAAATACTCATTTGCAGAGAGGGTTAACCAATATATGACACAATTATTTTAAAAAGGAAACAGATTCTAAACAAGAGATTGGAAGAATGGACTACACTCTAAAAGGTACACTGAAGAATACAAAAGCAGCAACAGAGTAAGACCCGGAGGCTGAAGATTTAACAATGTCACTGTCCCTGCCCATGAGGGATTCAAATGTAAATTTGGGGCAAGAAACGTAAACAAGAAATTCTAGTGTGAAATGATGATGTACTATGCTACAGATATGCACAAAGTGCTTCTATGAACACAGAGGAGAAGACTCAAGGAAAGTTTCCTGGATAAGGTGACATGAACTGGTCTTGACGCGAAAGGTGGCATTAAGCAGGTAGCCATAAGAGGTAAGAGTCTTCAGGCAGCACAGTGGCATGAAGAACATGTTGAGGAACAGGAGGTTTGACGGGAAGGTGCACGGTAAGAAGTGGCACAGATGAGCTGGTAGGCAGGACAGAACCAGACCAGGGCGGGCCTTGTGTGTCATATTTAAGGAGACAAGGCCATACCTCCTTGGGTGGTGAGGCAGCAACCAAGGATTCTAAGCAGACAAGCTATATGATCTACGTGTTTTCTAGAGGTACCACTTAACACCCAGCAGACCAGTTTAAAGGCTAATGCAATGGTCCAGGTGCAGGTCTCAACTACAGAGGCTTGAAGTTAAGTTCATACTGAAGTAAAAATGAAACAGTCAGGACCTAAACTAAGGTAGAAGCAACAGGAATACAGGAGGAATAAATCAACAGACTTTGGTATCCAACTGCTATGGATGGGGGTCTAAACTGAGGTCTCCTGAGGATAGCTGTATAGCTGGTAATGCCATTTTCAGAGAAAAAGACTAAACAGAAACAATAGGAAATCCTCTGAAGCTGGAAAAGATCTGAGTCATGTGCAACTGTGTTATATAAATTTGGGTTAGGAATCTAAGCTCTAAGCCTCAATTTCGTTATCTGTAAAATGGGTATATATCTATGTATATACAGCATAGCCTTGTAAGGATTAAACAAAACGATACGTGAAATGGGCTTAACCTAGTGCCTCCTTTATGTTAAATGCCCATTAAAGGTTGGCCCTTATCAATATTATTGGTAACAGGGTGCAGATCACAGATGAAGCCTTTGATGAGTTGTGTCCCACTGTTCTCCGTTAGCCAGTGACACTCTTTCCAGGTCTGTGTTACACTGACAGCACCTAGCTCACTCAATAAACAACTGTTCGATAAATACTAAGCATGAAAAATGTCTAATGTACACCTGTTCTATTAGAACCAAGTTTTGCCTTGGGGTATGACGCAAGTATTAACTATTTCAGCAATACAAACTTTTCAAAAAAAAAGATGCATCAAGAAAATAAATGACACATTCTATTACAAATCTCAACTCAGTGTTGCAATTGACACGCCTCTACTACAAATGACTATAATGAAACTGTTAGCTTCTAAATTTAAGGACAATGTGACATTTGAAAGTGTTTTATTAAAACCTTTTCAAAAATAAAAAAGATGCCAGAGAGTCATTCTTTTAATTAAATGATATAACAAGACTAAGTAAGAATACCCCTAAGGCTGTAATACACCCGTCTGTTCTTTAAAAAACACTTATCTCCTGCACCAGGTGTTCTGATGGGAAGCCCTTATCTTAAAGATCCTTAATAAGACATTAACTGAATCTAGTATTTTGGTCAGTCTGTAAGGAGTTTAATTTCTTAGACCAGGAAAATCAGGGACAAGGATTCGTTAACCTATAAATAAAGGGTTTCAAAATAAAAACATTAGTATAACTTAAATAAGGAAACTGTTCAGCTACACATAAACCCAACAAAGCCGAAGTTTCAACAGATAAAGCTTTCCTGTTCAGAGATTCTGAAACGTATAAATATCTACTGATATATCTTGGGGGTGGGGGTAAGACACTACAAATAAATTATGTCCTATATATTTTTAGACAATAACTTGGCATCATGATATTTAAGAGTCATTTTATTATTATACTATAAACGGCCAAAACTGACATAAATCACAGTATTTTAGAACTGGAAGAGTCATAGAAACCACATAGTTCCGAGAATTTTAGGGAATTTCAAGACTCACAGTCTTAAATCCCCACCAAGCATACATATCTATATATCTATATATATAATACCTTACAAGTGATTTTTTTAAAGCTTTTATTCACAATATAATTGCAGTAGCAGAAATTGTGTACAGCGAAACTTTTAAGAAATCCTAAGCATTAAGACTTCCCCTGCCAAAATAAAAATCTTTGAAACATGATTACATCAAATCAAGTTTCATCCCAAACAGTCACATTCCACAATCCTCACAACAACCCTTCAATAAAGAAAAAAACACCATTGCAGAATTTCATGCTGCCAAGATTCACCAAGATCAGAAACGATGTGTTCTTCATAGAGGACTCTGATGGGTTCTTTGTATACGATTTATACTCCTTAATCTACAGTAAAGGTTGAATAGGAAGAGAGGCTTGTCAGGCATATGCCACCCAAAGTAAAAAAATCTGAAAAGGCAGAGAAACCCAAGGGGCAAAGAACACTCTACCTACCTACCTCCCCCATCATCACTCCTGTTCTGAGCACCAAAAAATAATTCTTTTTATAAATACACTTCAGTTATGCACACCAAAAGTACTTGCCAAGATGAGCTGAGCCTTTACTGTCATACATTTTGTCCTAGAGTACATAACCACAAATTGGATGTCCTGTGACTTCCTCAAGTTTCTTAATTGGAGAAGAAACCGGAAATAAAGCCAGCAAGGCATACAGCAAAAGCAAAACCTACATATCAGAACACAGAGACTGAAGATCTAATGATACGTACTCCATCTGACTCTGCCCAGGAGACAGGTGCCTTCACTGCACCACTGCCTCGGGAGAGTCAATCATTCACAAACTCACTGCCTCTCACCTCTGATTTTAATGGTGGCATGCAACGTTCTTTCAAAGAACTGTGTAATTTTCTGAATAAGCCAAGCGACAAACAGGACTTCAAAAATCTGATTTTAAAGCAGTCAGCATATATTTGCATACTCTCAGCCCATTTTTATGGGTATATTGAACCAAGAGACAGAATGTGGACATTCAACTTTAGGAAGAGAAACATCACAACAAGCAAAATGAACCACGTAATCTCTACAGGCTTATGTAAACTTTTTACATCATAGGTGATCTGACTAGGCTAATCGCAGGACAATTCTGAGCAAGGCAGCTATTCCACTGACATTACATTACTGCCCTCTTCTAACTTAAATGGCCCTGGAAGAAGGTGATGTGTTCTCCCCTGAGACGGCAAAGGTGAAGGGAAAGAAACCGAAGAATGCAGTCAAAACTCTTCGGGACCATATTAACTTGTCCATTTAATTAAGTCACATTTCTACTGCTTCCATTCTACTAACTAGGTATGAAATCATCTAAGTTACTTCACTTTTCTCAGCCTCAGCTTCTTCAATTGTGGAAGTGGGAGTAACAACTACCTCTCAGGATTGCTATGAGTATTATATTGGAAAAACAGACATAACACTGGCATGCAAAATGTAAAGTACTATGCAAATATATAGTATTTGAGGATATCCTCTTAAGACTTACAGTCTAAATGTTCAGGTGTCTGGTGTAATATTCTGCACAAGTGCTCAAACATTTGTCCACTCATTCAGTCATAATTTAAAAATTAGGGCCCAAAACTTTAATTCTGGAAAACAAAGATTATCTCATGTACTACTTATATATTTATTCACTAGTAGTATTATTAAGAAATCAGTCGTGCTTCTAGAACGATTAATCATTCAATCCAATACACAATCTACCGGAATAACATTACGAACAGCTGTATACCGTTTACAGTATGTGTTCTGTGCCAGGTCTTGTGCAAAGTATGCTACATACATTCACTCCTTTAATCCTTACGATATCCCTATGGAGAAGCTTTTATCCATAAATGAAAAACTAAAGCACAAGTTCAAGTAACATGCCGAAGGTCACAAGGTTATTAGTAAATGACAGAGCTGGTGTTACTCAAACTTAGGTCTGACACCAAAACCCTGGCTCTCAACTCCTACTACTACTCTTCAATATGGTAGCCACCAGGCACATGCGGCTAGTAAACCCTTGAAACGTGGCTAGTCTGAATTGAGCTGTACTGTAATCGTGAAATTCACTCCAGATTTTGAACACCTAGTCTGAAACAAAGGAATGTAAAATATCTCACTGCAATTTTTTTTTTTTTTGAGGAAGATTAGCCCTGAGCTAACTACTGCCAATCCTCCTCTTTCTGCTGAGGAAGACTGGCCCTGAGCTAACATACATGCCCATCTTCCTCTACTTTACATGTGGGACGCATGCCACAGCATGGCTTTTGCCAAGAAGTGCCATGTCCGCACCCGGGATCCAAACTGGCGAACCCGAGGCTGCCGAGAAGCAGAACGTGCGCACTTAACCGCTATGCCACCCGGCCGGCCCCTCACTGCAATTTTACAGTGATTAACACGTGGCAATGATAGCATCTTAGATACAATGGATTAAATAAAATATGTTCTTAAAATTAATTTCAGCTGCTTTCTACTTTCTTACTGTGACTACTAGAAAGTTTAAAATTACGGGGCTGGCCCCGTGGCCGAGTGGTTAAGTTCACACGCTCCGCTGCAGGCGGCCCAGTGTTTCATTGGTTCGAATCCTAGGCACGGACACGGCACTGCTCATCGAACCACGCTGAGGCAGCGTCCCACATGCTACAACTAGAAGGACCCACAACAAAGAATATACAACTATGTACCGGGGGCTTTGGGGAGAAAAAGGAAAAAAAAAATCTTAAAAAAAAATTTTTTTTAAAAATCTAAAAAAAAAAATTACATGTGGTTTGCAATGCATATACATCTACTGAACAGTACTGATTTAGAACATCATACAAGAAGCTATTTTGTAACACAAGGAGCACAAAACAATTTTAAACTTACAAACACAACATGATGTAGAGTATACAGGTACACTCATCTTAATAGCTGTTTTAATACTAGGTTAGTGTAACCAATATAAACAAAAACTTAAAATCCCTTAATATGAAAATATAGTTCCACTTATTTTAATTTCAATATTCCAGAATTAGATCATTTTTTAAAATTTCCTACTACGAAAATTGGTTTTTCCAATTACAAAAGTGATATCAACTCATCCACACTGGAAATTATAGAAAAGGACATACACACAAAAGAATCCATCATCCTACCAATGAGAATCAATATTCTGATCAGTCATTACTTCTAGGTATGTATATTAAATGGCATGAAATATTACTTAAAGTGGGATCATATTTATCATTTTCTAACTTGCTTTTTTCTACTATTATGAACATTTTCTTTTATTATAAATTCTTTCTAAAATTTTTAACTTTTTATTTTAAAATAATTACAGATTCACAGGAAATTGCAAAAATAGTACAAGGTCCCATATAATTTTCACCTACTCTCCCCGAAATGGTTGATCCTCTCGATTATAGTACAATATCAAAACCAGGAAACTGGCAGTGGTACTGTGTGTGTGTAAACAGTTCTACACCATCGTACCACACGTGTAGATCCACGTCACCCACTACAAGCAAGATACAGATCTATTTTCTCACCACCAAGATCTCCCTCTGGCTAACCCTCTGTAGTCACACTCATCTCCCTACCTCCCCCACCAGCCCTAACCCCTGGCAACCATTTATCTGTTCTCTCTGTAATTTTGTCATTCCAAGAATGTTAATGGCATCCTACAGTATGTGACCTTCAGAGAATGGCTTTTTTCACCCACCCCTTGAGATCCATGCCAGTTGTTGTACATACAAAGTTTGCTCCTTTTTAATTGCTGACTAGTATTCCATGGTATGGATGTACTGTTCACCAAGTGAAAGATATTTAGGTTGTTTCCAGTTTTAGGCTATTACAAATAAAGCTGCCAGGAACATTTGTGAACAGGTTTTGTGTGAACTTAAGTTTTCATTTCTCTGGGATAAACGTCTAGGAGTGCAAATGCTAAGTCATATGCTAAGTATATGTTTAGTTTTCTAAGAAGCTGCCAAACTATTTTCCAGAATAGTTGCACCATTTTATATTCCAACCACCAATACATGAGAGACCTCGAACGTTTTTAAGAGCTGCAAAATATTCAGGGCTATTCCATAGTTTTTAACAATTCCCTGCTAATTCCTATGTAGGTAATTTTCATTTTTGTTATAATAATGATGCAATTAACATACTTACGTAGAAATTTTTACATGCAGATCACACAAATTCCTAGAAGTTAAATTGCTGGGTCACAAGGTACAAATGTTTCAAGGGCATTTGATGCCATCGGCTATAATGGCCTTCAGAAAATTTAAGTCAACTTACACACCCACCAAGTGTCTGTGAGAACACCCATTTCCTCGCCTCACTGAAGTTTTTTTAATCTTTAAAATTTGAACCTGCCAAAAAGGGTTATCTTGTTTTGTATTTCTGTGAGTAATGGGAAGGTTATATATTTCTCTTGTTTCCTAACTTAGTTTGTAGTTATTTTATGAATTAACTGTTCATGTTCTTTGCCAACATTTTACTGGAATATCGGGTTACTGATTTTAAGATCTGGTTCTAACATATGCTGCAAAGAAACAGGTGTTTTAAATACCTGTATCTGAAATCCAATCCAAGTATTAGTAATGCAAGATAATAGCTGATTTTAGAACGTAAAAAAGATACGCATTTAGTTGATATGGTCCCCCAATTTATAAATGTTCCTACACTTCACATAATGCGTTTATTAAGGAGTCACCTCTAATGCCAATTCTAGATTAAAAACACGGTTCCTAGAATGTTGATCACTTACTTCTCTTAAGTTCACTTTGAAATGCCAAGATGTAATTTGTCCATAACAAACATCAAAAACTATCTTAGGCTTCATTAGGAAGCCTGGCTGCCTTCTCCTAAGGAGAATCTAAGGTCATCTAACCACGTAGTCCTCAAAGTGTGCTCCCTAGACCAGCAGCAGCAACTTCGCCTTGGAACTTTTAAGAAATGCAAATTCTCAGGTCATATGCTAGACCTACTTAATCAAAAACTCTGGGAGTGGGACACAGCGATGTGGTTCAACGAGCTTTCCAGGTGATTCTGATCCATGCTCAAGTTTGAGAACCACCACTCTAAACAAATTTAGTATAAAAACATTAGGGGCCAGCCCCGTGGCCTAGTGGTTAAGTTCATGCGCTCCACTCAGGCAGCCCAGGGTTTCACCGGTTCGCATCCTGGGTGCGGACATGGCACCACTCGTCAGGCCATGCTGAGGCAGCATCCCACATGCCACAACTAGAAAGGACCCCCAACTAAAAATACACAACTATGTACAAGGGGACTTTGGGGAGAAAAAGAAAAAATAAAATCTTAAACAAAAAAAAACATTAAATTTGAGTTGCCTTGTATACTTAATTGTTCTTTAATAGAGGTCTTGGGCAAAGTTAATTATACTACAGATATTAAGGATTTAATGATCTATTTTTGTCCTGACGCAAATTATAACAATCCAAAAACAAACAAAAACCACAGAAACTGGATTTTAACTTTGTTTTCTACAAATAGGAATCCTAAACCCACAAAATGTTCACAAAAATTTTCCCTTAGAAGAATAATCCACAATGAACCAAATAAACTAATAAGTCAGAACACATGTCTTTCAAGTCAGAGATTCGATTTGTTTCCTATCACACACGGCCTGATTTTCCCACTCCCACACAGAAGTACCACGCACGTCATTTTGAAAACTCAATAAACTAACACATAAAACACAGCACCTGGAAAACTACAGTTACATATTTCTGGTCCAGTGAATAAATAAATTGCTCAATAAATAAAAATAATTCTGGATGGCGGGACTATGGGTGAACTTTATGTTTTCCTATTTTGTCCCCCAATTTTCCATAATTAGCAAGTATTACCTTCATAACTAAAATAAAGGACAAAGAATCAGTGACCACACATAATGATAAAGAAAATTAACCTACAGAACATAAGGATTTTTAAATTTACCAATGTTCACTGATAATCTTTCTTTCCTTTATCCATATCATATAAATTTACAAGGTGCTGGGGTAGTACCAGATAAACAGAAATCCTGCCTTCAAACAGTTTACTGTAGTTTGAAATTAGAACTGAACATGAGTATTAACCCGGTAACAAAGCTGGTATACTAAACTATGGTAGCTATTTTCTATCCACCTAGTTAAGTGTCACATCTCCCTTCAAGTAACAGACCCTGCAGATGTCACAGCATCCCAACCACCAGGCAACAAAGAATGGTCCAGGAATTGGACAAGTTAACAGGAGACCTGATTCCTACAGTTCTTACTTTGATCCTAGGTTCAAATGGTATTCTTCTCATTATTAGCTATGTGAGGCAGTAAATTTGTTTTTTTGTTTTGACTTAAAGTAGTTTGAGTCAAATTCCTATTTTTTGCAACCCTGAATATACCTGCAGCACCTACGATATTAAACAACTTTTAGTTTTGTAGAAGACTGAAGAGAACAATGCATAAACCTAGTAACCTATGTATGAAATCTGATCTGTTCTTAGAAAGCAGTCACCAGGTCTGTTTTCACCCTTTGACTAATCACTGTGCACTTTGCGTTTTAAGACCCAAAACGCCGATGAAACTGGCATCCCAAATCATCTCTAATTTGCTGTCCCTCCCAAAGGCCATCAAAGTTTCATCTTAAATTGTAGTGCTCATGCTCTTCTAGAGAAAAACGTTCTGAACACGTTTCACGATGCTTTTTTTTCACATATCCCTTGCACTAGTTTTTTTCCCCCAACTGAAGGATAATAGATGTTCTAAATTGACAGAGGGAGGAAAGGAGAGGATGAAGTGATATCTAACCCTACTGAAAAATAAAAATTTCATCCGTTTACCTTGTGAGTTCAACTACTCATGATTTCTGAGTAACACAATAGTGCATCTGCATTGCCTTTACTGAGCATTCCTCTTTGGCACCACAGTCTGTGTCAATCACTGCATGGAACTGAAATTATAGCTAAATAAATGAACGAAGTGAATGAGTCAAGACTTCAACTTAACAGAAGTAATTAATCCAAACTACTCAAGAGAATAGTAATGTACACCATCTACAAGGTGTAACTAGCAAATTATGCGTGTGCTAACACAACAGAACTTACACAATGGACTGCATAACATTTCCAACAATACCCAGAATGTTCTGTAGCCATTTTTAAACTGCCTTTAGGTGCCAGCTTACAAGAACAGCCATCTAGTCCCTTATCACACCTCAAAATTGGTTCTGCACACTAAGATTGATCCTCTGCATTATTAACAGACTTTCAATAGGAGTTTTGGCTGCTTAAATTACCAAATGAGCAACCAAAAAGGATTGAGACTCATCACAGTTATTGTTATTTAGGTAAGTGTGCTAAAGCTCTGAAGCTCAAAACCACTCCAGGAAGTACTTTAAATGCATTGCCTACAGCCTCCAAGGCTGCAGTTCTGTATTTAATTTCCAGTACATGTTTAGAAAACAAAACCAGAAAAACAGGAACACTACTTTTAAGGACATACTTCATAAAGACAACTTTTCCCTAATCCAACAACATTACACACATGATATAAGCTTTAATATGAAAGAATATTTATCAGAACTCTTAACTGGAACAGTTTTAAAGGGACTCCAATTGAAACTCCCAGTCTTCATTTATTCTGCATACATTTACTGAACCCCGGCCAAGTGCCAGGCACTGTAATAGACACAGGAAAACAAAGCTAAGAAAGGTCCTGCCCTCAAAAAAGGTGAAAACATAACAAAGGGGATTAAAAACACAGTTCAAGTGTTATGATCAGGTATACATGATTGGAGGGTGATAGAACGGCTTCCTGAGACATCTACAAAGACAAAGAGGAGTCAGCCAGGAGATGAAAGGAAAAGCGTTTCAGAAGAAAATCCAGAGGAAAAGAATGTGTGAAGGTATGGAAATAGATGTCACAGCCCATGTTTGGAAAACACCAAGCAGTTTGGCATGAAACACACACACTGTGTGTGTGGAGGGCAGATGGGGTGTTGCAGGCTGCTTCTGGAAATACTAAAGAAAGAAACAGTAAAGGACCAAAGCAGAATCCCTTGTGATGCTTTGGATTTGGACTTTATTCTAAAGGCAAAGAGAACCAGGAGATAGTAATTAAAGTTGTCCAAATGGAGAGGCCCAAGAACCAGTTGGATTTTTTTGTCATGTGTATGCATGGACGGGGGGTGGTGACAGGTGGTTAATAAATAGTACCTGGAAATTACCAGCCTGTGGGAAGAAGTGGAAAGGAGTGGAGGACATCTGAACAGAGTGAAATGTTAAAAAGGAGGCAGGAGGGGTCAAAGAACTAACTTGTATCAGCTTGGACAACAAACCCTACATCCAAGAACAATAAGGGCCTCATTTAAATCTCAGATTTAGTGAGGCCTTCCCCAACATACCCCCATTTCTCACCGTCTCTACCTCCTCTAAAAAGTACTCAGGGTCTCTACCAAGTACTCATTCATTCCATGCCTACCATGAAGTTCACATCACTTGGTTATCTTTTAATGGTCTTATCTTTTCAACACGTTTGTTAGGTTCCTTGAAAACAGGAATTTTGTTTATTTACCCAATGCCTTAAATATAAATGACTGATGAACAATATTAGTGATGCAAGGCAAAAGTTTACTCCATTCATGTATTGTAGAAAGGTTCACACACCAGGTTTTATTTCTTTCACCTAATGATGTGATTTACGCTACTGCTGGGAGAAGACAGCTGTGTTTTAAGTGTGTGGATAATGAACACAAGTTGAAGAGAGAGCCTATCTACAGAATGTGTAAGGGTCTGCATGCAAAGAGGTGAGCTCTAAGATATTCTTAGCATAAAACAACACTGGTAAAATAAGCAAGAACCACACACAGCAACATGGATGAATCTCACAAACATAACAATGAGTGAAAGAAGCCAAACCCAGAAGTATACATACTGTATGATTCCACTTACATACAGTTCCAGAACAAGCAAAACTCACCTCCAGTGTTAGAAGTCAGGAGAGCAGCTGGGGTAGGGGCAGTGACTGGAGAGTGCAGAAGGGGCCTCTGGAGTTCAGGTAATGTTTCTTAATCTGGGAGCTGGGCACACAGGTGTGCTCGCTTTGTGAAAGTTCATCAAGCCTTATAATTACGATTTGTGCACATCTCCGTTATGTATGCTACAGTTCAAAAAGTTTACTTAAAAACAAAGAGGCAAAAAAGAGATGATGGGGAGTATAAAGGAAGATGCCACAAAGAGAAAAGGCCCTGATGATGGGGCAAAAGAGAAAGTGAGAGCCAGAAATATCATAGACTGTTTTATAGTTCAAGTCATAAAGGAGACGTTTAGAGACCTACCATTACCTGAAGTACTAACAAACTGAATTAGGGCCGTTAACTATTTTGATAAACTACAGCCACTTGAGGAAGTTTTTATCAATCTTGGAATTTCTTCAGTATCCACAAAAGCACAAAATAAATGCAGGCCACATGAATAAATAATACGTAACCGAATCCATTCAAAACCTCCCATTCTAGTAACTAATAAAGATACACTGGCAAGTCAGTTGGCCTGGGCTTAGTCTACAACACAGACCTAAGAAAAGCTGAGTAGCCTGTGCACAAAAGCTTCAACCCTCAATTGCCTGCAACCAAATGAGCTAAACGGCACAGGTAAACCTATAGAATAACTATCCCCTTGTTCCAAAAGAAAGCAGCATTAATGTTTCCGAAAAAGGCAAATGTCTATCTCAACACTGTCTATAAAGCAGCCACTCACTCAGTTCTCATGACTCTACAGTTCCCTACCCTGCTCAAAGGTCTTTGCAGCACTTGCCACTAGCTGAAATTATCTTATTTTTCTATTTATTTTCTCTTCCTCTCCACAGCATTTTAAGCTCCATGAGAACAAGGACCCTGGCTGTCTTTATACCACTGTATACCCAGAGCCCAGGTGGCTGTGTGCTCAATAAAAACTTGTCCAATAACCACAACTACCCAGGTAATTTACTTTAAGGTCAGCAAGTATACATAAGATCAAGTCAGTACCAATAAATCAGTAAGTCCAATGTAATAGCAAATACAAAATAAATTATCACTCTGTTTCTGGGTAAGAGTGATCTTTAAAACTGTACCAGCTCTTGTACCAGCTTTGAGGCTGAAAGGTTTGATAAGGTTTGATGGTTTGGAAGACAGGTAATTTTTCGAAGTATTTTATGGAGAAATTTTATGAAAGATACACACTACAATAAAACCAACGTGACCTAAGGAGCAAAACCAGGTGGTGGATGACCAGGAACCAAGAGGAAGAGGCCTGGCTCTGCTCCAGGCCAGGCACCCCCTCTACTTTCTGGGAGTTTTCCTATGTGAAAAGTATCACAAGATGACGCGTTTTTGAAGCTTCCAGCAAAGACCAAAACTTTCACGTATCACTAATTATGTGTTTTCCCCTAAAACTTCCAAAGTACTTCATGACTATTCAAGAGGTTTTGAGTTGTTAGGGTATCTGAATTTAAGGGGAGAAAAAGTCCAAAGTTACAACTGCAAAGCATCAGGGAGTTTCTGAACAAGGAAACGTTTTACAGACAAAACAACTGAGCGCCAACTTCCACTGCAACATCCTGAGTACCAACTTTTTTTTTTTTGAGGAAGATTAGCCCTGAGCTAACTGCTGCCAATCCTCCTCTTTTCACTGAGGAAGACTGGCCCTGAGCTGACATCCACTCCCATCTTTCTCTACTTTATATGCAAGACGCCTACCACACCATGGCTTGCCAAGCAGTGCCGTGTCCGCACCCAGGATCCAAACCCGTGAACCCCGGACCACCGAAAAGTAGAACGTGCCAACTTAACCGCTACGCACCGGGCCGGCCCCTCAACTTTTTTTTTAAGCTACACAATTTTATTATGCATCTAAAGTAAATTCCTCACTTTTGTCTGTAAAAATTCTAAAAATGAACACTTTTCAGAGGGTTAATATTCAAATAAACAGGAATTAAATAAACCACGATTTCAACTCATCACCATGATAAACTCTGGAGCTGAAGACCAGAAAAGTTCTAAATCTATGGTAATCATTCAAAACAAAAATTTTCCAATTTCTCAAGTGAGTGTGATTTAAGCAGTAGCTGAAGGTCAAAATGCAGCATTATCATCAAAGAACCAACCATCAAGAAGAGTTGCAGCAATGTCTTGGTAATTCTCACTTTACAATAAAGACATCATTGAATTCAGAGACATAAGACAACCAAAAGTAAAATACATTTAATTTATCACCTAGTCTAGGAAGTTACTCTGCCCAACACTCAAGAATTTCAACTTAACAGAACGGTTAGATAAATGTGTGAATCTGTGATTTTTTTTTTCTTTTAAAAGCTGGTGTCTTCTTTCACGAGGCTGGCAAAGTGGGCTGGGAAACACTACTTGAGCTATCACCTGGGAAAGGGATAGTGTTTCTTCCCCACCCACCGCCACTGTACATACACAGTCCTTTATCTTCTACCTAGCCAGGCCTACAGCACATCAGCATGGTGGGGAGGCAACCTTCCCAGTGCAGGTGACTCCTCCACGCTCTTGTGTTTAAAGACTGAAGTCTATCACAGAACAGGCACGAGGAAAGCATACAGTACGGTGGAAATGACCTAAAACTGGTTTGTGGTGATGGTTGCACATTTCTTGAAAATTACTGAAAATCACTGAATTGTAGATTTACAATTGATGAATTTTATGGTATGTAAATTATACCTCAATAAAACTATAAAAAAAATAACTAGCAAGGGGTTAAGAGTGGGATGGTATGGCTGGAAAATGGAGCGTATCTAAAAACCAAAGAGACCCAACACATAATTGATGATACATCCAAAATACAGATCTCTACTGCCCTCTGACCCCCACAGCTAGCCTATTAAGCGTTCCCTCTTTCTTCCCTTGACATGTTCCTTAGGAGCTTCTGACGACCTTCCTTTCATTCTGCTCTATCCTCCTCCAAAAAGAAGAGAAAAGACCTTCTGAGTCACTTTCATGATACCACCCGCAGAATTAAACACATCTGGTACACACAGGACTAGGGAAAAGTCAGCAGGTGATTTTGTAGAAATCAATTCTCCTTGTCCAGAAGAAATGGGGGGTGTGGGGGGGGGGGTGGGGGCACGATCTAATTGATTCCCCAAGCCAGACTGCTCCAGCCTCCCACAGCACTTTCTTTATACCCCTTAGAACCTTTGTAACTTGGATTGTGGTCATTCTGGTAGGTCTTACCAATCTTTTAACACCACCTTCCCCTCCACAATGTCTTGAGAAGCCTCTTCCACATTCTAGGAATTTAATATATCTTCTTTGGATGAGTAGCAATATTTTCCTAATCAATTGAGGAATATCAATCTTATCCTCAAACAGTAACTGTGTTCTACCGGACTACCACTAATTCAAAGCTGATATTACTTAGTTGACCGATAGACAACAATGACAATTATGACAAGAATGATGAACAAACTCCAAAATGGCCACTGGCTAGCCAACCAGCTAGGCTGTTAAATACGAACATCAGCTGAGAGCAATAAAACCCAACGTCTTTCTTTTTTTCTTTTTTTGGTTGAGGAAGATCCACCCTGAGCTAACACCCATGCCAACCTTCCTCTATTTTTAGTATGTGGGCCACCAGCACAGCTGGGCTGCTAACAGAGTGGTGTAGGTCCATGCCCGAGAACCAAACGTGGGCCACTAAAGTGGAGCACACTGAACTTAACACCACTAGGTCACCAGGGCCAGCCCCAAACCCAATTTCTACACCAGTCAAAAGGTTAAAAAAGCCCTTTTATCATTTAAAAACTATTCTAAAATCACAAACTTTTGCCTATTACCCAGCGTCCAAAACCCAACAAGTTTTCTAATGCCATCAGCGCAGAAAATGTCAAACCTCTGAGGTACCAAGAAAATTACAAGCAAAAAAAAGGGAAAAACATAGCAGTAACTAGTGTCACAACGAAATTAACCAACCGTTAATACACTGGACGGGACAGGATGCAAACCTGTCAAATTCACCTTTCCACATGAAGCCCATTCATAGCATAAAAAGCCAAAGTTATTTGCCTTCTGATTAATGATGACTTCCAGAATAGACCTGAAACAGCAAAATATTGGCAATAATCAAGATAAAACAAACTTAGGCTAAATACGGGTATGACGAGTTCCTAAGAGTTCAAGTCCTCAGATCTCTAAAACACGTGTTCAAGCCCCATTCAATCACAGACAGCAAAAAACTACATGAAGACCCTTAAAGATAGTAGTTGAGTTTCCTGTTCCTGAGGAGACTCTAAAATATTCTCATTCTTAATAATTTAATATATTTGTTTAAAAAACAATTTCACCGTCATCATCTATGACTCTGAAAAAACTTTAAACATCTATATTGTTTTTAAAGACAAAACCTTCCACGTGCTTCCAAAAAGTTGATGAGTCAGATTTTTTCATACACGTAGAAACTGAAATGCATTTCATTATGAGATGATTATTCCCAGCAATACAGCAGATGTAAACTTTTGAATTTGGTTTAAGTTTCTGTTCACCAGCAGACTTCTCAAGTTCTTAGGAGTTTCCTAGTCATTTACTTGAACATCATCTACGGTAACACTCAAAGCAAAACCACAATAAAGAGGTTTGGCCTCTGAGGGATTCTACACGTAAAAAAACATTACTCATAAATAAAATACAATCACTATTGCTTTAAATAACAAATACATTTCAAAACTTTCACGCAATTTGATGGAATTCCCTGTTTTAGATGGCAACACAAAATCTACTAAGCTCCCAAGGAGCGTTTCTCATTTTAACTAAATCCATTCTATGATAATACAAAAAACTGACATGAACTTACTTTAAAAACTAGTTATGGGGAAATATTTTTAGTTCTTGAGCAGTTTTATTCAAAGGTCTCATTACTTAAAGAGTTGCTGGAATTCACAGAACTGTTCCACAGGAACTGGACCAGTTCATCCCAGTTATATCCTTTAGGTTGCCAATACCCTATTTAACCCCAGGTAGAAACGAAGCAATGAAACCCTAATGGGACGGGACACACTCACTTGGCCAAGGAACAACATCCAGACAGAACTATGGAGTACTACTGCACAGTCGTGATATCAGAATGCCACCCATTCAGAAACAAGTACTTGATGAAATGAGGCTCTTGGCATCAACTTTAAGTCTTGAAGGATCCGCTAGGAACTCACTCACTCTCTCTCACTTTCACATGTACAGATACCCCAATGCCTGCCCATTCAATAACACCCAGGAATAGTTTAACTTCAAATTCTAACATCACTGAAACAAACTCCGGATGCAAGCGAGAAGGTGACTGGAAGAGCACAAAATCAGCTTTGCCATCTTATCCAAGCATATCTAACTGTTAAATCTGGAGTAGTTCAACTCGTTTTGATACCAGATGCGGTTTACTACCTTCACCAAAATAAAAACGAATTCTTTAAACATTCTTTTCCTTACAATACAGCTTTAAACACAAACTTCAATATAGTCACACTGTTCATTTCACCATTTTGCAAAACCGTTCTCCATCACCAACCACTCTACATAAGCTAATCAGACCAAAAAAAAACCAAACTGACAGCTCAGCCTTCCCAAAAATGCACTTTCTTCATCAAACCCCAACATTTATTTTGAAGCGCAAGAAAATAAGAGACATTTGCAGCTCAAGGCAGGAAAATACAACCAGCCTTACGGTACTACCAACAGGAAATTTCCCAGAGAAGAGAAAAATAATTCAGGACAAGCAAATTAAAAACACTCCGCACATGACAAAAATAAAAAAGGTCTAACGTCCTACAATCCATCGCAAAAGCACCGCTCCCTCTCTTTTTCGAGCCCATACCAATAAGCCAATGGACACAAGTGTCAAATAAATCCAGCGTCTGTTTGAAACAAGACGAAAACCCGGAAAAATTCCCTCCCATAAATCATTTAGTGAACACGAGCCTTTGCGCCCAACACGAAATACACACCGCCAGAAATGCACATCACCCACTCCCCCCCACAAACGCAGAAAAAGCCGTCATCAACAAGTTGGAAAGAGGGCAGAAAGTATAGCTCACCACCGTCTCCCCCACCTTAAGAGGAAAAAAAGAAAAGTGGTCCTTTAACAAAAGGTAACAGAGATCTGCCAGTACCTGGTGGAGGTGCCTTTCCTCACATCGCAGATGCTGCATTTAAAGGCTTCCGCGCTGTTTCTGAAGGTGCAGACACTACAATCCCAAAAGCCCTCGTCTGCGGCAGGTTTCGCTTGTCTCTTCGGCCTTCGGGGGAGCGAGGAGCGGGGGAAAGGGGAGGGAAGAGGCAGGGAGCAGGAGAGCGCGAGGGGGAAGAGACAGCAAAACACAGGCGCGGGTGAGCCGTCGTAATTTCGCAGGAATCCGGCGCTGGAAACTTCGCTCGGGCGACCACCCACCCACCCTCCTCGGGGACGGAGAGAGGCACCGGGGGAGGGGACGCGGCGCCCCCGCCGGCGCCCTGCCACCTCCGGCCCGGGCCGTGCAGCCTCGCGCAGCAGGCGGCGGCGGCGGCGGCGCCCCGGGCAGGGCCGCGGCGGGCGCAGGAAGCGGGCGGACTTGTGGACTTGAGCGTGGGGCTGGGGGGGCCGGCAGGGGCGCCGCGGGCCGGATCTGGAGGGGGCGCGCAGGGGCAGCCCGAGGCCGGCGGCGGGGAGTGGGCCGGCGGCTCCCCTCTCCCCTCCCCTGCTCGCGCCCGCCCTCCCTCCCTCCCCACCTGGTTAAATCTCCCTTTGTCTGGGAGGAGTGGCGGCGGCGGCGGCGGCGGCGGCGGAGGGCGGCTGAGGAGGAGCCGCCATGGCTGCGGCGCGCACGGCCGCCGGCCCCGAGCGGGAGCGACACCACCTCCCGCCGCCGCCGCCGCCGCCGCCACCGCCCGCCGCCGCCGCCTCCTCCCGCCCCCGGATCTCCATCTTAGCAGCGCCTCCCCCCGCCCCGGGTGGCTCCGGGGCCTAGTCGCCGCCGGCCCCCGCCCGCCCCCAGCCCTCCCTCCCCTTCCGCCCCCTCAGCTCGGAGCAGGTACCTGGTCGGGCTCTTCTTGTCGCCCATGGTCATGGATGGGCTGTACCCCCGCCCCCCCCAAAGCCGAAACCGGCGCCGCTCGGAGGAGAAACGCCGTCCAAGGAGTCGTCGCGGACCGGCCCCCCTCCCTCCCCCGCGCCCGCCCGCCCGCCCTCAGCCGCTGGGGCTCGAGCTCCGGCCGCCGCCGCCGCCGCCGCCGCTGCCAGTCTCCGGACGAGACTAGTCCCCGCCAGCGCCGCCTCCGCCGAGTGACTGACGAGGGGCGGGGCCGGGCGCCGCGCGTCACGCGCCGTGCGGCCAATGGGAGGGCGGTGGCGGGCGCCGCGAGGGCGGGGGCGGGGCGCGGGGGAGGGCGGGGCGTGGCGGACGTGGGCCGGGCCGGCGGTGTGCGTGCCCGGGAGTGTGTGCGCGCTGGGGGTGCGCGTGCCTGCCGGTGGCCCCGCGGCCCGGCGCGGCGGAGCGTGCAAGCCCAGTGGGGCGCACGTGGCCGCGCCCGGGAGGCCGCTATGGGCTTCGGGCCCCGCGGGTCCGCCCCGTGGGGCTCACCCCGGGATCCCGGCCCCTAAGCAGCCTCGGGGAAGTAGTTCCGCGCACTTTGCGCGCGCCGCTGGGGCTCGCAACAGCCGCGACGCTCGCAACGCCTCGAGGCGGACCGAGCCCCTGAGCCGGCAGGGCCTCTTTCGGCTCGGGCTCCCCCGCGCCCTTCTGTCGCTCTGCCGCGCGGAGCTTTGTATCTGCCTCTCCTGAAGTCGCAGCCTCCAGCCCTAAGCCCCTTCCCAGGCCCCTGACGCAGAGGGGACTGTGCAGAAAGGGTGTGGTCCAACTAAAGGTTCCCCAAGGCCGGACACCGACCTCCTGTGTTCCGACTCCCGCTTGAGCCCCCCAGAGCCTAAATAGGGCGTTTCCCTAGGGAAGTTGCTATTCAAATCGTGGCGGCCACGTGCCAGCAGTCTAACCGTGTGCCTCAGTTCCTTCATCTCCAAAATGAGGCTAAAACCCTCCTCCTGGGTTTGTTTGGAAAATTCAGAGACGTAATGCAGGCAGGTCAGTGACTGGCACTTAGGAGGGACCAATACAAAGTAGTGGGTTGAGAACTATAACTGGACCTGAGTTGTGCACCACTTGCCCCGCTTTAGAAGATTCTCGAAGGCGAGGAACATAGAGTACCCTTTACTCTCTGCCCTGCTCCAAGAAAGCTTGACAAATTGACTTGAACGTGCCGCAGGCCCCTCTGCCCTCAAGCATCATGGAGTCGGGGAGTCGTGGTAGGGGGAGGACCCGAGATGATAAGATAAAAGGCTTGGCTGGGCTGAAGCCCTGGGTGGGGGTAGGGACAGGGTCAAAGAATGATGCTAGAAGTTGGGGAGTGGGGATAGGGGTGTGGAGGGAAGATGAGAGGCCCTCAGCGTCCACCTAGATAGGCCCCGTTTATATGCAAAGTGGGTTGTTATCAGGCCGGCCCCATGGAAGGGAAGCATACCAGGGCATGAGACCGGGGAGACTCACGGAGACTGAGTGACCAGGGAGCAGGGAGTCCTAGGATCAGTCCAGGGATCAGAAGGGAGAGAATAAAAGAGGTAGGGAATGTGTCAATGATAAGCTTGATCAGCACACACTGTCCTCTCTGGGCGGGCACACCCTGGAGGGCCAGGAGGGCCAGCACTGTTTAGCAAAGGTCAGCAGCCTCCTGCGCCTTGCTGCCACCCCTGCCTTCTCAAGAACGGAGGGAGGAAAGGAGGAAGAGGAGGAGGGAAGCATGAAGCCAGGGCCAAAGGAGCTAGAGAAAACCAAGGGGCATGCACACAAGCCATGGGTCAGTGCCCGCAGCCTTGGCCTCTGGTGTCTGCCTGGCATGCTCCCAGGACTTGCCTGGTGTGAAGGTACTGAAAGAAAGGGGGCATTAAGAAGTCTCAGCTGGAGGAGTGGCCTCTGGGTAGCTGGGAGCCACAGGTAGGGGGAAAGAAACTAGCTTTATCATTATTTACATAGAGTAAAATGCATAAATTGTTTTGCAGCTCCACGAGTTTTTTTTATATATCTACTACATCTTTGTATCCAGCATCCAGATCAAGATATAGGACATTTTCCTCCTCCCAGTTCATTACTCCCCTCCCTGCAGGTAACTGTTATTCCAACTTCCGTCACCAAAGGTTAGCTTTGCCTGTTCGTGAATGCCATTTACACGGGTCATATGGTATGTGCTTGTGTGCTGGCTGGCACCTTTTGCTCAACATAGTATTTGTGATATTCATCCTTATTGTTGTCTATATCGGTAGTTCATTTTTGTTTGCTTATTTAAGTGTCGAATTCCATTGCAAATACACTATAACTTTCTTACCCATGAGAGACTGACTTGTTTAGTGTATTATTTTTTTGTGTCTTTGACCTGGTTTACCTTTTCAAAAAAAGAAAAAGTTTAAAAGAAAGTTTATAAGAAAAAAAAGTTCCAGAATAGAGAACTAATTTGAAGGAACATATCAGACCCACACCTCACCATGTGGTTGTGATTGTAGAAGCTTTAGTTTCGTTCACATGTTGGAGGTAAATATCTACTGGAAGTCTCATTGTAGTTCGGGAGGCACACTAGACTACTTCTGGAGTGGTGTGCTCTAGAGCAGGATGGCTCTGTCATTCTGGAATGGTAGTTTGAACCCCAGCTGGGTGGAGAAGAAATCTTCCTCCATGGTATTGCCTTTGACCAGTGTGGGGTGAAGGGACAAGTGGGAGTTGACAGAGGGCCCCTCCCTTGCTCCTCCGTTTCCTATCTCGTACTTCCATTTCATGTTCATTTGAAGGAAGGGTTCTACAGCTTTAAAAAGTATTTGAAACCCATAGTTTTAGAGTAGATGCTGGTTAGAAGCACTCCCAAAGAAATGTCTGATGTCAATAATTCCACAGATCCATAGGGCAGATTAAAAGACCACATTTTGCCTCCCTTCCCATCATTCACTCCACTTCAGTCAAGCTGGCTTCTTTGCTGTTCCTGGAACAGTTGTGCTCCCACCTCAGGGCCTTTGCACTTGCTGTGCCGTCCACTTGGAATGCTCTTTCCCCAGATAACCACATTTTCACGGCCTCCCTTTCTTCAGGTCTTTGTTCAAAAGTCGCATTCTCAGTGAGGTTTTTCCTGGTCACTCAATCTGAAAATTTCATACACTAGCTCAGAGTCTGATGCCTTGTGTCCCCCTCAACTGCTTTACTTTTTTCTCCTTCGCACTTATCACATCTCACGTACCATGTAGTTGACTTATCTTGTTTAGCAGATCTTTGCTCCAGTAGAACATAAGCTCCATAATGGCAAGGATTGTTTTCTGTTTTGTCCCTGCCCCCCACTGTTATATATAAGTTCCTAGAACAGTGCAGTAAACATAGATTGAAGAGAATTCTTTTGATTTAACAATAATTAATTGAGCAGCAACTAGGTGCCATGCCATACGCCAGTAACTGGAAGATCAGATAAACAAGATAGACTTGATTCCTAATCTTTTGGAATTTACGATGTAGTTGAGAAGCCCAGTTTTGTACAAGTAATTGGTGACAGTTGCTACAAAGACAAAGCGCAGGATGCAAGGCAAGAGGGCACTAAGGGAGGGAAGGTGTTGATGCAGCTGGTGGGGGGGGGTGTCCCTGAAAAAGTTAAGATTGCGAGGAGAAGAGAAGGGGAGAGCATTCAGGGACATGGTGTTTTGGAGGAGCTGAAGGCAAGCAGCTGGAGCTGGAGCCCTGTGGGAGAGGAGAAAGGGGGAGAGTAGACCCCACTAGATCCTGTGCAGCAGGGTAGCTGGGAGTGGGGTCTTTATCCTGAGTGCCCTGGAAGCCATTGATGGGTTTACCAAGAATGTTGTCTACCTGGGACTGTCTGTGGTCTGCCTCCATGAATGAGATGCTGGGAGAGGCAGACCCCTTGGGTGGGGAGGGAGCAATGGAAGGACCTGTAGATTGACCTGAAATGTGGGCCAAGAAGGGCAGCTCCAGAGGGCATCCCTCCTTTCTTTTGCTCAAGTAAGAAGTAAAAATTACTCATGCTTATCAAAGGAAGGAACTGGAACATTGTTAACTCAGCTTCCTCCTGCCTTTAAATTTGAATTGCTGCTCCCAGGTGGAAAACCTAAATACTCAGTAAGGCTGGGACTTTGAACCTTGGGAATACCCAATAAAGGTATTATAAACAGGGGAGAGGAAAAAGCCTTTCTCCAAATACCTCAGGGTTTACCTCGCCCCACCCGTGCTACACCTTCATTTGGTCTGAGTCCCAAACTGTGACCCAGGGTGTGGTTTTCGCCAATCTGCAGGGAAATGAGAAAACTAAGGGGTAAATGGATGAAAACTTTCCTCCGTCCAAGAAGATTACCAAGAGCTGATTCTCAGAAAAGACTTTTTAATTCTCAAATTATATCCTTCCAATTATTTTCTTTTCTTGAAGTGTTGGGTAATTTAAATGCCCCCTTGTTAATGGAGCGATGGCAATAGTAGACAGTAGTTGCCTTTCTTACAGTGTCCTGAGCTGGCCAAATCACAAGTTGACAGTTCTGTGGCTTCCTAACCCTCTCTCCTCACTAATTTTATTCTTGAAGTTTTAAGCATACCAAGATCTAAATGATGTCAATGAAAGATTCAGAGCTCGTGTTACTGAGGAGAAGAAACAAGAGAAAACTGTATCACATGGTGACTGAGAAAGCCCCCAAGAAGGACAGCAGCTAGGAAGGCTAAGATTTCCATCCCCATTGCTAAGATTTAATGTTCTACTTTGCACTGAATGTTCCTTCCGTGGTTTAAGAAAAAACTTTGTTTCGTGAAGCAATGAACTACCTAGTGTGTCTTAGGAACTGGGGAGAGCCTAGCTCGTTTCTCTTCAGGACTCAGGCTTGTGCTGCTGTCAGGGGCCATCCGCAGAGGGATATTGAAGATGGAATTAGCTTCTAAAGCAGCAACCCTGGAGGCCAAGAGGTGGAGCTTCCCTGACCTTCTGGGTTTGAACCTTGACCAGATTTTGCAACCAACTGCAACGTCACCCGTGCATGTGCTTATCAGAGAGAGGAAGTTTTATTGATCTGCTTCTTGCACAGTAGGAAATATTACAAGTCAAAATGGTCCTGGGTTCTACTTCACACCATTTACAAAAACTAATTCAAAATAGATCATAGACCTCGTGTAAAATGTAAAACTATAAAACTTCCAGAAGAAAACATAGGAGAAAACTTTTGTGGCCTTGGGTAGACAAAGATATATTAGATATGAGACCAAAAAGGTATGATCCATGAAAGAAAAAGTTAATAGTGTGGACTTCGTCGAAATTAAAAACCTGCTCTTTGAAAGACACTGTTAAGAAAATGAAGACGAGTCAAAGACTGGGAGAAAATATTTGCCAAACACATATCTGATAAAGGACTTGTATTCAGAATATATGAATATTTTTACTATGCACTAAAAAGGCAAGCAACCTAAGGAGACCATGAACAAAAGATCTGAATGGACATTTCCCCCAAAAAAGCTATATGAATGGCTTATAAACATGAAAAGATGCTCAACATCCTTATTCCTTGGGGAAATACTAATTAAAACCACAATCATATACCACTGCACATTAGAATGGCTTTAATCAAAAAATCTAGACAATCCCAAGTGCTGAGAGGGTGTGGAGCGAGCCTCATATGATGCCAGTGGGAGTGCAATATGGTGCAGTGCCTCTGGAGGAACAGTTTGGCAGTTTCTTGTAAAGTTAAACATTCACCTACCATATGAGCCAGCAATCCCACGTCTAGAAATTTACCAAGAGAAATAAAGACGTATGTCCACACGAAAACCTGTACTCAGATATTTATGGCAGCTTTATTCATGATCGCCAAAACTTGGAACAAGTCCAAATGCCCTTCAGCTGGTGAGTGATAAAGCGTCGCACGTCCACACTGTGGAATACTACTCAGCAAGAAAAAGGAGCAGATACTGGCATATACGGATGAATCTTAAATGCCTTGTCATAGTGAAAGAAGCCAGTCTCTGGGGCCAGCCCAGTGGCATAGTGGTTAAGTTCACGCACTCCACTTCAGTGGCCCAGGGTTTGCCAATTTGGATCCTGGGTGTGGACCTACACACTGCTCATCGAGCCATGCTGTAGCAGCATCCCACATAGGAGAACCAGAAGGACCTACAACTAGGACATACAACCATGTAGTGGGGCTTTGGGGAGAAAAGAAAAAAAAAGAGGAAGACTGGAAACAAATGTTAGCTCAGGGCCAATCTTCCTCACCAAAAGAAAAAAAAATACCTTAACAAAAAAAAAGAAGCTAGTCTCCAAAAGTCATGTACTATGTGATTCTATTATGTGACATTCTGGAAAAGGTAAAACTACAGGGCTGGAGAACAGATCAGTGGTTGCCAGGGGTTAGGCGTAGTGGGACGATTTGACTACAAAGGGAGGAACAGTAAAAGGGAATTTGGGGAGGTGATAGAAGTAATTTATATCTTGATTGTGGACATGGTTACAAGACAAGATGTATTTGTCAAAACTCAGCCCTGTAACCAAAAAGATTACATTTTACTGTATATGAATTAGACCTCGATAAATCTGACTTTTGATCATTCTGGGATGAAAAGTTCCCCAAATGTCTACATTCCATATTGCCTGCCCCCTTAACAGTAATGACCACAGGAGCTGGCACTTTGTAGTTTTGTCGTGTGCCCAGCACTGTGGGTAATCCTGTGCTTTCCTGAGTGTTCTTCTTTTCAGTAATTCACCCAATTATCAAGCCCCAAGCCTTGGAGTCGTCCCTGACTCCTTTCTTTCCCTTGTACCCTACAGACACTCCATCAGCAGATCCTTCGCACTTGGCCTTTAATACATATCCTGAATCTGACCGCTGCTCCTTCTCTCTATTGCTATCACTGCAGTCCAAGCTCGGATCGCCTTTCAGCCTCCTGACTGGCCTCCCCACTTCCCCTCTTGCTCCTTGTATCTGTCAGGATATCTCAGGTTGTGCTGTGGTTCTGACTCCCACATCTTCCCGATTTATCCCCACCAAGGTTGGTTTCTCGTGAAGTGATGTGCCCACTGCAGGCCAGCTGGCGCTCTGTCCTGTCTCTCCTCCCCCTGGAACCCAGGCGGCCACGCAGCCTCCACTTTGGACGTCGTTGGTCGCCGGGAGGGAGAAGGCGCTCCGGAGTCCCGGCGCTGGCAGTTAACTGCTGGGCCTGGAAGTGACTCCGTGACTTCTGCTCAGAGCTCATTGGTCAGAGTCCCACGGCCCCACTCGGCAACAGGAAGTGCAGCCCACTGCGTGCTGTGCCCTGGGAGGGGAGGTGGAGCGCAGGAAATATTGGGTGATCAGCTTTGTGATTGCTATGATTCCTTAAAGTCTCTTCTCCAAACAGCAGTCAGAGAGATATCCTTTTAAGATATAGATGACAAAGTCACTGTCCTGCTGAAATCATCTAATGATGTCTCGTGACAGACTAAAATCCAGAATCTTGACCCTGGCCTTCAAGCCCTGCTGACTTCATCCACTCCAGAGTGAGCTCCAGGCACACGGGCTTGTTGTGGTTTCCTGCGAAGCCCGGCCACCCCTTGGGGACTTTCTACATGTTCTACCCCAGATATTCCGGTGGCTCCATCCCTCTCCTCACCAGGAGAGGTGCCCCCTCTTCAGAGAGGACCTCCCTGACCAAGATGTCTTACACGGCATAACCCCCCTCAGTGCCATCCCTTATCTTGCTTTGTTTTCTTTACGCCCTTATGATGACCTGGCATTACATGATGTGTTATTTGTTTTTTGCCTGACTCTTCCACTAGAATTTCATTCCTATCAGGGTGGTGACTTTGCCTTTTCCCATTCTGTATCCCTAGTGCCTAGAGCAGTGTAGGAAATGTCCTTACACGTAGGAGGAACTCAAAAATGATTTGTGGAATGGATGGAGCACTTTTCCATCCATTACCCTGTTGGAACCCCAAACAACCCAGTGAGGTAAGAATGATCATTACCCCATTTGATAGGTGAAGAAACTGAGTCAGTGGAGTGATTGGCCCAGAGTCATGGATGAAGTTTGAATTCAAACTCGGCATCTGACTTCCCAACTCCATCCCTCAATCTGTCTCTTCACTGTGTTGCTTCTAAGGCACACTTGTCACTGAAAAAGAACCAGCTGGTTTTGGAGGGTGCCTGAGGAAGGGGGGCAGACGAAAAGGTTCAAGGGGTCCTTTCTGACAGGGGAACAGAGTCCTCGTAAAGACAGGGAACTTTTCTGGACTTGGCACACCTCGTTTACGGCCCGTGTCGCTGTGAGTTCTTGCCGAAGCAGACAAGCCACACGTGCCAGAACCCAGGGAATGAATGCTGTGCTTCAACACTGCTCCAGTTTGGGCCTTAGGAATTTGTGGAGCGGGGGTTTTTCCCTAGGATGGTGTGATTTCCTTCGTTGATTCAAGTGTCTATTGATGCCTTGGGCCCAGAAGTTGCTTCCCCAGCAGCTTGTTCTGGATGCGTACTTGAATTTCTACCCTTAGAATCAGACTGGTAGAATCTTGAGGGGAGATAGGAAAGTCAGGACGATCCACCGTGTTCTGTCTTTTCAGTTCGGAGGCAAAGCCCCAGGAGTGCGGAGATTATGAGGGCTTGCACACACATCATTGCCCTTGAGCCTCACAGCCACCCTTGTGTGAGTTTCTATTGTCTCCTCCTCCTCCTCCTCCTATTGAAGTCGCAGGCTAAGGCTAAAGCTGAGCATGTGACTAGCCCAAGGCCAGAGACTCGTGAGCAAGTTTTAAACTCTTCAAAACCTTCTTTTCTGATCACTGTCCTCTCTACTACACCAACAATGGGATTCCTAGAACCCAAACATCCTGGGATCCATTAATTAGGAATTAGATTAACAAAGAGGCTCAACCACGGGAATGTCTAATGGTGGGGTGTATTTACACATTGTCATGGACTGAATTGTGTCCCCCCCTCAGATTCATATGTTGACGCCCTAACCCCCAGTTCCTCAGAATGTGACTGTATTTGGAGAGAGGACCTTTAAAGCAGTGATTAAGTTAAAAAGAGGACACTAGGGTGGACCTGATCCATCTGACTGGTGTCTTTCTAGGAAGAGGAAGAGACGTCTGGGATGTGTGTGCACAGAGGGATGACCATTGAGGACACAGCAGAAAGCGGCTGTCTGCAGGCCAAGGGGAGAGGCTGCAGGAGAAACTAACACTGCCTACACCTTGATCTTGGACTTCCAGCCTCCACAACTGTGAAACCACACATTTCTGTGGTTTAAGTCACCCAGTCTGTGGTATTTTTTTAAGGCAGCATCAGCAAACTAATGTACATATCGTGAGTTTGTGGGTAGCTAAAGAGAGGCCACCTGTGGGACAATAATAATCAACACATATGGAGTGTTTACTTGGGTGAGGGGCTAAACTCTTTAGGCGTTTTGAGTCAATGAATGCATACAATAACCCTGTGAGGGAGCCTCTATGATGGAGCCCTCTTTGTGAACAAGGAAACTAAGACGAAGAAAAGTCACCTGCCCTGAGCTGCACGTTTGGAAAGTGTCAGGGCTGGGATTTGAACCCAGGCAGCCTGGACTCCCCAGCCCATGCTCTGAAGGACCTAGTTAATTTATCAATCCCGTCTTCCAGATGAGGAAACTGAGACCCAGACACTTGTCCAACATCCCAGAGCCAGAGAATGGCAGAACCAGAATTTCAAGTTCTTTGTACTTCATCATAAACAGATTCCCTGGAACTCAAGAATACTGAGGACCTGCCCGGTGGCGTGGTGGTTGGGCTCACGCACTCCGCTTCATAGCCCAGGGTTTGCCGGTTCGGATCTTGGGCCTGGACTTATGCACTGCTCATCAGGCCATGCTGTGGTGGCGTCCCACATAGAAGAACTAGAACTTACAACTAGGACATACAACTATGTACTGGAGCATTGGGGAGAAAAAAAAAATACTGAAAGTCATTAATTGGAAGAAGGAAAGGGACCCACCTGGAGGAGTAAGAGCAAAAATCTATGTACACACAAAGTGAGCTTGCAAGGGGAGAGGCATCTGGTAGACACATTTGGCCCACTTGAAGGGTAAGCAGCGATAGGAAAATTGAGCCAGAGTCTGGAAAGGCTAGGAAGGGGGATCGTGCAAATGACAGCTTTGAGGAGTACCACATCCCACACCTCCTCTTCCTATCCTCTCCTCCCTGTTGCTCCTGCCAGTGGACAGAGAGGTGAAGTAACTTGCCCAAGGTCACACCCTAGGAAGAGCTGGCAGGATTCCTTCAGGTCTCCTTGACTCCAAAGTCCACTCCCTTCTTACTTTTATTTTTAGTTTTGATAGCTATTTATGAAACACCTACTATGTGCCAGATACCAGATGCTGACAACGTTGGGAAAAAGAACATGGCAGACCTTGGCTGCTAGAACTCATCATCAGGGAGAAGTGGGCACAGATCATGAGAACAGGGTGGTGCAGGCCATGGTGGCCAGGTGACTGTAATTGTCCCTCTGTGTTCTTTTCTCCTGCTATGTTCCCCTTTCCCAAGCAGATTATTGGACCTGTGTTCTCTGTCTTAAGGAAGAAATGTGACAGAGTAGAAGAAAAAAGGCCCGTCAGTCTCTGCCTCTCATGTTCTATCATTCTAAATTCTCAGAGTTCCCACGGGGGCACTGAGGGGCGGTGGGGGATAGACACATGTTCGAAAGAAGGAAGTAGAAGGGGCGTGTTTTTCCAGACAAGAAAACTCTTCCCAGGTGCTGGGGGAGGGAGAGAAGACAAGGAGTTAATAAGATGGGGAGAGCTGAGGGCCAGAGAGCAGGAGGGGTTCTGTCCACATAGAGCCCCGGGAAGGTGGCAAGACCCCAGGGCAGGAGTAGGGTTGCTGGGATCCATGCAGACAAAGCCAAGGGCCACCTTGCAGAGGTTCCAGGGACCCTGCATGGGGTGGCCATTGCCAAGATGACTCTGGGACTTGAAGGGCCACGAAGAGAAAAACAGGACTTCTCTATGGCAACCTGGGATGAACAGATGCCCTGAAACCAAGCAGACACCTCCTTCAGCACCTTGATACTCGAGAGTCTAGAACTTAGGTGCAACACTGGAGAAAGGGAAAGTGCTGAACCGACTGAGATGAGTCGGGATGGCGGCTCAAAATAAAAATCAAGGGGGGAGAGATGAAAATAAGGAAAGATATTTCTGGCATGCCTGAAATTCACACCTGCCACGTTGTACAAGAGGCAAACACAAGATGCATGAGAATGTACTGAGCAGCCAGTATTGTCCAGGGAGACAGGTCAGGGAGCCATCCCAGGCCCAGGGAAGGGCACGTGCAGTGACTCTAAAGGGCCGTGGCATGTGGACCACAGAGAAATCAGTGTGCTGGAACTTAGAGTACATGTGGAGCAGGGGAGGTCAGAGTCCAGCGAGGTAAGCCCCGTCTTGAAGCATTTTACAAACCATGCTGACTGGTTGAATTTTATTTTGAAGACAAGGGTAGAATACCGACACATTTTAATCAAGGAAGATGCAGGATTAGTACTGAGTCTTAAAAATCTCTTTGGGAGCAATGTAGATGGTGGTGGCTTGGGTCAGAGCGAGAAAGGGGTCAGAAGACCAGTAAAAATGCCAAAGAACTGAAAAGGACAAGGAGAGGGATAATGGAAAGAAAGAAGGAGAGATTTCGACAGTAGAATCTCCTGAACTTAATTCATGATTGGACTCTGGAGGTGAGGCAGAGGGAGGAGTCAAGGATGATGCCCAGGTTTCTCACTTGGGTGACTGAGTGGGTTGTGGTGATATTAACAGAGAGAGTGTCATACTAGGGGAACTATTTAGGGGAGGAGATACTGAGTTGAGGTGTAGATATGATGAATTTTATGTGTCACTTAGGATGCTTTTGGCTGCAAGTAACAACAACAAAACAAAAAGCCATACAAACACTGAAAAAATATATTATTTAATATAGTTGGAAGCCCCAGTCCCAGATGAGACACATTCAGCTCACATTAAGAATCCAGTTTCCATCCTTCTCTTGTTGGATTCAACCCATCCCTCACGGTTGCCGAAGGGTTTCACCACTCCCATAACACAAGACACAACATGTCAAGGAAGAAAAGGCACCGTCTTCTGAGTCTTTTTAAGAGGAAGAAAAACCTTTCCTAGATGTCCCCAGCAATCTCCCTCATCATGTCTTACTGGCAGAATCGGGTCATATGCCCACTCCTTAAGCCATCACAGGCTTTGGCCAGTCATCAGGAATTGAATGGCACCTGGGGAGTCCACCATCACTACCTCTCCAAGGCAACTGTGGCAAATGCAAATAGAGGTGTCTTGGAAACAGTTGGGAACAAAAATCTCAGGACATGTTTTGGCCAAAGACATCATAGAGGTACTAACTGAGAGCAAGGCCATGGATGAGCCCCTGTAGGGACAGAGGCAGAAAGAAGTAAAGGGGGCCAAACACAGAACCCTGGAGAACACCTCTATTTAAGGGGTTACCCAAGGCAGAGAAATTCCAGTGCAATCGTTGAGAACTTGACTCTGGATTCAAACAGACCTGGATGAGAATTCCAGTCCTGCTGCTTGTTAGCTATGTGATCCCATCAGCCCTCAGAGCTCTAGTTTTCTTGTGTGTGAAATGGAACCACTAAGTCCTACCTTCCAGGGCTGCCGTGAAGAGCAGATAAGAAAAGGCATGCACAGCCTCGCCTGACCTCAGCCCCCAGCAGCTGCTTAGAGCCTCGGGGGGGAAGAATAGAACAGTCCAGAGGGTGTCTGAGAAGGAGTGACGGGAAAGCTGGCAAATAACCAAGATGGGATGGTGTTATTGAAGACTCAGGACGAGAGGATTTCAAGGAGGAAGGAGTGGGCAATTATGTCATCTGCTGAAGAGAGGTCGGGTCAGAAGTGGACTGGAAAATGCCCTTTGGATTTAGCAATTAGAAGGTCACTGGTACCCTCGACAAGAGCGCTCTGAGTGGAGTGCTGGGGCTGGAGACAGGAAGCAGGGGTCAGCAGTCAAGATGGGAATTCTAGTTGCCTGGCTGCCAACATCAGTGCTCTTTTCCCTATGCCAGGAGCTGCTTTGTTTTGAAAATTCTCATTTTAAGTCATGCCTCAGAAATACTCATTTGGAGAGCAGTAAACAGTAGGATTCCACAATCTGTGAATGAAACGGCCCCTCTTCATCATTTTTTATTTTTTGTGTGTGGATAAAGCGAAGGTGGTTGTTTCCTTTCATTAGAAATATGTTGCCTCCTTTTGGAAGGTTTGTGTTTACATTACCATTTTATTGCTATGTGGTTCTTTTCTAGATAACATATTTTGCAACCATAAAAACAAACAAACAAACAAAACCCAAACAACATATGTGCTTTGCATTAAATTCAAAAAGTTCAAACCTTTCACTCTGTGCACATTTTTGAGGCAAAGTGTGGGGCTTGGAAAACCCTAAAAGAACCATACAACTTGGCAAATCTTCCTTTAATAAGTGATAGCAGTTGCTTTTTGAGACCGATTTGGTCATATGGATCATGTCTGTCAGGGCTGTCATTAAAAGCCTAATATTTTTCCCGTTGCAGAATGTCTCCATGTAATGCAAACGTGGGCAGCGGCTAAGCACGGTCAATTTCGTGACCTCCTTCCTGCTACCCACCTCCCCGGCGCCGGCTGGCTCAGCTCCCCAGTGGATGATCCCTCATCCCCAGCAACTGCAGCTGCTACTGTTTCTTGACTCTGGCGAGGAAAGTGGGCTTAGGGCCAAGTCTTCTGTCCAGGGCTCCCCGTGGAAGATGCTAGAAGAGAGCACTGCACACTCCCTCCCCGTCAATGACCCAAGTTCATCACCTCTGCTGAACATCTGGATTGCAACACACAGAGTTCAAAGGTCCAGCGTATGAGTCTGCACCTGGCCTGGCTGTTTAAACGAAGCTGACCTCAAACCCAACATCAGTCCTCTATGCTGTTATTTATGCGGAGGGTTAGATGTCAAGTCTAAATATTAACTTCGGCATCTTCTCCCCACAGGGCTTTGTGACTAAAGGATGCATGTTAACCATCTACCATGCATAAAAAGCTACCCAACTTTTCTCTGAGTACTGAACTCTTCTCCCCAGTAGGCTGATCTCTTTTCCTGCAACTGTTTTGAATGTTTGTTGACTTTGATAACATCAGGGTTCCTTTCCACCATGAGCCTTCTGGAGCCTCCTGCATCTCAAGTCATCAGGTGGTGGGCACGCTGCAGAGGTGTGCTTCCCATCCCCGGGAGAGGCTTGTGAGCAAGCACCATGTCTTACTAAGAACTCTTCGAATTCAGTGCTGGGGCTGGCGGCACCATCAGGAAGAGCGAGGCAAAATGAGGCCTTGAGGTGAAAGTGGGTTCTCAATTCTCAACAGCTCTGAGACTTTCCTGAGGAGTCAGCTAGGAAGGTGGATGAGTGTGTGTGTGTGGCAGGTGTGGCTGTGAACATCCAGGGGCAGAACAGATGTAGTAGCACAAGGAGAGGTAAATCATGAGAGTCCTGGGCTCAGGAATGGACCTAGATTTTCTGTTTTCCAGAAAGAGGCATGAAGACAGAGAGAGCATGATTTAATTTCTACAAACACTTATTAACAAATTGATTGTAATTATTATCCAATGTAATAATGCTGGGGGATGGAGCATGTGCAAAACATTATGGGGTAAAGAGAAGAAAACACTCTAACCTTGACTAGGATACGTAAAAGTTTCACAGAGAAGGAAGTGTTTGAATGGGATCATTCAATCATTCCTTCACTCGACAAATATTTGGTGAGCCCTATGATGTCCCAGCACCATACTGGGCACTAGGCAGCCGACAGACAAGGTCGCTCCACTGTGGAGCTCACTCTTTCGTGAAGCTAGACTGCATGCCTACTGAGTGTCAGGCCCTGGGAGGTGCCCTCTCGGAGAAAACAGTCTGTTGAAACAGATGAGACAATCAGACAAGTCACTTCAAAAATGTGCCATGGGATCAGGGAAGAACAGGAAGGAATGGGAGGATAAGAAGGGGACTTGGTCTGGTTCAACAGTTGTCAACTGGGGGCAGTTCTGTCCCCTAGGGGACGTTGGGCAGTGTCTGGACACATTTTTGGTTGTTGCAACTGGGGGAGGATGCTACTGGTATCAAATGTTAGAGGCCAGGGATGTTGCTAAACATCCTACAATGCCCAGGACAGCTCCCACAAGAGAGAATTATCTGGCCCTAAATGTCCGTGGCACTGAGGTGGAGAAACTCTGGTCTAGTGCAAGGCTCATGGAATGCTTTGGGGAAGAAGTGAAGTTTGATCTGAGAATGGAGGATGCTAGGGGTTCAGAATGCTGCAGGGTAGGGGGCCAGCATCTAATCAGTGGACATAGTGGAGGGAAAGAGGAGCTCCTGGGAGCTCAAGCTAAGGATGCAGGGAAGGTGGATGGGAGATAGTAGGAGATGCAACACAAAATCCAGTCTGTTCCCAGAGAGATTAGAAGGTCTTCTGTGCCATGTTATGAAGTGCGGACTTGATTTGGAGGTCATGATGGCTAACACAATCTCTCCACCCACCCCCCCATCACACACACATCTACCCTCTTGGAAATTTTAAAATTCAGCGATATGATTCCATTTGTTTTTAGAAAATCCACTCTAACAGCAATGAAAATGATTGGAAAGGGGAGAGATTGGAGGCAAGTGAGAGGTTTTTGTAATACGGAAATGATGAATGGAGGCCGTGGTGGTGAACATGGGGGAGCTGCAGCAGACTCCTGAGAATAGAGAAATTTTTATGGTTGGTGATTAATTGGATGTCGGGAGAGAGGAATTGCTCAGGATGACTCCGAGGTTTCCAGCTGAGGGCTAGTGTGAGTGGTGAGGTGTGTTATGGAGGAGAAGTAATTTGTAGAGGACATAGTTCAGTTTAGAAATATGGTGTTGACGGTCCTGTGGACACATCCTGTTCTCAGTGGATCTGGTGCTGTAGAAAGAGCTGCACTGGAGACTTAGATGCTAGGATCACTAGGGCCCACAGGTGCTAGTAACCAAAGTCTTGGAAATGGAGAAAGCATTCAGGGAAAGCGCCTGGTGAGAGATGAGAATGCAAAGGGCACAATGGCAGGGTTCACACGGAGTTGAGGCGCTGAAAGAGAAGGGGCCACAGAAGAGGGACCAGAGAGGTAGAAAGAAAGATCAATGATGCTCACTAAGGGAGGGACTCACTTTAAGAAAAAGAAAGTGGTCAAGCTGTCCAATGGAGCAGAGGTTAAGCAGGATGGGAAATTAGATGAAGGCGTTGGACATGTCAATCAAGAGGTCATTGGTGACCTTTTCAAGAGCAGTTTCACTAGAATGGTGAGCGTGGAATTTATTTAAAGGCACTTGATTACCCAAATGAAGAGGAAGAAAATGGGCACTGAATGTCTTTATATCTGGGCCAAATTTGAATAGCAGTTATTTTCCAGGCTTGGCAACCGGAAAAGGAGTGTTTCAATTACGTAGCAGAAAACCAGACGAACAATAGGCCAAATCACAAGAAGAGCTATTGTACACTAAAAAAGAAGTTTGGAGGCCAGCAGCCCCAGAGTGGATTGGGCAGCTTAACAATGTCATTAACAATCTGGGCTCTTCTGTTTTTCTGCTCTGTCATCTTAAACATGTTGACTGTTGTCCTCATGCTTGTAACCACATGGTCACAAAATGGCAGCTGCAGCTGCAAGCATCACATCCTCACATGACAGTACCTACCGCAGGAGAGAGAGGGCAGGGACCAAAAGGAGGCTCACCCCACATGCCTCTCTCCTGTTATTGGGAGACTTTTTCTTGTATCTCATTGGCCAGAACTTGATCACATGCTCTCTCCTACACCAATTAGGTTAAAGGTAAACAGTCTGCCCTAATTGGCTTGCACCAATCCTGATGCCTTCCCTGGGGCTAGGCACGCGGCTGCCTGAAAACTGGTGTTCTGTTCCCAGGGAAGAAGGGAGACTGGCAGTTGGGTGGCAGCCAGCAGTGGCAGCCGTAGGAGGGGGAAACCATCCTTTCATAAGGGGAGGACAAGCTATGGGGGCAAACCAGAGACCATGGGGCAAGTCCTGGGGCTAGCGTGATAGAGTAGTGGCTAAATTTGTGCACTCTGCTTTGGTGGCCTGGGGTTTGCCGGTTCACATCCCAGGTGCAGACTAGCACCACTCTTCAAGCCATGGTGGCGTCCCACATAAAATAGAGGAAGATTGGCACAGATGTTAGCTCAGCGACAATCCTCACAAAAAAAAAGAATGGGACAAGTCCTTGAGGAGCTTTGAAAAGAATGATTAACTTTTACGGTTGATAGTCACAGCAGCGACATTCTAAGAGCCACCGTTTATTGACCACCAACTTTGGGCAGAGGCTGGTGTTTTGCAGATCTTCTCTCATACACTCAGCAATGTCGAGATGTAGGTAATTATGATGCTGACAGTGCTGCCAATAACGTATAGTTACTGAGTGCTTACTGTGAGGCAGGCACTTCACATTCACTTCAATTAATCCTTAAAACACGAGTAAGATAGACAGATGCTATTAATATTTCCCTTTTAAAGATGAGAAAACTGAGGTGTGTGACAGGTCAATAACTTGCCCAAAGTCCCTCGGCTAGAAGCAGACAACCAGGGGGCAGCCTCATCCCAAAGTCAGTGCACACAGTGACCACACTCTACCTCCTTAGATAAAAGGAAGCCACTGAGAAGTTTGGTTATACCCGGGAGGTGGAAGCAATTGTAGGTAAGAAGGGAAAATTTGCTGCCATGTGCATTCTCTGTCTACCAGTGCCCTGAATTTTCAGCATTTCCTTTTACCACACAACTTTGCAACTAAAGCACATCCAACAGACAGCCCATTCCATCCAGCTGTGCATCCTTGTTAACAAGCTCACCCGTCTTACCTGGTGCCCTCTGGGACCCGGAGCCCGAGGTAGTTAGGTGTGCTCACGGGCAAAGTAGATGTCGTGTAACCAAAACTTCTTCCTGGTGGGAGCGGCGACACGGACGAGGTTTTGGGGACCAGGATCAGATTCTGACGGCATTCACTTAGAGGAAAGAGTGGGCTTCCAACAAAAGATGACAAAAATTGTCTTAGGTGTTCGAGTTCTCAACCGGAATTTTGGTTCACATCTTCAGATGTGAGAAGAAGAGCTGGCATTTATGTGTGCTATGCTCTTGGCTCTGTGCTCAGCATTCTCACTGAACCTCACAATGAGGTTATGCAGAAGAAACTTTCATTGCCTCTGTTTTACAGATGAGGAAAATGAGGCTTAGAAGGTTTAAGCAATTTGCTTAAAGTTATACAGCTAGTGAGTGGCAGAGATGAGATGTGAACCGACCCAGATCTGTCGCTCCAGACTGATCGTTTCTAACCACTGTGCTTGACTGCCTAGTACTCTCTAGGTGCTGCCACGCATAAACATCTCCAGGTATTGAAGGAACCTCGCGGAGGGGCAGGAGGAGGGAGATCTTGAAACTCACAATCTTTCTGTTCCTTTAAAATCCTATTTCTGTTCCAAATCTATTCCAAAGTGTGTATATTTCAGGATGAGCACACATGCATAATTAAAACCGTGGCAGCATGTCGGAAAGGCATCTTCACAGTACCTACAAACAGAAGTACAGAGGCCCTAAATCCCATGTAACCCCTCAGCTACGCAGCAGTGTCCTGGGGGCCGGGCGGGGAGGGGCTTCTAGTTTCCTCGGAAGGAAGCAAAGAGCTCTAAGGCAAGCCACCCTTCCCGGGGTGAAAAGTGGCCCGCTCTAGGCTGAGTCTTCACTGAGTTGTTTTGCTAATCGAGTTCCAGTTTCTTTCCCACCATTCCACACACTGCTAAGATTACCCCTGTGGCTTGGATTAGGGGCTGTGGGTAGAGAGGCTGGAGACCAAGCTGGGCAGTTGTAAGGAGAAGACCCCCCCGCCCCCCTGCCCCCGCCAACATGTGGAAACTCAGCTCCAGGCACCGGTGTCAACCTCTCTCCCTGGAGAATGACTTACAGGATTTGGATTCCTCTTGTCAGCACAGAGATTAGAGGTATTATCCAGAAATGGTATTATCACGAGTATAATCACAATCTAAGACGGGGGACCTGTAAACAATGTTATATTCATGCATGTCTGCCCCCAGCCCACAGTGTACCCCTGGGGTGCCCTAGGCAGTGACTTAGAATACGGCAGCTCCTCCTCTGGGTGGTACCCCCTGGTGCCGGGGTGCATGACTTGGTGAGCGGAGGGCAGCCTGGATTTCAGCCCTCACTGTGCAAAGCGCAATAAACAATGGCGGCCCCAACCCAGGTGTTGCCTTGGATTCCCAGAATGTTTTCCAGCGGTTAAAGGCAGAAAGCTGGGGGACACATTCTCTCCCGGCTTAAAGGAAAAGGAAGCACATTCTGAGGACTCTTCTTGTTGTTGAAGTACTTAAAGCCTGCAGCTCAGCCTGGAAAGACTCAATTAAGAGGAGTTGTTGGAAAACCTCAGAACCATGAAAGGCCCAAGGCCATGTTCAAAAAGCTTTCAAAAACTGTTAGCACGGAACAATTTTGTTTAGTTCACAAAATTGGCATTGACCCAGCCAACGTCTCTCCTCTCAGCGTCATCTCTTAGCCTCATTCACAACTCCCCATGGCACAGGAGGGAGGAAAATGGAGTTTTAAGAGGACTTGACTGTAGATATAGGTTTAGAGTTGGCCATAGTGCTTTGGTGCTGTGTGACCTTGGGCAAGTTACTTACCTTCTCTGAACTCCAGTTTCCTCACAGGGTTATCACAGTGAATAAATGAGATAATGGTGTTTAAAGCACTTTATGTCATGCCTGCCCGTTGGAAAATGGACAGTACATAATAGTTGTTATTAACCCAAGCAGTGCTGGAAGAAAGCACTCAGGAGGGGTCAGTCCAACTGACCTCCCTTTTCTCCTTGCCTCAATACCTAGGTGGGTTATGGCCAGCATGGAAGGCACTATTAGAAGTATGTGTGACTGGAAGTGGGCATGACCAACTTTATCTTTTTTTACTTGTTGAGCATCTATATATGAGGCACTGAGCCAAGTGTGGTGGTACAGATAAAGATGGAAAAAAAATTCTCTACCCTTAAAGAGTTTTCGGATCTGTAAGAAACGAAGCAGCCAAGAGGTATCTGTTATTATCAGTTCAGAAAAAATTCCGGAGGCATCTGTCATTTCCTTCCTGCCCCATCCACCACCCTTCATGTCTTGAGACCCGTTGACTCAGCCTGGAATCAGCAGATTGGACCAGCGCTAGACACCTGACCAGGCCAAGCCAATCAACTTCTCCCTGGGAATCTACAATTGAGTGGATTTGAATTCAGACTCAGGATGAAGTTAGTCATAACAGTGGGTACAGAAGGAAAAGTGATTCAACTCGAGGCTGATGGAATTCTTAGCCGTGGGCACACCGATTAGCAAGCAGAGAATTCCAGAGGAAGGCAATGATGAGAGGCCAGGTAGCTCCAGAAAGAGATGGAAGAGATGGAGGCAGTAGCCTTTTTGGGGTCCTAATGGCTGTTCAGTTCCTATGAGGCTCAGCTATCCTTTCTCGAATGGGGCTCCCTGAGTCTTCTCTTCTGATATACCCCTTTTACTTGAGCAGTCAGTGCCCCCCGGTTCCAGAGGAGGGCTGAGTGTGTGGGACTCATTGATTGGATGTGAGAAGCTGCTAAAGGCCCTTCAGCTATGAGTCCTTTAATCAAAATAACTGCCCCTTAAAAGCCTGATTCGATTAACCGTTTGGTTTTAATCCAAACAACTGTTTGGCAATTGATCCCATTTGAACAGATCCAGGAAGAGAAGAGCATCATCTTGTTTTACTCAGGGCACCACCATGTTATACGATGATAGACCATTATGAAGACTTCCCTGAAAAACACATACTTCTGAGGACATAAGATTCCAAAAGTTGTAGACAAAAGAGAGGTGGAATCAAATTTCCCTTAGGCTCTTTTAGGCCTGCCTTGTGATTTCCAGGGGGGCCCACGACTAGCTTTCCGGTCTTGGGCTTCTAGGTGCGTAATTATTTTTACAGCAGGCTTAAGGGCACTTTATGCCAGCACCACCCCATTGTGTAGAAGACAGGAACAGCTGGTCAACAACCCAAAAGCAGTGTCCATCCCAAAGATCTTTTTCAAAAGCATAAACACAATTGCTTTCATCCAGGCACTCTTTCTGAATATCCTGAGCTTGCTGGTCCATTAGCAACATTGTTTGGCCATCGCTAAAGCGTCTAAAATTTAATTCAGGGGAGTCTATGAAAGGGGTATTGCATTTGAGGAATATGTATATTGCCTGTACATCAATTGGCATCTTGGGACCACTCTGGGGCACAGAGGTCAAAGTTTAGTGATGCATGGAGTTGTCGTCCTAATGGTAAGTATTGATTAGCAGCCTCAGAAACAACCAGCAGGCACTCAGTCTTTTTCCAGTCAGACGCCAGGCTCCCAAAGAAGGAGTGTTGTTCCCAGAGAGCCTTGAAAAACAGTGCGTGGAACCCTCAAGCCCGCAGTACAGAGAGGCACTAAGATGGTGAATGATTGCTTCGGCAGGATAAGTGGAAAATGATAAATAGCGTCGTGCAACATTTGCATAGCTATGCTACCTGATAGGACAGGACTGAAAACCAATAAATAACATATACATATGAATATATTAGTTTTCTATTTCTGCCGTATCAAATTACCCTAAACTTAGTGACTGAAAATAACACAAATTTATTATCCCACACCTCTGTAGATCCAAAGCCTGGTTGGCTGGGCTGGTTCCTCCGCTCTGGGTTTTGCAAAGCCAAAATCAAGGTGTGAGCAGGGCTGCCTTCCCTTCTGGAGACTTGCAGGATGAACCACGTCCAAGCTCATTCAGGTTTTTGGTTGAATTTGGTTCCTTACTGAGGTCTGTTTCCTTGCTGGCTGTCCACTGGGGGCTGGGCTTTGCTCCTAGGGGCTGCTAACATCCATTCTCATGCTTTACACATTGCTCCCTTCAGCAATGCTGGGGTCTCTCTCACGCTTCAAATCTTGCCTACCATCAGCCAGAGAAAGTTCTCATTTTCTAAGAGTTGATGTGATTGGATTGGGGCCTGTTGGATCATCCAGGATAATCTCTCTATTTTAAAGTTTGTAACCTTAATTATATCTACCTAGTCCCTTTTGGCACGTGACATAACATATTCATAGGATCCAGGGATTAGGATGTGGACATTTTGAGGGGCCACTATCTGTCCTACTACAATATACTGTTATATCCTGAAAATCAGTGTTGCAGCTGGAGCTCTAGTGGGATCTGCATTGCAATCTAACCGAGCAAAATATATTTGATGGTGTATTAGTTACCTATTGCTGCATAACAAATTACTCCAAAACTTAGCAGCTTGAAACAATGAATCTTCATTATCCCACAACTTCCCCGTGTCAGAAATTCGGATGCAGCGCAGCCGAATGCCTCTAACCCAAGGTCTCTCATGAGGCTGTGAGCTGTTTGCCGGAGCTGCGCTTTCATGGGAAGGGGGTTCCATTGACTTCGGGCTTGAAGACCATTTCCAAGCTTATTTACATGTTGGCAGCCTCAGAAGATTCACCTCCAAGTTCACTATGTGGCTGTGGGCAGGCTCTACTCCTTACCACGCAGGTCACCCTCCAGGCTGCTTGAGTGTCCTCCCAACATAGCAGCTGGTGATCTGAAGGAGAACCAGAGAGAGAGCAACAGAGAGTGAGCACACCAAGAGAGAGCGAGAGAGCCTGAGATGGAAACCACAGTCCGTTGTTTTTTTTTTTTGACCCATCTCAACCATTTTTCAGTGTGCAGTTCAGTAGCGTTGAGAATATTTGCATTCTTGTATATCAGATGTCCAGACCTTTTTCATCTTGTGAAACTGACACTCTACACTCATTGAACAACCCCCAAATCCCCCTCCCCTCAGCCTCTGACAACTGCTATTCTACTTTCTGTCTCTATGAGTTTGACACCTCTAGGTTCATCACATACAGTGTCTGTTTTTATGCAACCGGATTATTTCACTTAGTATAATGTCTTCACGTTCATCTCTGTTGGAGTATAGGATTTCCTTTTTCAAAGTGGACTAATATTCCATTGTATGTATACACCACATTTTCTTAAAATTGGCCCTGAGCTAACATCCATGCCAATCTTTCTCTATTTTATGTGGGATGCCACCACAGCATGACTCGATGAGTGGTGCTAGGTCCGTGCCCAGAATTGGAACCTGTGAACCCCAGGCCACCCAAGCAGAGCGCGCCAGCTTAACCACTACACCACCAGGCCAGCCCCCAGGAATCTGTATTTTAAACAAGCTCCCCAAGGAGATTCTTTTGCCCACTAAAACTGAGACTTAGAGCAGAAGGAAAGTGAGGTGGATAGCAGGAAAAGTAATAATTCCCTCTAAAAATATTATTCCCAAGGGACACCTTTTTCAACAGTTTTTAAAGGTGATGTGATGAGATGTCAGTTCGACATTTAGCAATATGGCTGTGATGAAAAGACCTGAGTGGACACCGCATGAACACAAAATCTTGAGACACATAGAGGAGGTAGTCCAAAGATGATACCTCTTACTGTTTTTTCTGTTTTCTGTTTTATCCCTCTGTAGATTGTGCCCTCTGGCCAGGCCCCACCCCCAGACCCACATCTTCTGACATAAGAATTTACCTAAGTAGGTCTAATGTCACAGATTCTTACAGCAGAGAAGGACTTAGGAGCTTGTCCTGCCAGTGGCTCCCAAACACAGCTCGTCTGCCAACCAGCTTTTAGGATTCTTTTTGAAATCCTGCTTTCCAACACTTCCCACCCCCGACTCCCTCACACCAACTCCAGAAGTGTAGATTTGGTAGCTCTGGGACCTTGAAATCTGTGGCTTTGCAAAGCTCTCCAGGTGAATCTGATGGTCAGCCAGATTCAATAACCACTGGTCCAAAACCTTTATTTTTCACAGCAGGAAGTTGACCCAACATCAGAGAACTCAAACAAACATTGCCTAGAAGTTATGTCTCCTAAATCCTTGTCAATATGCTTTGAAAACTGTGTCATCCAAATGTCTAATCATTGGAGTGAAAACCATATGGAATTTGAGAATTCAGATTGTTGACACTGGGGTACAAGCCTGTGCACAACTATACTGTCAGGATTTAGGTCACTTCTTGATGTCGTGACTGTCAGCTGGCCGAGGTTCAATTGTGAAGAATGACCCATGAGTGAAATTGTCATTACCAAGTTAACACCATTGGGAATCAGCAGCCGTTAATATTTTAATTCAGGTTATATCTCCTCGTGCTTTGATTATCATTAAGATTTAGAAGTTAGAAAATTGGGATTTCAGCCATATCATAAATATGGATAAAATGCTCGCTCACATACATGTACCACAAACCCGGAAAATAACTTTCCAGCTCAATGGTTCTCCAGTCTCGCTGTGTATTGGAATCACCTGGGAGGGTTTAAAAACACCCTTGCCCAGCCCTGACCCTCAAGATCTCAAGAAGCAGAATCCAGAGCCCGGGCTCATCTATTTTAAAGTAAAGCTCTCAAGTTATTCTGATGCATAGCCAGTGTTGATAACCACTATTCCAGCTCCTTAGATGTCTAATAAGATGAGAATAATTAGGAAACTTTGTTTCGCATCATATTCCTGAGAAACATTTTTGCCCTGAATGGGCTCATGAAGGATCTCATTCTGTGATCCTGCAGCCTGGGAATTCTAATGGGTAACATTTGTGCCCCGCTTTATAATTTACTAAGTGCTTTTACCACCCAGTTATGATTATTTATTAAGTGTCTATCATACCTTTTCTACTAGAAGTTCAAGGCAGTGGATTCTGCTGCCCATTTTAAAAAGGACTCAATAAGGCTTTTCTTTTCAGAATTTTAAATAAGGCAAAGGAAAAAAATGTCAGAAAACAGGAGAGAAATCTTTTTCACAGGGAAACTGTGCAGTGTGTAACGATACCTGGACTCTTTGAACATCGTATGTTGAGACCGGGCTAAATTCAGCCTCAGAGATTCACAGACCCTTGGGGTTGAAGTAATGATGAGAAAGGAACCGAGGGGAAAATCTGAGTTCCAGACCAGTGCTTTTCACACTCTAAAGTGCATGTGAATCACTGGGGATCTGGGTAAAATGCAGATTCTGTTTCAATAGGTCTCAGGCTAGACTTGAGATCCTGTGTTTTTAACAAGCTCCCAGGTGACACAAAGGCTGCAGGTCCACAGATCACATTTTGAGTGGAAACATTCTAGAATTACAGACAGGCAGTTGGAAAGAGGTCAAGAAATCTGATTTTCCCGAGTTCTGTCCCCAAATCACCATGAGACTTTGGAGAAGTCACTTCACCTCTCAAAATCTTAGATTTCTCAACCCTAAAACTAGGTGGGGCATTGGTCTAGATCAGCGATGACAAATACTTAACCCTTGTCACTGCTTTCCCAGATGCCGTGGAAAGACCGAAGATCCTGCAGGCAGAATGGGAACCATTTCTAGTCCTACAGCCCAGAAAACGCAGGCGGTGTCTTCAGGAAACACCTAGTAAATTGTACACCATAACATTCGGCAAACTGTGACCCAGGACCTCTTTCACATGGATCTGATTGTCAAAGCAATTAGGTTTAGAGAGTCGGACTTGGTATGGATAAGTTTCGACGGGGAAAGAAGTTGCCATGGTAAGAGAGCCTGAAGCAACCAAGAAGCCCTTTGATGAGAAAAATGCCAAAGGAGGAAAGGAGTCCAGCAGGAGATTGGCAAGGAGGCCACAGGGGACACGCTTAACCCACTTCACATTGCCCTGGTCCTTGGATTATCATCTGAAACCTTGGTCTTCCTAGGGTTTCCGCTTCAGCCCCCAAACCTGGACTATAGAGAAGTCCACTCTGCCCCGACCCAAGCAGAAGAAAGGAGACTCCCATAGGCAGGGCCTGCCCCCATTCTCCCCTCGGGACCCTGGTATCCTTTCCAGCCCTGACTGGCGCTGACTGGTGCGAGGAATGTGCTCGTGGGACTTCTGGGTGGGCCACTGGGTCTCGTTGCCTGGACTTGAGCTCCAGCATCTCCTAATGGCAGCGGGAGATGGTTCTATATCAATCAAGAGAGGCGCTGTTCAGTGGGAGGCCGTCCATGGGCAGAATTGATCAACGCACTCCTCATGCAAAAGCCTCGGGGGGTCGCATGGCTGGCACTGCTTTCAGATTTTCCAGGTTAAGAAAGATATCCCAGACGGAAATATATATATTCTTAGACACAGAGAACACGCCAACGCACCACGCTAGCAACTCACTTTTATCCCATTTAAGCAGTACAACGCTGCAAACATAGTGTGATTGTTCCCATTTCACAGATGAGGAAACAGAGGCTGAGAGGTCAACAAAACTCCTGCAACTCACACAGCGGAGTGTAGATGACCTGGCGTTTGATTCTCAGTTCCTCTGACGCCACATCCAGTGCCCATAACGCTGCACCTCGCTGCCTCCTAGAGCTGTCCTTGGAGGAATCTTCAGAAGCTGAGACTGAGTGAGGTTGAGGAAATGGAGTCAGTTTTGTTCCCTCTCTCTAGTTCAGGACAAAACAGGTGCACAACACATGGGAACACTTCTTGCAGTTCCTGGATGAAAAGAGGTGGACCTGGCTTTCTGTCTCCAAGTGGTGGCAATGTGATTTTGAAGGTCCTGAGTTACAAATAGATGACATAGAGAAGGTGCCTGGGACTCTGACTACCCCCTTGAGTGGATATAAACTGTGGATGCCCTTAGCGACTATCTTGTGTATACCCCCCAAACCCTCAGTCAATCCAATCCAAATGTTTAGAGTATACAACCTGCCAGACAGTGAGGCAGGTGCTGAGAAGCAGACGCAGGTGCACAAGGCAGAGGAGGCCCCCTCTCCGGGGCTGACCTTCTGGTTTGGAGAGGGGCAGGGGAGACGGTCACAAGTAAGACATTTCACATGTAAGGAAAATAATGAAAGGGGGCCTTGGAGTGCCCCAGGAGCACACAGGGACCCACCCTCTGAGCAGGCAGCTGAGAAGGCCAAATGGATTGAATTCAGCTTAACCAACCTCCCCCTGCCTAGAAGAAGTTGAGCTAGACCAGAGGGTCAGCCTCTTCTGCCACCTGGAGCCATGGCTGCCCTGCTCTCCTTTGCAGAAACACTCCCTACTAGGGTTGTAATAAGTTCCCTGCCAACTTGGCTCACTGTGATGTGCCCGGCCTCTCTTGGTCGGGCAGAGAAGCTCCAGGTGTGTACGTGTGTGCACACAAGCGTGCATGTGCACACACACAGCCCTCTGCGCTCACGAGGTCATATTTCACATCCTTCCCTCAGGCAAAGCCGAGTGAATGGGGTTTCCTTCTGAGTTTGCCCTGGAGATGCCATTAATGTAATGTATTTTAAAACCATTTCCTTTGTTCTTAGGGGAGTATGTTAAGATATTAACAGTGGTAGATCTGGGTGGCAGAATTATGGGGGAATGTCTTTTCTTTCTTCCTTTCTTTTTAAAAAATTATTTTTATTTCATAGCTTTTCCATAGTGAGCATGAATCACCTTGTGTAATAAAAAAAAATTTTAAATATAAAGAAGGATGTGTTTTCCTTTGCTACACTACACTGCTTTCTAATTGACATTCGCCCTGGAAGATAAGGAGGCATGTGGTGTCTTTGAGCCTTGGTGACAGCTGTCTGCTGTAATGGCATGAGCACTGGACTAGAAACTACAACACACAAGTTCAGCTCCCAGCCTTCCAGAACTTTCTAACTTTGGGACATTGAGCAAGTCACTTAACTTCTCTGAGCCTTCATTTTCTCATGTGCAGCCTGGAGCAGCAATAGCTCCCAGAGATGAAATTGATACACAAATGTGAAGTGGGATTATCATTATAATTATTCATGTAACTTAAAATTGGCCAATTCACACTCATGTATAGAGAAGAAAAAACCAGTGGTTCTGGGAATTGTGGCATGGTCAGTTTCAGTTGTTACCTCAGATGACTAGTCTCGGATGGCCCCCAATGGTTCTCACCTCCTGGTACTCGTGCCCTTGGATAGTCCCCTCCCCCAGTGAGTAGAGCTAACCTGTGTAACCAAGAGGACGTGGCAGAAATGACAGCATGTGACTCCTGAGGCTGGATCATAAAAGACATTGTGACTCTGCCTTACTGTTGGATCACTCACTCTAGGGGAAGGGGGAAGCTAGCTGCTGGGCCATGAGGACACTTAAGTGAGATCCTTGGAGTGAGGACCTGAGGCCTCCTGCCAACCACCAGCACCAGCTTCCCAGCCCTGTGAGTGAGCCATCTTGGAAGCAGATCCTCCAGACCCAAACCTTCAGAGAGGCTGCAGCAAGTGACATCTTAACTGCAAGCTCTTGAGCAACACCAAGCCACAACCACCCAGCTAAGCCACTCCCTATTTCCTGACCCACAGAAACCCTGTGAGAGAATACAAGTGTATTGTTACTGTAACTCTGAAATTGTGAGGAGGTCTGTTACCCAGCAATAGATCATCAGCCCTTCAGCTGGCAGCCCTCTAGGAAGGTTAGGGACCCGCATGGCTTTGGGAAGAGCAATTCATTCCAAGCCAATTTAATTTCTTTTCATGATGAAGTGACTTAGCATGTGGAGAGAGGAGGGGGGAAGCAATAAGTGTCTCTCTCGGACCTCAGGAGGGCTTTCAATGTGATACCACATGCCGCTCTCATCAACATGCAGGGAGCCAGGGTCTTAGAGGGCCTTCATTGATTTAGCCCCAGGAGAACGGATGCGAGAGCTAATCCAGGGCTTGAGGGAGGGGAGGAATATGGATACCAACACCAGTGCTAATGGTAACACCTTTCACTACTACTCATATTAACACTGCCGATACTCGTTATCTAGACGCCTCCCCGGCAGAGAGCCCCAAGTGCTTTGGAATTCAGTAATCATCCTGTCCTTTAATAAGGAAAACGCTTTCAGCCCCTGTTGCAGCGTTTTGACAAGTCTCCTGCAAAAAGTCCAATGATTTTCAGAAAGATCTCCCTTCTCTGGTCAGTGGGGGCTGCAGCCTTGGTCACCACTGTTCCCTGGTCCTTAACCATCATCCTCTGCTCTTGAGGCTGTTGTCCCCTGTTCCCCTCTCTGTTACTGCTGGACCAACTCACTTCCTCCATGTCCCAAAGTGCCGGGAACACAAGGCTGGTCCCTGAAAGTTGGTGGATAATGGGAGAGGTATTACAGTCCGGCACAGCAGATCAACTAAAACCCAATCTACAGCAGCCTGGCCCTTGAGTTCCTTGGCTGTTGCTGCTACGGGGGCTTCTCTTGCTCTGCGTACGCCCTCACTGGCCACTGCTCTCCTGAGCTGCCTCCGTTCTCCTCTGGACCCTCTCCTCAATCTCTCCCTTCCTCCCTTTCCCGGCTCCCCCTCACTTTCTTCTCACAGCCTTGCCACCTCCAACTCCAAATTCCTGTCACCTTTTTTGCAGACAAGCTACCTCTGTAGGTCCCCTTTGCCCACCAGGTTGGTATAGACACGGTTCAACACATTGGCTCTGATGCCAGACTAGACGGCCCATGTTTAACTCCCAGCTCTGCATGATCTCTTTGAAGCCTTCCTATCTCTATTTTACAGTTGATAAAACCAACTTCCAAGTGGATTGGTTTTGTGCAAGGACCCAGGGTGAGCAGGAAAGATGTGGGACAATGCCCCGGCCTCTTCCAGGCAGGAGCAGAGCTGGGCTGGATATGGCTCGTTGAGGGCACCTGCAGAAGCTAAATCGAGCCTGCCTGAAGCCTAGGAGGAAGGAAGTGTACGTGGAGTTAGTTCCTAAAGGGTTTATAAATAGGACCATTGCTCACAGATCCTGAAAAGTTGCAGGGCCGACCTTCCCGAGGGGAGGCGGGGCAAGGTCACATGCCTCCTGAGGTCATTTCTAGCTGGATGATTCACGCGGCAAAAGCTGCGTGGGTTTAAACCCCCGAAGATACTTTCATTTTGCATTATGATTTGTCACTCGAGCTGATGAGAACCCAAATTGATGTCATTTCCCTCCCAATCAGCTCTTGACCAGAAAACATCTATTTCTCCAACTAACTGGGATTTTTTTTTTCACCCAGTTCCTTCAAAATCATGTTGCAAAATCAACATTTTTCTTCTCTTTTCAAGACAGCATTGGTCAGGACTTCTGGTCATAAAAGTAATGTATATGCTCGTTGCAAAGAATCTGGAAAGCTTGGAAAGTTGAAAGAAGAAAATAAAAATTGTATATAATGTCACACCCAGAGACAACCATTAAAATTATAGTATGTTTTCCTTCTGTCTTTTCCCCATGTATATGATAATTTTTCCCCATAATTGGATCAAATGCTTTTTTTGAGACTTCTATTTAAGAGTAGGAGGAAAGGATTATACATTCTGGCTTTAGTGAAAAATGAGTTTTAATAATAGCTTGCACTTACCGAGTACTGACAATGTTCCAGCACTTTATATGCATTGCCTTCTCGAATCCTCACAACCACCCATTGAGGAAGATGCTAATATTCTGCCCATTCTACAGATGAGGAAACTGAGGCTCTGAGAACTTAAGTAACATGCCCAAGGACAGCTAGTTCATAGCACACTTGGGAGGGATTTGAACAAAGATCTTTTTTGTCTCCACAGGCTGGGCTATTAACTTTTATAGCATAGATAGAGTTTGCCTTTTTTAGCAATACCTGCGGCAACTGGAAATTCCACAGTGGAAATACTAGTATGCTTCTTGTTTAAGTGGGAATATTTTAATGGAGCCACAGCATATCCATGGAACAAAGACTATGCTCCATTCTGACCTTCTGTAACACTTTGCTTTTAAAAAATAAAGGGAGAAAGGAAATCCAAGAAAGGGTCAGAAGTTTATTAGCTAGTGCTGCTACAATCTTGCACATGCTTTTATATAAGCTGTTGCTATTTTAGTGCTTGATGGCCATCTAATGTGTCCCCAGGCACAGGGGTAGCTGACAGATGCCAGGGGTCAGCACAAATGCTGTCAAGTGATGGCTCCTTCTTTGTACAGCCATTCATTGAGCACCTACGGCGTTTCTCTCAGGCACGGTGCTAGGCTCAGATTCCAAATGTAATTTGTAGCAAGCCAGCTTCCATGGGTTCAGCCCAAGTGGTGAAGTGGTGTTATAGTTAAAACACACACACACAGAGGCAGGAAATGAAACTTTATTTCAACATAATAGCTCAAACTGTTATGCTGGTTAAATAGTAAATCTGTTAGGGTGCTTTAACTGCAAGCAACAGAAACTGACTCTGGTTGATCTAGGCAAAAAAAGAGAATTTCTCGGAAGGAAATTGGAGAGTACACTAGAGCAAAAGAGAAGGCTAAAGACTCAGGCTTGGAGCCATCAGGAACCCAGCATCTCCAGAAGGTTCTTGGCAGCAGAAAATGCTCAAAAATCTCACCCAGCTGCCTCGGCTGGAATGAGAACACTCCAACTGTTTTCTGTTTTGGGCCTGAATCCATGATTCAGATTTCTGAGCAGTAGCCCTCACTGGCCTCGCTGGCAGTCACGTGCTGAGGAGGGGCGGGTACCTGGCTCACCATTCCATCAGACAATAGCGGAGAGCTAGCAGCAGAAGATGGATTAGAGGCTGGGCAGCTGACAAACAAGGATTGTCCTTGCATTTCTTAAGAACAATGAGAGCCAAGTACAGAGGTTGTGATGATAATTATCAACAAAACTCCTTTTCTCTTCTATCCATTTCCCTCACATGCTGAAGCTGCTCCACAGAATTCTCTCTCCAGTTATGTGCAAACTTCCCCGATCTCCAGTCCTTAATACCCTTGCTGTGCAAAATGTGGTCTGAATGCCAGCAGCATCTGAGTCACCTGGGAGCTTGTTAGAAATGCAGGGTCTCAGGCTCCCTGCAGACCTACTGAATCAGAAGCTGCACTTCAACAAGTTCCAAAGGTGGTTCCGATGAGATTAAGTTTGAAAATCACTCATTGATACACTTTCCCTTCCTGTCTCCTTTTCTTTTCTTTTCTTTTCTTTTTTTTTTTGAGGAAGATTAGCCCTGAGCTAACATCTGCTACCAATCGTCCTCTTTTTGCTGAGGAAGGCTGGCCTTGAGCTAACATCCTTGCCCATCTTCCTCCACTCCATACGTGGGACGCCTGCCACAGCATGGCTTGCCAAGCGGTGCCATGTCCACACCCGGGATCCGAACCGGGGAACCCTGGGCCACCAAAGCGAACATATGAACTTAACTCCTGCACCACCGGGCTGGCCCCTCATTTTCTTTATGAATCAGATCAACCTAGTCTCTCATCAACCTGAAAGAATCCCTCCTTTTCAGCAAGAGGCGGGAGATAGGCTGTCAACTGCAAGGTTGACTCTGGTGGGGTGAGAGAGAAGAAACGAGAACACTCGCATGCTAATGATTTTTGTCCTGTAAACAAGGACTAAGCAGACACAGACTGTGACCTTGGAGAGCTCGTGTTGTAGAGGGAGGAGCTGGCCAGCCAGTCCAAATGGATATCGAGGGCTTCCAAGGGCCATGGCACGATTCTCAGTGCTGAGCTGGCTCTGGCACAGCCTGATCTGGTGAGGATCCCAGGGACAAAGGGACGAAAGAGGAAATTCAGTTTTACTGGGCTGCACAAATGCATTTCGAGGGCCAGCGGTACTTTGAGTGCCCTCCCAAATGCCACGCTGAGGTGTAAAACGTGCCAGGGTACCACGGCTGGTCTGTCTTCTACTCAAAGAGAGCAAACAGGGAGCCAGTCCCAGAGAATCACATAGAGGGGACCGTAGGGGCCTATAAAATGTAAAGTTTTGAATGCAGAGTTTTGAAAGCTTTAGACATCGGGTCCCACTGTTGGCTTCTCATCATATTGGTCTTCGCAACATCCAAATAAAGCAGGCACGAGATTTCTCCCAGAGTTAGCAGTCTTCTGTGAGTCATCTCTCAGGAACTTGGTGGCAGTCACTTGGCTGAAGGCAGCTGTGAGGAGGAATGTCCAGGCAGGGCGGCTGAAGCCAGGGGAGTGGCTGTAGCAGGGGCACAGACGGTGGGCGTGGCTGCAGCCATGGGCGTGGCTGCAGTGGAGAGGGGGCAGGCTGTGGGCGTGGCTGTCAGCCTCACAGTGGTAATCTAAGTAGGTGCTGCTGATTGACCACATAGCAGGACTCGAAGAATTGTGCCCTTGGTCTCCCAGCACAGGCAGGACGCTAGGCAGAGTCAGGGGAAAAACAGCCAAAGGCGAGGACAGGCCCTAAGGGCCTGGGAAAAGATCAGAGATCCCAGTCGCACACCTTGAGGTTTTCTGTCGCTGCTGGTGGCAGTGGGATCTGGCATGAGGGTGACCTGAAACTGAAGCCGAGTACCTAAGGGTCACTGTAGATATTAAGCCAATTTCCTGTTTTCCTCTTTAACTTGAGGAGTGACTCAGGGGTCTGGAGGATTGGTGAGCTTGTTTAGCGAACAAAGAGAATGACTTTGGGGAGGTTGTGATCACTGGATGGCCCGCCCCCAGCAGCTCTTGAAACCCGGAAGTCAGATGCCCAGGGGCTTTTCGGGAGTGACCCCTTTGTTTCCCCCAAGCTCCTCCTGCCAAGCCCCTTAGGTCCATAAAATCTCCCTGCTTTCTGTTCTTGCGGAGGCGGATTTGAACGAACCCAGGCTCCCACTTACTCGTTTTTGGCCAGTTCGAATATATCTGTCTCCATCTCCAAGCACGGATGTCTTAGGGTTTGGCTTGCTGCGCATCGGGCACACGAACTTGAGGTTAAGAGGTTCAGTGTCACAACCACTTGGACCCCTTCTGTCTGGAGGGTACCTGGGTTCAGGGAGCCCAGGCTGACAGTGTCTGTGGCAGAGGGATGTGATGTGAAGATGCCCCTCCCAGCTCCTCGGGGTCTCAGCAATTCTCTCCTGCCACGCAGCCCTACCCTCCTCTCATCATTCACATCCCTCAAGCAGGATGAAGGGACAAACACCATTCCACCCTTTTCCTCATCTTCTGTCTTCCTTAGGCTCCCAGTCCACAGAATATTCTCCTCTCTTCCATCAGACAGAAATAAGCAAAGCCCTGGGGCTTACAAACCCTATGGCCTCTCACCAGCCCAGCCTTTCCACAAACAGTGAAGCTTGGAATTCAGTTTGGGCTCAGCTGGAATATTCCGTAGTGATGTCCAATGAGTTAATGGTTGCAAAAGCTCTTAAAAAGAGATGCACTCTTGTGTTCATAGGAGAGTATGATTTACATTTCTTTGACATTCTCTCATTTCAAAAGCCACTTGCAAATGCCAGTACTTCTGAGTTTTATTTCTGATACTTGTACCTACAAAGAAAGGCATCTCTCATTAAAAAAAGAAAAGAAAGAGGGGCTGGGCCCGTGGCTGAGTGGTTAAGTTCGCACTCTCTGCTGCAGGTGGCCCAGGGGTTCATCGATTCGAATCCTGGGCGAGGACACGGCACCCACCGCTCGTCGAGCCACGCTAAGGTGGCGTCCCACATGCCACAACTAGAAGGACCTACAACTAAGAATATACAACTATGTACCTGGGGGCTTTGGGGGAGAAAAAGGAAAAAAATAAAATCTTAAAAATAAAATAAAATAAAATAATAAAAAAAGAAAGAAAGAAAGAAAGAAAAAGCAGCCTTTTAAAGCATGGCACTTCAAGAAGGAAGAACTGAAGATGCGAAAAGTAATAATGATGAAATAAACAGGCAAATCAGTTTGTGAAGTAGCCCCAGCCACAAGTCCACAGCTTCTCAGGAGCTCCTCGTCAACAGCGAGTGGTAAGGTCTACTGAGCACTTATTTGGTGCCACTTTACCTCTATTATCTCGTGTGACACTTACAGTAACTCTCAACTGCTTGCTTCTCTAGAGGGGTTTATTTTGCCCCCCCAGGGAATATGTGGCAGTGTCTGGAGACATTTTTGTTTGTCACAACTTTGGAAGTGAGGGGGTTATTGGTATCTAGTGAGTAGAGGCCAGGGATGCTGCTGACAAATAAAAATGGCTAGCAATAGGATATATTGGAATATATGAGGAAGCCATTTTGTGTAAACCTAATTCGGGCTGACCTTGTCTTTCCAAAAGGGCCTGACCGAGGGAGGCCCTTGAGCATGCATTGTATATCTGCTTTAGATATTCCCTGTGGCAAGAGCAAAGGCCCTTGAGATAAAGGTGCAACTTCCCTCCCCCTCCCAACGTTGGCATTCCCTTAAGGATTAAGCATCTTTCCTTAAGCTAGAAACTGATTGCTGCGCTCACCTGTGACCACCCAGCTCGAGACAAGAGACTTGCCTCCTGCTACACCCGCCGAGATAGCAGACCCACAAGCGCTGTGCTGACAGGGCAATCTTGTGACTATTGTGGGAGGGACATTTCAATCATATGTGAAACACCCTGTATGGGGGTATATAACCACTCTGTACACCTCACTTCTTTGGTGCCCTTTCTTCCTTCAGGAAGAAAGGCCCTGGGCCATGGTCCTCAGATTTCAGCTCAGAATAAACTCTCCCAAATTTTCATTTATAGATGGATTATTTTCGTCGACACTGCTAAACATCTTATAATGCTCAGGAGAACCCCCACAGCAAGAATTATCTGGCCCCAGATGTCCATAGTGCTGAGGTTGAAAAACCCTGCTCCGAAGAGATAAGGATTCTCATTCACCCCATTTCACAGATGAGGAGACAAGATCAGAGAGCTACTTTAAGATATTTGGGTTTATAATCAAACATAATCAGCAAAAATGAGTACAAAGAGATTGAGAAATGTTGGCCAATGTTTGAAATGAGCCAAGAATAGAAGGAAAAGGGAAACCATCAGCTTTGTGTCCTGTAATTTTCGGTGTTAGGATACTATGAATCCGTGAATTATCCTGAACTGACACATGGAAATAGCTCACATGCAGGTTGCCCTCTCCAAGACACTTTTAATGAGGGTAGCAACACTGCTTTCGGAATTCACTGCTTGCAGCCTCTGTTTGCTGTCACTCTGGTTTCCAATCTCACAGCCGTGCTTCTCATTCCCTTCTCAATTTGCAGCCTTGTTAGGTCCATTTGTGAGAGCTCAGCCCTCAGCCCGGTGGTGATGGAGACAGGATCTGCCCTCCCGACCCAGCCCTCTCTCGCTTTAGACAGCTCGCATCTGTCTCGGGGCTGTGGTGGATGAGGGTATGTGGCCAGCTGTCTCCAGGTCTCTCCTGGGTAAAACCTTCTCAGAGTCATGCAAATGTTAGCCAATGGCCTATACAAGGAACGAAGCCAAAAGGAATTAAAAAGAGAATAAGATTCCTTCCATATGGATGATGAAAAGATGCTCACGATATTTGGAGTGAAAAAGCCGAGTACAAATTTGAATGTACATCGATGACAACTTTTTAAAAAATTTTGCACTTTTGGATGTTCCATTTTCTAAATGAACATATATGACTTTTATCAGAAACAAACAATAATTATTTGAACAAGAATTTTTTTAAAACCCACGTAACCAGAGAAATGAGTGATGTTCACAAAAAGGCACGAACAAAAATGCTCATAGCAGTTTGTGTGTGTGTGACAACCAAAACGGAAACAATCCAAATGAAAGTGAGAAAGCCTAAATAAATTGAGGGTATTTTGCTACAACAGAATAGCAGATAGCAATGAAAAAGAACAAAACGCAGCTGCCTACAAGGTGGATGGAAGTCAGAGATGTAAGGTTAAGCAAAGGAAGCCAGACAGAACCCAAAGGAGTACATGCTGTAGTATTTTATTTACATGAAGGTCGAAAATGGGCAAAATTAATCTGTGGTGATGAGTATTGACTGGAAAGGGGCAGAAGAGAGCCTTAGGGGGAGAGGTGGCTGGGAAGGAATGTCAGTGTTCCATCCCCTTCTTGCGCAGAGCCACAGAGCTGGCCCCACATTTGCATAAGCGACTCAGCCAGACAAAAGCCCTGGAGGTAACAGGAATCTGCTCCTTCTGAAGGCAGGTTAGCAACAATTTATTGGTGATCAAGTATGCTGCTACCTTGGGGTCTCGCCACCAACCCCCAAACCCATACTCCCCTCTCCATGGTCAGAGGGAACATCGTTACAGTGGTACCAGGGATTTCCAACGTTACGCCTGTGTATTTTAATCTCCCCCTTGAAACTGTATTTTCTTGCAGCTTCCCAGCTCTAGGGTTTATTGCCCCAGGGAAGGAGAAATATTGTGGAATAAAGAGGCCATTGATCAGCATTAGTCGTCAAGCTGAGATTCTTGACTTCTGCAGAGCGACAACGGCCTTGAAAGCCAGGCTTTATGGAGGGGGAACATATTTCTCAACTACTCAGTTCCCTTCTAGCAAAGTCAGGTTGAAGTCTCTAAGGAGGGCTTCCTAGCCGGAGTGCCTCCCCACTCCCCAGGAGACTTGGTCCCTTCTGCTGTCGGCACAGCCTGGCAGGATCTGGGCGCCTGAGGACCCCACTAGTCCTCCATAGCACTCCCCCAGGGTTCTAAATCCCCTCCAGTGGCCCAGTGGGCCAGACACATGTTATTTTCTATGTGTCCTGCCCCATGATAATCACCGAGTTTTGTCATTCCCGAGAATGCCCCAAACTTGTTCATGCTACCCTGGGAGGATGGTGGCAAAGAGAGGAAAACCCGAAGGCTGTTGATAAGGTCAGATATGTCTAGGGAGAGGAGATTTAGACATATCCAGAAAATGATGGGGGAAGTGTGAGAACATCAGGGTGAGTGGATCACATCCCAGGGCACAGAGCAAGGAAGCCTGCCAGCCCTGGGGGACCTGCCTCTGGCTTAACGCCATGTGTCCCTGGGGCCAGGAGCTGTGGTGTGCAGGTGGCAGCAGGAGGAATGTACGTGGAGGAGTCTGAGGAAGGTGCGCTGGTCCTCTGTGCCGTGTACAGGGTATGTAGGGAACCCAGAATGTCCCATGAGCCTGGTGTGGGACAAGAGAGGTGCCAAAAGAGCTTGGAACAAGCTCTGGCCTGTGATCAGGACCAACGAGCTGCCATAGAAAAGAATGCAAAGCCAGGAGCAAATATCCTGGACTCTGGGTGCTGGCCAGAGTCTGTACTGGCCATAGAATGCCTTTGTGCTAATTAGAAAAAGCCCCATTCTTCTGACACACGCAACCCGACGGGTTCATGGCTTGGCTAGCAAACCACTGCCTCGATTTTAACCCCTCACTGGGTGCCCTTGTGCAGGGCAGAATCCCCACACCCATTAGAGATGGCACTAGTTCTAGGACATGGCTACAAAAAGCTATGCGGATCAATAGCCCCTCAACGGTCCCCCAGTCCAACTAGCCGCTCGGACCAATCATTCCTTAAAGGAGACCCGCGGGGATCCTGGTTCCCCTTCCACTTCCTACTCATCCCGCATATCCCCAAATTCCACCTTAAGGGGTAGGGAGGGGACTGTGCCGGTGGGGATGGGGAGGTGGGGCTGAGAACTCTGGCTGCCCTTCTCCCCGTGCTCAGCCAGGTAATGGATGAAGAGTGGCAGAGATTGTTTAAATTACCAGGTGGGCATAAAATTGTACGTCCCCCTTTGCTAGCCAGCTGGGCAGAGATATGCAAGGAAAAGATCTATTATAGAAAAAGAAAGGAGCTACATTTTCTTTGCACATCCAAGCACTGGGTGAGTAAAACCACAACCCTGCTGATCAATTTCCTCCCTCTTGTTACATTTCTGGGGAGGTGTTGGTACCTCTTACGGATAGGGTGACTGGACGTTGCCGTTTGGCCCAGAACTGTCCTGGATGTTGCTGATTCCCAGGAGCATTGTTAACAGCACTCCCTTTCGCTCTCAGAAGTGTCTCAGTATAGATGATAAATTACGTGGTCATCTACTAATGAAGTCACAACAGATGTCAGGCCTGGCTGAGCTGCCCTTCCTTCTGGTTCCAGTTAATGCCGAATAAGAAGGACAGGCATGGTGATGGGGCTTAGAGAAAGCAGACATCCCTCTGGGCCAAGGAATCTAGCCAGGAGGAGGAATTTGATTTGAGCCTTGAGGGAGAGAGAATTTGAAAAGAGTGAGCCTTCTAGACAGGAGGGCGAATGTATTAATTACCTATTGTAACATAACAAAGTAACATAAAACTCAGTACCTTGAAACAAAAATCAATATTATCTCGCGTAGATTCAGTCAGTCAGCAATCTGAGATTGGATTAACTAGGTGGCTCAAGGTGGCTCATGAGGTTGTAGTCAAGATACCAGCTGGGGCTGCTGTCATCTGAAGGCTTGACTGAGGCTAGAACACCTGCTTCCACGATGGCTCACTCACATGCCCATTGGCAGGAGTTTCTGGTCACATGGACCTCTCCACAGGGCTGGTTGAGTGTCCTCAAAACATGACAGCTGGCCTCCCCCAGGGGAAGTGATCCAAGAGAGAGCAGACGAGAAGCTGCAATGACTTTATGGCTTAGCTTTGGAAGTCATACTCCATCATTTCTATTGTATCCTATTGATTACATAAGCCAGCCGTATACACTCATGTGAATACCAAGAGGTGGGAATCATTGGGGGCCATCTTGAAAGCTGCTACCGCAATAAGTGTGCACCAAGGCAAGGAGGCAGAAGTAGAGAGAGTGTGCTCAGAAAACTAGTGACTGGGCAGTATTCTGGAATGTTCACTGACTTTCCACTGTCCTCAACCCCAAACAGTCTTCCCCAGCCAAAATCCAGCCATCCAATATGAGGAAGTAGTGATCCACTGAGCGTATTTGAAGAAACAGGGATTTGCAAACCCGTGTACACTGCTGAACCCTAGAGAAAGCGCTAGAAAGTTTGGTTTTGCTGGTGTGAGAAAAGTGCTGTGTATAAAGCACATTGTTGCCTTACACAGGAGTTGAAGCTGACCACTTTTTAAAAGTAAACTCCAGGAAAAGCAAACAGCACCGCCAAAAACGATCTTTGAAAATTCATTTTTCTTTTTGCTTATGGGCATTTTTCTCACTTAAAAAAAAATGATGTACTACTTGTGTAATTTTTAAAAGATTAAAAAGCGTTAAAAAATACACTCTGCAGAGAGCCGCTATCATTCTCTTCCAGTATCTGACTTTTCCGAAATAAAAGAGAATGAGTTGCTAGGAGTCTGTAGTATTGCTGAGGAACAAAATGCAGCTAAGGTTGAGCCGGACTCGCTGTGGTTACTGGCTGCCTGGCTTCTGGCTAGATCAGCATTTTAAGCGGGTTAAGGTAAGGCTTGAGCATTTGGGTTTGGGAGTCACAACTGATCTTTGTTTTACTCTGTGACCCTAGGAATTTTAGCCCTTTCCTAGATTTTTCTCCATCCTTAGCTAGTGTTATACACATTATAACCTTGTTTAAAAGCTTACTGCTTGAAAATGTTTTGGATGTCCTTTTAGAAAACAGTTCCTCCACACTTAACATTAATTTATTTAACAATTCCTTAGGAATACCGTGATGCAGATGGCAGGCACAGCCCTGCCCACATGGACCTTCCCTTCTGGAGGGCAAGTGAAGGGAGTTCTGCCTTCAAATTTCATAGAGGATCTGCTGAAGGGAAAGCCTGTTATCTCTACTTCTCTTAGGAGGTTTTAGAGTTAACTTGAAGGAAAACTGCATCAAGATATTAGATTAGGATATAAACACCGTATGAACATACCAGTAGCCAAAGAACCCCCAGAACCATTTACATCCTATATATCTCTATGATTTCCCTCTGTTTTTCTTTTCCCCATTTCTAAATAAATGAAGGATGCTAATTATTTGAGCTATTAAGAATAGATCATTTTCAGCCAGCCCCGGTGGCCTAGTGGTTAAGTTCAGTGCTCTCTACTTTGACAGCCCAGGTTTGGTTCCTGGATGCAGACCTATACCACTTGTGTGTCAGTGGCCATGCTTTGGAGTGCCTCACATACAAAAAGAGGAAGATTGGCAGCAGATGTTAGCTCAGCGCAAATCTTCCTCAGCAAAAAAAAGAGAAAGAAAAAGAAAAAAATCATTTTCCATTTAAAAAACCCCACATATGTAGTGAGTGCTCACGATCTGCCAGGCACAGGACTGATGGCTTGGCTCACATTATCTCCATTCAATCACACAACAACCTCACCTCTGAGGCAGGTCCTCTTTTTACACCCATTTCACAGATGAGGAAATTGCCATTCTGAAAGGTCAGCTCACATGTTCAAGGTCACCTGGTTGGTAAAGGACAGAACAGGGCTCAGATCCCTGTGCATCTAAAGCAGGCGGCCAGCACTGCTTGGTGTCAGTGCTAACTTTCAGCAGTCATTGCCTAAGGAGTCTATTTTGACATTAGACAGAACTGAAATTTAGCTGTAGCTCCTATGAACTGAAAGAGCAAACTGAAAAAGAGGAAAGGAAACAGCTTGAAACCTGTTTCAGACCCTGCGTGAGGCGGGGAACGGAGTCAGTGGAAATGAGGAGCCAGCTGGATGCGGCAAGGCCTCAAGTGAGGGGGGCCGTGCGCACCGACTTAATTGGATGATTATTTCAATTATCTAATTAAGAAAGATTACAGCTGAACAAAGACGGAGAGGGCCTCCAAGGTGATAAAAAAAAAAAGGTTGATTGGCTGGGCTGGCCCTTGGCGGTGCTGGGAGATGGAAGGGACTCCCCATCAGAGGCCCTGGCCCTTGGGACAATTTGCCACTGAGAGCCGCTCCTCTCCGTCTCCTCCCCCCCCCCCGTTGAAAGCTGTCTTCCACCCTCCTTGCTCCTTGAGACTCGACTGGTCAAGCAGCAGCTGTCTCCTCCCTCCTTCCCCTCTTCTCTTTCTGTCCTCCTCCTTTTTTTCCTTCCTATTTGTTTTTGGACTAATTTAGCAAACAAAACACAGTACAAATTTACCTCCCGGTTTAGGACAGAGGTCATAATCTGGTTATAACTACACTCCCCTCACCTCCCACCAGCATCTGGCCCAAACACTTAAAAGAAAAAATTATTCACTAATATTTATAAGCCAAGGATTTCACATAGAAGTCCAGACCTCGGGCTTTATTCCAAAAGTCAGATGTGACCACACTGGGTCCACCGTCTCAGGGGTCAGCTTCAAAATATGTACCACTGTGTCCGGCTCTGTGCCGTCCTGTCAGAACAGATGTCAGGGATGAACCACCCGGTGCCAACACACTGGCAGGAGCATGGGGCCCCTGCCCCTTCAGATAGGCTGTGTGCTCCCCAGCTCCAGGGTCTCCATCTGTCCTTTTGTGCTCTTGACACTGAGATGAAGGTCACCTGCCATTTATCATCACACTTGCTTGACCCACTTATAGTGGAGGGAAGAGAGTGTTTCTGTGGCTTGGCCTTCGGCTCAGTTATCTCATCTGCCTGGCCCGAGCTGGCTTTGGCCTTGTGATTCTTGTTTTTTGGGAGCCCAGGGCTTTTATTCTCTAACTTAACAAACAGTGGTTGAGGGACTTCATTGTGCAACACTGTGCGGCAGAGCTATCCAGAACTAGGCTGTGGAGTCCACAGCTCTGGGTTCAAATCCCGGCTCTATCACTTCCTAGGTGTGTGATTTGCTCCATTTCCTAATCTGCAAATGAGGAAATTTAGAAATTGTCTACATACCTAAACTGTCATCATACCTGTTTCTCTTATAGCATAGTTGTGAGCTTTATTGTGCGGGTTCAGAGAAAATAAAAGAAAGGGCCTAGCATAGTGCCTGGTATGGGGTAAGCACATCAACACGTGGCAGGTTAGGGAGATAAGTACTAGCTCTCATCACTGTGCATCTATAATCTGTCTATAATGTAGACAGTATCACTGTGCTACGCGCCCATGTGTCTTAGCATCCAGTCCTTATGAGATCCCTGGACAGCGAACAGCATTATTCCCATTTTATAGAAGAGGACACTGCCCATCAGATATTGGATTCTGTCGTTAAGGACCCACGCGTGGCGGGAGAGAGAAGATGTGCACACAAAAATGTATGAGAGGGTTAAAAGACAAAAGTACCCTACCAAACGTGGGGAGGGGCGGTCAATTGATATAGGAGAGGAGAAGAGAGACTACTTTTGCCAGGAAATAAATTATAGTAGAATAGTGCTTCTCAAATTTTAATGTGCATACAAATCACCTGGAGACCTTGTGAAAATACAGATTGCGATTCAGAGTCTGGAGTGAGACCGAACTGGCATTTCAAACAAGGCCCAAGATGATGCTTTTCTGCTGGTCCACAGACCACACTTTGAAAAGCAAGTTAGTCATGAGTTAGCCTTGGCAAGTTAGCCAAGGCACGGGTAGGTGATCACAGTGCCTCATTTCCCTCTCCACAGTGACTGGTTCAGGCACAGATATGGGAACCGAACTTGGCCAATTAGAGCTTTCCTGGGATTATACATGAATGTCGGAGGAAGATGTTCTCTGTTTCTTCTAGGGCCTTTAAGTGGGGATGAAGAAACCCTGGGTTGCCTTTCTGTATAGAGAAAGTGTCTCTGTAGTAGGAGAGAACGAAACCACTAGAGAGAAACCACTAAAGAGAAAACCGAGAAATGAGAGAAAGAATCCTGATGACGTCATTTGACTATTTGGTATCCCTGAAGCGAGCTCCATCTCTGGTCTTCCCAAGTACGGAAGCAATACTAATTCTTTTTTTTTTTTCCCCTCACTAGTTGAACTGGATTTTTATCACTTTCAACTCAAAAAGTCCTGAGTCAATACCAGTATTAAATTAAATATTAGTATTAGTTATCTCAGTGTATTCATTATCTATCACTGCTTAACAATTACCCCAAAAGTTAGTAGCCTAAGACAAGAAACATGTATTGTCGCCCACAGTTTCTATGAGTCAGGAATTCGAGAGAAGCTTAGCTGTGTGGTTCTGGCCCAGGTTCCCTCATGAGGGTGCGAATAACATGTCAGCCAGGGCTGCCGTCGACTGAAGGCTTGACTGGGACTAGAAAATCAGCTTCCACGGTGGCTCAGTGAAATGGCTGGCAAGTTGGTACTGGTTGTTGATGAGCGGCCTAAGTTCCTCCCAGTAGACTTACCCCAAAGGCCTCTTGAGGGTCCTCAAAACACAGTGTCTGGATTCAGAGAGAGAGAACCAGAAAAAATTGTATTCTTTTTATGACCCAACCTCAGAAGTCACATAGTGTCACTTCCCCACATTTTATTCATTAGAAGTGAGTCACTCAGTATAGCCAATATTGAAAGGGAAGGGAATTATTCTCTGTCTTTTGAAGGGAAGAATGTCGAGGGATTTGTGGACGTATTTGCAGACATATTTTAAACCACCACACCTAGCATGTCACATGGCTGGTTAATTGTAGGACCAGCATCTGGGTTCTTGTCTACGCTTTGCCACCCATGGACTGTGCGGCCCTGGGCAGGTCATTCCAAATCTCTGAGTCTTGGTTTCCTCATTTCTCAAGTGAGGGGGTTGGATTTGACCTATTTAGCCTAAAAATCCTACCAGTGTTTATACCCAAGACCCTTAAGGCCACGTACATTAGTGCCCTTGGGGGAGCCTAATTATCTTTGCCTTCTGCTGGGCCTCCTGTCTTCTGAAAAATGACTCTTATACATGAGGAGCCAAGATGTCTTTCAACTGTGAATAGAACTGCTCTCAGATTGCAACCCCCAACCTCATCACACGGGACTTGATTCAACTAGTCACCTCATTAAACAAATCCGACCACGTATGAATCTAGAGGAACATGTGTGTTTTAACCAGGGTCTTCTGGGAATAATTACCCTCAGGCTGTTGCTTGATGAAGTCAAGTTTCAGATGGTGGAGATTTCAGGATGGGATGGGGGATGAGCAGCCACATGACAACCCAGTGGGTGAAATATTTGGAGGGGACCTTCCTGCTACCGACCATGACGATGATAATGCCTTTAACTGAGTGCTTATGGTCTGTAGGTATTGTGCCTTTTATCTCTTTTTCCCCATAATAATCTCATGAAGAAGGGAATTTTAGCACCATTTTATGGATGAAGAAATAGAAGTTAAGAAGAGTAGGATGAATTGTACAAATTCACATAGCTAATAAGGGGCAGAAATGGTGAGTCCACTGGATTTAGAAGACCGTGCCCTCTATTACTATACTAAGCTACCTGTTTCTTGTAGGTAGCTAAATAGACTCTCAAAATCCAAAAAAAAGTCTTAAGAATAGGCCTGATTTCATTGCCATTTTCAATTTCTTTTTTTATCATAAACTTTAGTCTTCTTCTATATTTTAAAGAATGATTAAAATTTGAGAGTTACTCATCATTCTAAAACACTCATGAGGTCCTCCACAGTGTGATCCTGTATTTGACAAAGATAATTAAATAGACTCAGCCTGAAACGTACCTACTTAAAACACTCAATCAAGGGAAGCCCAAGATGGTGCTGTGAATTAGGTAGGCGATGCCACGACAGTCAGGGGCCTCAAAGGGGAAGGAGAATTAGTCAGAAAAGTCAAGGCCAGATGGGTAGCCAGGAGGCATATGGAGAGGGGAGGCACAGGAGGGGACAATATTGGCAAATATCATCAAGTCCTGGATCGATGCTCAGCCAGAGGGTCAAGAGCTAGATGAGTAGCTGGAACCCTATTGTACCAAGTCAGATGGCACAGGCGACCCAGTAGAAGTCAGGAGATGAACAAGTGCCAGGGGACAAGGCATGCAGAAATCAAGCTGACAGCTAGAATCAGGAGGGCAACAAAATTGAGAATAGGACAAGGCAGTCAGAAGGCACAGGCAAGTAGACAACAAACCCACGGACAGGAGAAAGCAAGTGGTGAGAACCCCAGAGACACAGTTTAGGTATTAGCAGAGAACTCAGTGACGGCACAAAGAAAAACTTCCGTTTCCGCGAATGGTGGGCTAGGTTATTGGGACCAACCCTCCTTTGAGAAACAACTAAGCTTGCTGGATACATTGAGCATCTTACAAGCCCTTAAGAGTTAATTATCTAGTAAGACATTATTGAAGGGAAAACAGGAACCCAAAGAGATAAGCAGAGCACGGAAGTCACTTTTGAACCAAGGGTATTAGCTGATTCTAGCAATTTGAACCTTTGTTTTGATGGCCTTTTGGGACAAGGGAGGCAGCAATTAAAAGGAGAGTCTAAATGGAGACCCTTTCATAATAATAGGGACCCCAAATCTCTATACCTTCTGGAAAAAGGTGAACCGGAAGTAAACTAGGCTGGTATATTGGATTTGCAGCCAGGATTCAGTGTTTGGTGGTACAGGCAATCTTTAACCTTGAACGTGGTTTAAGGTTGTCCCCAGGCACCTGGCAAATGCACACACACATCCTCTCTGGAGGAAAGTACCTTTACCCCAGACCTCAAATTACTCTTATAAATTATGTTTCAGGCACAATGAACAGCATACAATCAAAGATAACCAGGGATAAAAAGAAATAAAGCATAGGGGGCTGGCCCCATGGCCGAGTGGTTAAGTCTGTGCGCTCCACTGCAGGCGGCCCAGTGTTTCGTTGGTTCGAATCCTGGGCACGGACATGGCACTGCTCATCAAACCACGCTGAGGCAGCGTCCCACATGCTACAGCTAGAAGGACCCACAACGAAGAATATACAACTATGTACTGGGGGGCTTTGGGGAGAAAAAGGAAAAAATAAAATCTTTAAAAAAAAAAAAAAAAAGAAATAAAGCATCATGAGTGAGAACAAGCAGAAACAGTCCTGCCAAGACTCTAGATACTGGAATTATCAGGCACAGATTATGAACTAACCATGCTTAATATGTTTATGGAAGTAAAAGACAAGGTCAAGGGTATCTACATGGGATGGGCAACTATCAAGTCACCCTGTAGATTTGAAAAAGAATCAAATAGAACTTACGGTAATAACAAATACAAACCAACATCAAAGAAAAAACTTTATTTTAGAAACAAAAGTATATTCCATCAAGGAAACTTCTTTCAAACAAGTCTAAGACATAGTAATAGGATGATTTTTGGCTATAAGAAAATACACAATCAAATGTGGCTTAAATGATAAAGATTATTTACTCTTACATAACAAGAAATCCAGTGGTTGAGTTATTCTAGGGTTACTTCTGTGGTGAAATGTGTCATCTAGGACCCTGCCTCGTTGCATCTTTCCACACCACAATACTCAGTGTGTTGACTTTTGTTTTAGACTTGTGCCCTCAAGATTGCAAAATGGCTGCAGCAGCTCCAGCCATCATATCTTTATATTACCACACTCAAAGGCAGAAATAAAGGAGGCTTTCCCTTGTGCATCTCTCTTTTATCAAAGAAGAGAACTTTTCCCAGAAGCACCTCCACCAGACTTCCCTTCATGTAGAATTGCCCAGGAATAGGTCACATATTCTAGCTGCAAAGCAAGCTGGGAAAGTGAGCTGCATTTTCAGCCTCTAAAGTGGGAGGTGGCATCTATACCTAGGGAGAAGAAGGAGGGAATGGTTGCAGCATCAGCAGCCTTGATTCCACGTAGGAACACTTACAAGGAGAATACGGTGAGACAGAGGAGGAAGATTCTAAAATGAAAGCAGTCTGTCTTCAGAAGGGCTGAACTCCCCTTTCTACACCATTTTCCCTCTTTGGGAACCATTGCCACATATCATCCCCTTCTTTAAAAATCCGTTCTCCTAAGATACCTGAAGCCCTTTCTTCTCTGATGAAAGAGAGTCTTAAAAGCAGTTCATCAACAGTTTAAATTAGTTGTCTGTATTACCACTCCCATAAGCAGCACAGAGAGGACCCAAACGAATCCACACAATGGTGATATTAAGACACCGTGGGCTTGATGAGGGGTAGGGGGCAAGATAAGAGGAATTTGGGGGCAGTGAGGTTGGGGAGACACACGCAGTGACTTGGGAATGACGCGCATCATCAGCCGGTGAGTTACCCTACGAGACCAGCCCGGAAGGACGCCGACACACGCCGAGGTGGACTCTTAGCCTGGGGTGCCAGTCCCGACTGAGAAGCTGGATGGTTCCAGGGAAGGCGCTGTCTCTCTTGACTGCATTTTGTTCAGCTAGAAAACAATAAAGGTTGACTTAATGACCTTTAAAAGCCCCCTCTTGTTCTCAAACAATAACAAAACCAAAATCAAAATCAAAAAGAAATAACAGTTACACAGGAGAATTCAAAACAAACGTCAACAACGCTGTTGGGACGCCCCGCCCCTCTGCTTACGCATCCGCTTCCCTTTGTGTGTGGGTTTTCTTTTCTCCCCAGGCAGGAGAAAGGAGGGAGGTGGAGGGGAGGTGGAGGGGAGGTGGAGGGGAGGTGGAGGGGAGGTGGAGGGGAGGGCAGGGGAGGGCAGGGGAGGAGGGATGGAAGAAGGATGGGGCTTTGCTACCCAGACCTCCAGACCTCCACCATTTCAGGTCAGCAGAGAAAAGAGAGAGGGTCTCTCTTCCAGCATTTCTATGTAAAATCCCAAGAAAGGACCTTGCCTATTTCACATGCCCATGCTTTATTGGCCAGGTCTGGGCCCTCTTGAGGGCACAGTAGGTAGCAGGTAATGGATATTAGTAAGATTGGTCCCTCCACCAGAACCACAGAGAATAGGAGATGCTATTACCAGAAGATGGAGTTTTTCTGGGCAGACAAGGAAAAAAAAAAAGAAAAGATGTCTGCATAGTATAAATTGCCCCATTTATAAAGATAAAGACATTGAGACCCAGAGAAGTTAATCAACTCACCCAAGATACACAGCAAGTAACTGTCACAGCCACATTCAATCTCAGGTCTTTCTATCTCTGAGGCCTGGGCTCCTGCCGCTGTGCCTCAGTGCATCCTTGCAACCACAACCATTTTCTTTGCTTTGCTTTAAGTGACTGTTCTCTGTCATCATTATCTCTGAACTAGATCAAGAAGAGAGAACTTTTATTCATTTGTAGGTCACCTTCTATTACTGGAAAACTCTTCTAATTAACCTGTAAGGTGCTCAACAAGGCCTGGGAGTGGGGTGCACAGATATGGGGCAGAGCTGTCACCAAGCAGGTATTGCCAACAGCATCACTTCATATCATGCTTTTGAGGAGGGAGAGACAGGACAGAGAGGGAAATGGCGGAGGAGGGGCTCCGACAGAGTCATAATGGTCCTAGGTTTCCATAAAGCACCCCAGTTGTCCAGGAAGTCGAGGAGCGTGTGATGATGAATGGCGGGTTTTTCACAAAGACATTCCCCAAAGCTGATGGATGATTAAAAGGTAAGGGGCACTGAAGTGTAATGAGGAGAAAATCTCTATAAATTGTGCTAAAGATAGAGAACTTATTAGCATCGAGGGAGAGGTCAGAAGCAGAGGGTACGTCGTGCCTGCTTCTTGTAACAGCTGCTCACTAAACAAGCATCCGAATGCCTCCCGTTGTTGCTAAACGTCTATTTAACGCACACCAGCTCCGATCTTGAAAATTGCCCCCTGCTTGTGTTCAGGGCTCCTGGCCCCAGTCAGGGCTTCTTGCCTTTGTCAACAAAGTCAGCCTCAGAATTGGTCCTTTCTGATGCCAAGTGGGAAAATTTGAGAAGGAGGAAAGAGTAGCTGCAGAGCAGGACTGGTCCAGGGAGTGGGAAGAGACTAGCCCTGGCCTTAGCCCACAGCATCCTTTCATTCATCCACATTTAGTTGAAAAAAAAAAACCCCGAATTTGAAGCGTTTTATTAACCAGATGGCTCCCGCAGGTCTGAGTGGACGTGGGAAATGATATCATGTCTTAAGCAGGAGTGGGAGAATAAGAATAAGAGTAGAAGAATAGGCTGAGAAGTGTTGGTGTGAGAGTGTGTGTGCGTGTGCATGCATGTGTGTGCACGTTCGCATGGGTGGTAGCGTGGTGGAGACCTGAGGGTACGCCAGGCTTGCTTTTTTCAATAGTAATCAGTGATTAATTATTAAGCACTTAGTCAGATATTCCACAGGCGGCGTCTTATTTAATCCTCTCTTAGTTTGGGTTTTCCTAAAAGCAGAGCCTGAGAAAAGGACTTGGGTGCTGGAAGTTTCCTTGGGAGCTAATCTCAGGAAGAGAGAGGGAGGGTATGGAGAGAATGAGACAGGGAAAGAGAGAAATGGCAATATAAGGTGAATTATTGAGGTCACCGCTGTGGGCAAGGGACAGCTGGATTCCTCTGAGACCTTCTGAGCAGATGCGAATACCTCTTAGAACTGTCTGCCCCCAGGACCGGGGCTGCTGGGGCATTTGTCCTGCGGTTCCTGACACCATTGGTTGGAGGTTGCTCCCGGGGTGGGTGCTCCAGGCATCAGGAAGGCCCTGCACGCCGTGCCGGGAGGAGGGCCCGAGCTGCCTGCCCCGTGTCCTACCCAGCCGCAGCGGAGACAGTGGGAACGCCGGCCTGTCTGCTACAGATCCTCACCACAGGAGGAGGAAGAGACTGCCACTCCCTTTTACGCATAAGGAACTGGAGGCCTGGAGAAATGGGTCTGCCCTGCATCGCCCAGCAGGAAAGCGGCAGAGCCAGAAGAGGAATCCGGGTCAGGGCTGCCTGCCCTTCACCGTTGACGCTGCAGGCCACTCAGCACGGATCTCAAAGAGGAACATTTCTTGAGCTCCTCCGATGTGTCAGACAATGTGCTTTCATTGCCCTTGATGACTCTGATCAGCAGCAGACTTGAGGGGACTCCAAAGTGGGGACTCCTCAGGGGCCCTTAACGTGGGGCTACCAGAACTCTCCAGCAAAGCCCTTCAGCCCAAAAGCCTCCTTTCGTTTTTTTTTAAAGATTGACCCTGAGCTAACATCTCTTGTCAATCTTCTTTTTCTTCTCCCTCTCCCCAAACCCCCCAATACATAGTTGTGCATTCTAGTTGCAGGTCCTTCTAGTTCTGCTGTGTGGGATGCCACCTCAGCATGGCTTGATGAGCAGGGCTAGGTCTGCGCCCAGGATCTGAAATGGCGAAACCCTGGGTCACCAAAGCAGAGCATGTGAACTTAACCATTCGGCCGTGGGACCAACCCCCAAAAGCCTCCTTTCTTTTTTTAAAAAGAATTTTTTTAAGGTATGCTTTTTTTGGTGAGGAAGATTGGCCCTGAGCTAACATCTGTTGCCAATCTTCCTCTTTTTTTTTCTCCCCAAAGCCCCAGTAGATAGTTGTATATCCTAGTCGTATGTCCTTCTAGTTCGTCCATGTGGGACAGCCCCTCAGCGTGGCTTGACGAGCAGTACTGGGTCCACGCCCAGGATCTGAACCCGTGAACCCCAGGCCGCTGAAGCGGAGCAAGTGAACTTCACCACTCGGCCATGGGGCCAGCCCCCAGCTGCTTTCTTGATGTTGTTCGGAGTCAAATCTAAAATTCCAGGGCTGGAAGAGAAAACCAGCACAACCCTCAGAGCCTGAAAGGACAAGACCCGCTGCCAGGACTGACAGGAGCCTTTCCCTGCACTCAGTCCTCTTGTCATCCACCACAGATGATCCTGTCAGCATCCCTGCCCTTTGAGCATCCAGCCTTTGCTGCTTGCACACTTCCCTTAATGAGGAGCTCACTACCTCACACAGGCCAATCTATTTTCAGACAACTCCAACTGTATTTTCCTAAAGGGTTTTTGTAACAGACTAATCCCCAAAGATGCCCTGGTGGCAAAAAATGATCGGTGGATAAATACACTTGGAAAAAGCTGCTTGTGATGATATCTTCTTAGAGATTTATACCACAATAGTACATTCCAGGCTCTAAGAAATACAGCCATTGAGAAATTTGCTTAACTGAGAATTTCTCAAATTTATTTGACTAGAGAACACTTCCTTCAAGAATCATCTACCAGCATCTCAAGAACCCTGTATATCTTGGAAGTCCTAGGTCAGCACGTTTTTCCTGGGCTTGGAATCTCTCTTCCTGAAGGTTCCACCTACTGGCTTCCTTGCCCAGCTCTGAGATATAAAGAACAAGTGTGGCCCCTCCACAGATTGGAGTAACAGAGCTCTGACTCTTATGAGCACTGATGTGGAGCCAGGCACTGGGCTGAGTGCTGGTCACAGGCTACCCACACCCCTTGGCTAACAGGTGAAGACACTGGGCTCAGAGGGGTTAAGTGATGTCACACAGCTAGACAGAGGTAGAGCTGGAATGCAAACCCAGCATTAAATATGATATTCAGAAAAACACAGTAGATGTTCAATCAATGTTATCTGTGTCAGGTTGTTATTGTCATTATTATTGTCATTATCTGACTTAAGAGTAAATGCTCTTAACCATTCTGTGTACCTTGCTGGAAACTTCTGTTCTCTGGGTTAAACATTCTTAAAGTTTTCCCATGTTCATGTGACGTCTCTTTCCTACCCATTTCTCTACACTGTACGGACTAGGAAGAAGGACTCAGCACCAAGGATATCCAGGTTTCTAGTTGAAAGCAATCCTCCATTTGCAGTTTCCACGGAAGCACACTTCTTACCCTCTGTCTGTCTAAATCCTCAGAAATACACTGGAAATAAATCCATCAGGGAGACCACTGAGGGAGAGCAGAGGGAGCTGGGGAGAGGCCATCAGGAGGATGATCACCTCCTAGACCAGTGGTCAGCAAATGACAGCCCGCAGGCCAAATCTGGCCAGCACACTGCTTTGTGTAAATAAAGGTTTATTGTCACACAGCTGCGCTCATTCACATAGGTCTTATCCACGGCTGCTTTTTACACTCTAACAACAGAGTGAGGAGCTGTGAAAGAGACCTAAAATATTTACTACGTGGCCCTTTACAGAAAAAGTTTGCCAACTCCCGCTCTAGATTGTGGAGAGGAAAAAAGTAGGCAGGAGAGGTTTTTGATGAGCCTTTTATGGTTTTCTGGATGCTCTTGGAAAAGCCAGCTGGGAGTTGCTGGGGCCCAGAACAAGACACCTCCTAAGAACTTGCAAGAAAGGAAGATATAGCACTCTGCTAAAATTAAGCTTTAAATCTGTTTATTATGGATCAGAGCCAAGATACGCAAAGTCCTGTGAAGGTCTTTGTGTTACTTCAAGGCGAGATACATGTGGCTCTCAGTGGATCAAGGTATTGACTTACCTTAAAAGAGCGAGTCAACAAAATGGAGTTTGGTCAAACTTCTTCACTTAGAAAGAGGAGAGAGGTCAATGTTGGCGGGACTCCACTCAGGCACTGCTCCAGGTGAGGGGGGACCTCCAACGCATGCAGTGTCTCCAGTGGCAAGGCCATTTCTACTATGTTGAAGGTGATCTTAGCCCAATGCCCTTGAACATTCAGTTCACCTAAACAACACCCTTGTTCCAACTCCACAGTCTCGAAGCAACCTTCTGGGTACGACTTGACTGCTTCTCGTGTAGCTCTGCCAACAGAGGGGGAGATTCTGCACCCCACATCCCGGGATGAGTTTCAGGGTGACTGAGAATCCCCTGAAATGGTGTGCATGATGGGTGTGTGTGAGAAGGCTCATCATTTTAAGGACAGGGGCCTTCACGGTCTTTAGAGTCTCAAAGGGCTCCATGAAACACATAAGGGACCTGGTGTTTATCTGTGTGAATGTTCCCATCTGGGTTTCCTCCCACCCCTCAGATGGAGGGCAGGCACTCTGTTGGTTTCACACCCCATTGTTCCTCCAGGTCTCAGCCCCACGCCTGGCTCATAGGACACGCCTAGGAAGTATTTGTCAGAGCAGGAACGGAAAGAAGGGGAGAGGAGAGGCTAGGAAAATGGAGTGGGGAGGGGTTGGGCGTGCAAACATGAGTGTTCTGTTCCCCAGGATAGTTAGAATTTTCATTGTAAATTAATAAACTGACCTTCTGGTTTTACGTGACAGTCTCACGAGTGTGGTTAATAGATTTTCCACGGGGCATAGGTCCGTTCCTGGTGTGCTGCCCACAGAGCGCATGGCCAGAGCTGGACCTGGGTGAGTTCACAAGTCACCCTGCAGGGCTCCTCAGAGACAGACCGCTGGCTTTTACCCCAAATGGAAGAAGAGGGTTTTAGCTTTCTTGAATTGTGTTTCTACTGCTGCGATGGCATTTGCCGTCCCCCCACAGTGCTGAGGACATTGAAAGCCAGCGTTCTAGTGCTGAGGGCAGAGCCAGCACCCAGTAGGTGCTCAGCAAATAGTTATGGAACAAATGGATATTGTTCTGTCATGGGTAACTGGTAAAATGTAGATTGTACAATTGTATTCAATTGTATTGAAACATGATGGAATAACACACAGGCTGCTTGGTGTGGTCTGCAATGACAGGCTTTCTCAAGGAATAGGCTAGCAAGCATCCAAAAAACAAATCATTGCTAGTGTGGAAGCACAGGGCCCCTTAACACACACAGGACCCCAATATGGCCCAAACCCCCCTCTTGAGGGAGGGGTTTCCCAGGCTTTGCTGGACGCAGTCTAGGTGGGAGCAATTTACAGCCTTCAAAAGGAACAATTTCAACAGAAGAATTGTTTGAGGATTTCTAGGTGTCTAGTAAAATCTCAGAAAGCTGGAAATTACTGCCCTCTGAGGATTGAAACATGGCTGTGTCTCCCTTTGGTAAGTAGATCTCTGTGATATTCTCTCACTCTCTTTTCAAGGCATACACACACGATTATTTCTTCTGGAAAACCTAGTAATACATGTATGGTGGTATATTGGTTCTCTGTTGCTGCATAACAAATTACCTCAAAACTTAGCAACTTAAAGCAACGTTTATTATCTCATACAAGTTCTGGGTCAGGAACCCAGGAGTAGATAGCTGGGTGGTTCTGACCCAAGGTCTCGCGAGGTCCCGTGAGAGTGCGAAGTGCCAGCTGGGGCTGCCGTCTTATGAAGGCTCAACTAGGGGCTGAGGGATCTGCTTCCACTCACTCGTGTGGTTGTCGGCTGGCCTCAGTTCCTTGCTGGCTGTTAGCTGGAGGGTCTGGTTCCTTGCTGCGTGGGCTTCTCCATAGGGCTGCTCACAACACGGTTGCTTGCTTCCCCCAGAGCAAGGTGTATGGGGGAGGCTGTACCTTTTTGTAACCTAATTTTGGAAGTGACATACCATCACTTCTCCATAGGCCATTGGTCACAGTGAACAACTGTGATGCGGTGTAAGAGGGAAATACACAAGTATGTGAACATAAGTAGCTGAGGATCACTGGGGGCCATCTCGAAGCTGGCTACTACAAGAAATTTTAAAACATATCCACAGGGGCTGGCCCCGTGGCCGAGTGGTTAAGTTCGCTCACTCCGCTTAAGTGGCCCAGGGTTTTGCTGGTTCGGATCCTGGGCACGGACACCGCATTGCTCGTCAGGCCCTGCTGAGGCAGCGTCCCACATGCCACAACTAGGAGGACACACAACTGAAATATACAACTCTGTACTGGGGGGAATTGGGGAGAAAAAGCAGCAAAAAAAAAAAAGAGATTGGCAACAGTTGTTAGCTCAGGTGCCAATCTTTAGAAAAAATATATATATACACATATATCCACAAATTCTTTGACATTCCTCCTTTCAAAAAGTGGAAACTAAATTTTGCTCCTTTTGAATAAGAGCTGGACTTAGTGACTTTCTTATCACATGTAGAATCGGGGGGAGTGATGGTGTACGACTTCACCTAGCCAAGGTCATGAAGAGCACTGTGGCATCCACCTTTCTGTCTTGGACTGCTCTCTCTAGGGGAGGACACTCCAGCAGCCCTGCGGAGAGGCCCATGTGAGAGGAACTGAGGCCTCTGCCAACAGCCTGCACAACTGGCCAACCATGTGAAAAATCCACCTTGAAAGTGGATCCTCCAGCCCCAGTCAAGCCTTCCGATGATGATAGCCCAGGCCAACAAGTGACTACAACCTCATGAGAGAGCCTGGGCCAGAACCACCTGGCTCAGTCACTCCCAAGATCTTGACCTACAGAAAATATGTGAAATAATAAATGTTTATTATTGTTTTAAGCCACTAAGTTTTAGGATAATTTGTCATGCAGTAATAGATAATTAATACAACATGCTTATTGAACTTAAGTTTTTTTTAGTTGCAAACAAGAGAATCCACCCTAGTAGGTTTAAGCAGAAAAGGAATGTGTTAAAGGAACTAAGTAGTTCATTGAATCCGTGGACTGAACGATGAGCCTTGGAGCTACAAAGCCATGACACCTCTAGTGGGGATCCTTCTGCTGCCATTGCTGGCACAGATCCCCTATACGCTAGTGACAGGGAGCAGACACTAGGACTGCCGCCACTTTGCCTCTGTAAGCTGGAAGTCTCCACCATCACCTCTCCTGAAGAATAGGTGCCACATGGTACTTACTTCCAAACCAAAGCCTGTGTAAGAACTGGGTCATATGTCTTTACCCTGTTCTGATGGTTAATTTTATGTGTAACTTGGCTGGGCCATAGTGCCCAGATATTTGGTCAAACATTATTCTGGGTGTCTCTATGAGGATGTTTTTGGGTGTGATTAACATTTAAATCAGCAGAGATTTTTTTGTTTTGTTTTGTGAGGAAATGGGCCCTGAGCTAACACCCATTGCCAATCTTCCTCTATTTTGTATGTGGGGTGCTGCCACAGCATGGCTTGATGCTTGATGAGCAGTGTATAGGTCCGTGTCCAGGATTGGAACCTGTGTACCCCCAGCCGCTGAAGTAGAGTACATACACTTAACTGCTACACCACTGGGCTGGCCCTCAGTGGGGTTTGATAATAGCTGATTGCACTCCATAATGTGGGTGGGCTTCATACAATCAGTTGAAGGCCTAAATAGAAAAAAGACTGATTTTCCTTAAGCAGGAAGGAATTCAGCCAGCAGGTAGCCTTTGGACTTGAATTGCAACACTGGCCTCTCCCTGGGTCTCAATAATGATGTGAGTCAGTTCCTTAAAATAAATCTCTCTCTCTCTCTCTCTCTCCTATCCTATTGGTTCTATTTGTCTGGAGCACTCTGATGAGTACCCCTACAAGGTGTATTAGCCTTCTGAGTTCCAAGGGAGCCACGGAAAGCAAGTTTCTGGCTTAGGCATTTTTGGACCCATAAGATGGGAAATTCTATAAATACAGGAAAGAGGTTCTAGTTGCTGGGTGGCCCGGGAGCCTAACCGATATCCGTTATACCTATTATTTAAATAACCAGACACCACAGCAATCTTTTATATCAAGTTAAACATATCCCTCAATAACCACCTCTCTCCCAATCCACAGAGGAAAGCATAGATGATAGCTTGGTGTACACCCCTCCAGCTATTTTTTTTCCAAGTTAGAGACTTTAAATATGTGTTTGGAGCATGCACCTGGTGAAATCCCAGGGAATTTTGCTTCTATTTAAGCATTTGCTCTACAGACACTGTGGTCTTTCTTCTGTCTATACCGCCTGTCTTTAATTACGTACATTTGTAAATAATGAATGACATTTCCCTCAAGAGATTTTCTAATTTTATCTGTTGATCCAAATTAAAATCTGACCATAATTCCTTCTCCAGGGAATGAGAGCGTCTGCCTGGGAGGAAAGTTATAAGCATCGCGGTCCCATGGGTAGAGAGTGGCTGTTCTTTCTTGGCTGGAAAAATCCCATGAAATCTTATTAATTCAGATTCCTTAAGGTTGGAATTTGTGATTATTCACCCTTCCCTAGGTTGGAGTCTGCCTTTTCGTTTTCTCTCGGCAAAGTGATTAGATAAAACGGGCAAATTGCAAGAGGAATGTCTCCGTACCTGCAGCTTGAGAAGGTTTAGCACACAGCTTATCTGGGTCCAAATGGAATCGGCTACAAAGAAGTGATTATTTTTTCCCTAAGTTGAGAGGAGCAGTGATGAAGACTGGTTCTATCGTAAAATCTTCTAGAGTCGTCTGACGAGATTGCCAGAAAGCTTTGTTCCTTGCTTTAAAAAATAGCAAGGATGGAATCTTTGTGGGACTTTGGACTCAAAGAAACAGCATTCGCCTAGGATTATGATTCAGGGACAATCCAGGATCCAGTGCGAGTATCCAAGAGAAAGGACATCCCAAAGAGATTGTCACAGTTGTCCTCTAAAAGGAAATCTACCAAACAGAGTGCAAGCAAAATTCAGGCACAATCAGAATATAATTATGAGTTCCATGAATAGTTGAAAATCAGAATAAACACTGTAATCATGCTAGTCAAGTTTCTGAACTTCCAGATAGATACACTTCCCTCGACATGAAGGAGAAGCACCTGGGAATCACGCATTTTCTGTAGAAAGAGCCGCTGTCCTATAACCAGGGCCCGCTGGCACTCAACAAATGGGTTCTACGCACAGAAATTGACCCCTCTGCTCTTGGAAAAACTGGTCAGGATCTGGGGCCGACAGAGGACGTAGGAAAAAAGTTCTGGCTTCATGTGGCCTTGTTTCTTTACTCCAGTGAGTTATACAGACAGTATCATCTTCCAGCTGTCCTTGCATGAAAAAGCTTGGGTAGATCTGAGGCGAAGAGAGCAAGGGGCCTCTCCTTTGCACCATTTCCTCAGCAGCAACTTTGAGAAACAGCCCTCCAATGATTTACTGTGTATGCTATGGGCATGTTGTTGAGGACACAGCCCAGGACCATTCCACAGGCCTCTCTGTCCACACTCTTCCAGATCTGTAGGTTTTTAAATATTAAAAGTGATTCATGATTGTTTTTAAATGCAAACTTTACAGAAGCTGATAATTAAAAAGTGAAACCCCTTTCCTCTCATCCCGGAGTGTGCACTGTGTGAAGAGTTGAGTGTGTATCGTTCTGGTCCTGTTCTCCATGCGTGGACAGACACGAACTTTTATCTGTTCCACATCAGTCAGCTGATGGAGCCATCTAGCTATCATCTATCTACCTGGTCATCTGCTGATCTGTCGAAAATGTACTCACGTCTGCCAGTAGCAAGGAAGGCTCGTATGCCAGGCTGTGATTAGCTTGAATGCTTAGCTGTACAAGATAAGATGCTTTCTGGTGCAAGTAACATAAAACATGACCAAACCATCCTTTTTTTCCCCTAAGATTGGCCCTGAGCCAATATCTGTTGTCAATCTTTTCTCTTTTCTTCTTCTTCTCCCCAAAGGCCCCTAGTACACAGCTGTGTATTCTAGTTGTAAGTCCTTCCAGCTCTGCCATGTGGGGTGCCACCCCAGCATGGCCCGAGAGCAGTGTCAGGTCCATGCCCAGGATCCCATCTGGAGAAACCTTGGGCCGCTGAAGCGGAGCGCACGAACCTATCCATTCTGCCACGGGGCTGGCTCCATGACTAAACCATCTTAAGCCAAAAAGAAGCTATAGGCAAGAGGTCTAATTTCAAGCACAGCACTATTCAGGAGCTCAAAGACATCATCACCACCCTATTTCTTTCTCTCTCTCCCACCTCCCTTCTTTCCCTAGGTTGGCTTTATTTTCAGACTCCAGGGATGGGTAAGATGGCTGCCGGCAGTTGGGGGCCCCATGCCCTTCCAAGTTCAAGTCAGATGGAAATGTGAAGAGACTCAGCACAAGTCCCACGGCCTCTCACTGGCTCTGGTTGCCCTCTCTAAAAGAGCCCGTTCCTTCTCCTTGTTACTCTTATAGCCCATTACAGTCCTATTTTCTTTAAAACACTTATTATCAACTGAAGTTACGCTGAGTATTTGTTACTTATTATCCATCTGACCCCGCTGGCAAATAAGCTCCACTGGAGCAGCATCCTTGTCTGTTTTGATCCCTGCTGTATATCCCAGCTCCTCTCAATAAATGTTTGTTGAATGAATGAGTGAGTCACTGTAGCCAGGGAAATGCCAAGCACTTATTGGCCAGGCTTGAGTCACGTGACTCCCTCGCCCTAAACACCTGGAATGAGAGCTTCCCAGAGGAAAATCGAGGTACTGTTAGCAGAAGAAAGGTGACTGGAATGGATGTTGAGGGGCAAAACCTACAGAGGTCCACCACACCAGCTAAGCGTAGGTGTGGGTTTCCCAAATGCAAGGCGAAATACTGTAGTGCTGTATTTGAGTACCGGGTTTGACGTGTATTAGCTGAATGACCTTTCACAAGTCACTTTGCTTCTCTAAGCCTTGGCTTCCCACATGAGTAAAATTAGAAACAGACCGAACTCTTCAAGTGACAATTAGAAGTAATATATGTAAAGTGGCCAATAAGCAGTAGATTCAGTAAACAGTCACTTCTCCTATTTTTGTGACCCTGTTTATCCATTCCTAGTAATCTTATCCTTTTGATATTTTAAACAAAATCCAACACAAACACATTTCAAAAGCCCCAAATGTGAGGGAATTAGGGGTTGGTTGAATGGCCACTTCACTTTTCTGAAGCAGAGTTATCAGAAAATTTAACCCTAGTCTGGTGTCACTCTGATACCGGAGGCTGCTGGCAAACAATGATTTGAAAGCGATCCCTGGCCAGGTGGCTTTGAAAAATATTTAACAACTGGCCCAGCTGGGCATTAACCAATCAGAATGATCAACTGCTTCAATCAGAATGGACACTGGCCTTCAATAACATGTCCGGCTGTCCTAGGATGCGCTAGTCAGAGGCCAGTCCAGCCAGGAGTCACTTGTGGTCAAACCAATTGTCAGGGTCCTGTCACACGGCTTCATCACATCAGGAGTGGTCAGCGGCTGTGCTTCGTCCCCATCTGGGAAGATATTTCCCATCCCAATTTACGACCGAGGTATAGCTTGGCATTTGTGATGCCATGGAAGGGAGCAGCCCAACCTATCCCAGGGGGTTTCCCACAGTCAGGCAGACACTCAGCCCTTACAACAGGCCTGCTTAGCTAATCTGACCATACAGTCATTCGCAGAGGAGCGTGCACATGCTTGGTGGCTCGTGGAGCTGAGAACCACCCAACTGCTCGGGCCAACGTTTAGTCCTTAAATGATGTGGGCGATTGCCTCCATCCCGGCAGCTTATTGGAAACCGGGTGGATTTTCCTGAAATCACTGGTAATACCACTAATGACGGCTCTGACATTTCCTTTCGACCTTTTTCTTGGCATTATTATAAAATCATTGAACTGGAAGAATCACCTCTGATTTCCCAGGCAGACCTATTCCTGAGCCTTCAAACACAGAAAGCGAACTCTCCATGGCAGCCCCGCAGCTCCACACGGTTCCTTCATCAGCGATCACCTTTCAGCACTATTAGTCACAGGGCCTTCAGACTGCTTTCAGTTCATTGAACTCTTGCCTGCTAAACTTTGAATCCATTTGAGCTTCTTTGCATATGACATACCCTTATTATTACCAAATTTTGTCCACTTGAAATTTAAGTCAGTTTTTTAAAGTTATGGTGAAATATACATAGCATAGAATTTACCATTTAAACTGTACAGTTCAGCGGCATTAAGCACATTCACATTGTGGGGCAACCATCACCATCCATCTCCAGAACTTTTTTCATCTTCTCAAGCTGAAACTCTACACCCAGTAAACAATAACCCCTCATTGCCCACTCCCTCTACGCCTGGGCAATGACCATTGTTTTCTGTCTCTATGAGTTTGGCTAATTCTAGGTACCTCATATAAATAGAATCATACAGAATTTGTCTTTGTGACTGGCTTATTTCACTTAATATGTTGTCCTCAAGGTTCATCCATGTTGTCGTGTGTGTCAGAATTTCCTTCCTTTTTAAGGCTAAATAATGTTCCATTGCATATATATACATTTTGTTTATCCATTCACCTGTTGATGGACATTTGGATAGCTTCTACCTTTTGACTATTTTGGTGTAATCATGGGGTAAGTCCATTTCTAAGGTTATTTTTTTTTCCCTAGGAACTTGTTAACTGGATTCACGCCTTGAATATCAGTTCTTTTTTTTTTTTGAGGAAGATTAGCCCTGAGCTTACATCTGCCACCAATCTTCCTCTGTTTTTGCTGAGGAAGACTGGCCCTGAGCTAACATCCATGCTCATCTTCCTCTACTTTTTATACGTGGGACACCTGCCTCAGCATGGCTTGCCAAGCAGTGCCATGTCCACACCTGGGATCTGAACTGGTGAACCCCAGGCCGCCAAAGTGGAATGTGCACACTTAAGCGCTGCGCCACCGGGCCGGCCCCTGAATATCAGTTCTTGTATTTATATTAAACGGTTTCTATGATGCTCTCCTACTAGGATTTATTCTACATGAATTTAGAGATGCAATGTGAGGTTTATCGTACAGTTTAAATCCAATAAGGTCCCAGGGGGCCTCTTTCCAACCTTTCACGCTGTCTCCCTGTCACAGCCAACGTCTGCTTGTAGTTCTTGTCTAATCAGGCACCAGAAAGATAATCCTCACTTTTACCGGAAGCTGGAGCAGGTTTCATTTTGTCAACAGTTGGTCAATCAGAGATAAGAGAGAAGATTTTAGAAATGGGTACTCAGTGGATGATATTTATTTTCTTTTTTTATACTCTTTGGTATATTCTACATTGACTACAATGGTCTTGTGTTACTGTCTTAAAAAAGAAAACAATATTGTTTTTGGGGGGTTTTTTTTGAGGAAGATTAGCCCTGAGCTAACAGCTAACATCTGCTGCCAATCCTCCTCTGTTTTTTTTTTGTTTTTTTTTTCTGCTGAGACTGGCCCTGAGCTAACATCCGTGCTCATCTTCCTCTACTTTATACACGGGATGCCTACCACAGCATGGCATGCCAAGCAGTGCCATGTCCACACCCGGGATCTGAACCAGCGAACCCCAGGCCGCTGAGAAGCAGAACGTGTGAACTTAACCGCTGCGCCACTGGGCTGGCCCCCTTTTTGTTGGTTTTAAAAACAAAGTTATACATGAATAAATCCCCTTCTAAGAGAGAGGTCAGCAAAGCTTTCCTGTAAAGGGCCATACAGTAAATATTCTAGGTTTTGTGGCCCGTATGGTCTCTGTCACAAGGATTCAGCTCTGCTTTTGGACAGTGTAAGCCGCCACAGACAAGATATAAACAAATGGGTGTGGCTGTGTTCCGATAAAACTTTCTCCACAGGAAAATTTGAATTTCTCAAGATGTGCACTTTTTCAACCATTAGTAAAAACCATTCATAGATTACAAGCTCTACAAAAACATTTGGAGCACTGGTCATAGTTTGCCAAGCCCTGCTCTAAAATTAAAATACCGTAGATAAGATAAAAATTCCTCTTTAAATTTGGCACCAATTCCAGTCTCTTTCACACCTTCTGTTATTGTTATTTATTTATTTATTTTTTACATTTTATTAGGGAAAATTTCAGACATATACAAAAGCTGAAAGAGTAATATAATGATTCCCCAGTATCCACCACTCAGCTTCGGTGATGATCAACTCATGTCGACTCATGTGTCATCTCCATCACCACCTATCCACTCCCTGCTCTGCATCATTATTTGAAGCAAATCCCAGACATCCCATTTTGTTTATACACATTTTAGTACGCATTTCTAAAGACAACACCTTATTTAAAAATATCATTATCACACCTAAAATAAATAACAATGATTTTAATTTTAAACATGCTAAAGCAGAATTTCAAAAGCTCTTTAAGTAAGAAAATATCACCGAAGACATCTGGAAACTCATTAGAGTGTAGTGGTTTAAAGTATGGCTTCTAAAACCAGCCGCCACTTAGTAGGGATGAGGTGTGGGGAAAAGGCATTCAGACTCTCTGTGCCTCAATTTCCTCATCTGTAAAAGTGAGGCTGTTAAAAGTATGTAGCTTGTAATGTTGCTGCGAGGATTAGATGCGTTAATATGCATGAAAGGCTTAGAACACTGCCTGGCACCCAGTGAGTGTTAGCCAACATTTGCAAGAGCTGTTAATGTCTTACTCCTTTTTATATTTCATTCTCATTAGGGTTCTTGTTGGAAAGTATGGGAGCACCCCGGACCAGCTGAAGTAAAAGGAGTGTGTCTTTGGGACTTAGCATTAGTCTACAGAGATCTCCTAGAAGCGGAAAACAGGAAACAAAGCCCACCAGGCCCTATAGGGATGAACTAGAAAGCCAGGGCCGGTTGAGGGCTGCACCCCCTTTTCAAGCCTCCTTTTCTCTCCTCAGTCCCTCCGTTTGTCACTCCCTGGTATCGGGGGTCTGTCTTGCACTTTCCTTGTCCTTGGCCCAACGTGGCCCACAGTCCCGACTATCCTTTAGATTCTCTTAGCCTAGCTTCTACTATGGAGTGGCAATTGTCTCTTTATCTCTTAGCTTTCAAATTCTTGAGGAGGAATCTACAGGCTGGGCTTTTATCAGAGGTGAAGAGTCCGCCTTTGGCTTAGAGTTAGGGGTAAGGAGCCAAGATCATAGAGCACACCAAGTGACCATTTTCAGACCCTGGTGAGCAGCTTAACCATTCAGGATAGGCTAGGCCATGGTGTGGTAACACACAATCCTGAAATCTCAGGGGCTTGAAGCCACAGGGGCTTATTTCTTGTTCACAAACATGACCATCAAGGGTTGGCTAGGGTCTTGCTCCCTTGGGAACCTGGGCTGCTGAAGCAGCCACTACCAGGCACCATGGCAGAGGGGAACAAGCCTCTGGAGAGAAATTGCATTGGCTCTTAAAGCTTCTGCTTTAAACGTGTCACTTCTGCTCATGCCATTGGCCAAAGCAAGTCACAAAGCTGTGCCTATCTTCAAGCAGGCAGGAAAGTGCAGTCCTACTGTGTGCCCAGAGGAAGCAGACAGCTGAAGTGTTTGTGGACACCCTCATGCATACCACAGAAGCAAAGATACTTAGCTCTCATCTATGTTCTCTTCTCACCAGTCTGATTGTGTATAGACAGGCATTCAGGGAGAGCAACGCCAGGTGTTACTGCAAAAGTCTGCCATCACTTTCTTCCTGAGCTAAAATACCTAGTTTAAGAGGAGTAGAGTCTTGTTGAAGCAAAAACAGCCCTAACTGTTAACTTTTTCACCCTGGGCTCATTTTTCATCTCTTAAGTCATTGAGATTATTTTATTTGAGAACCTCTCCAGGTGCCTCCCATTTCTCTGAAGATAAACAAGCTGAAATTACTCAGAATAGTTAGAACAGCCCTTGACCACTGCAGGGTGACTAATTGTGCACCTTTCTGAATTAGGCTGGTGTTTTCTTTGACAACTCTTGTACCGCCGACTCAAATTCTGTCCGAGCCCTCTGTGAGCCCAGCACTGTGCCCCCGTTAGAGGCGTTCACTCAGATTTTCCACATCTTCTGAATACTTTCCCCTAGAACTCATCCTGTTTTTGATGTCCCACCTCTCGAGCGTCTCTCTTCCAGGTTGTTAGTGTATTAATGGTAAGGCAACAACTGGTCTACTGCCTCAATAAGCCTAAAGCCAGCCCTGTGTACCGGTTTTCTCATTAGAAAGTCACAGTAGCAGGGCCAAAATTTACACTCCTCAACTCGGATGTGCAATAAAGATGATTTTTAAAAATCTTCCTTTAACTGACCTCATTTAGCACTGGAGTCCCTGTTTCTTTGGACGGTGGAGAAAATGTAATCTTAACAATGGGAGGTCGTTCTGCTGCTTCTGGCTTAAAATGGTCTCTTTCAGGTTCAAATTCCCTAAGGGGACTATTTCTTTCATCTTAAGAGGTTTCCATACTTCCTCTTTCTCTAGATGGCATCTGTGAATAACTTGAATGTCCTTCAACGTAGAATGGATAAATAAATTGTGGCACAATGGAATAGTACCCAGCAATGAGGAAAAACTGAACCACTACACGCAACAGCGTGGATGACTCTCAGGGGCGTGATAGTGAATGAAGAAAGCCGGCCGAGAAAAACCACACACTGTGTGATTGTACTCATACCAAGTTCAAAAACTAACTTACGGTGATCAAGTGAAAAAGTGGTTATCTTTGGCTGGGGGTCTTGACTGAGAGGGAGCGCAAGAGAGCTTTCTAGGGTGCCGACATGGTCTATCTCTGAATCTGGCGGCGGGTACGTAGGTGTCTACGTGGGTAAACATTCACAAAGTCATAGACTTAGAATTTGTACACTCCTCTGTGTGCAAGTTATATCTCAATGAAGCAACAACGAAGATGGCATCTGCATATGGGGAGAAGCTTAGTGACCTTCGGGGAATGGGGAAGGAACCACGCATCTGTGGGAATTCACTGGACTCTGGGGGGCAGGGGGAGCTCTCCTATCTGTTCGGGAACTGTCCTTCTCAAGTCTGTGCTGGGAGGTGTTTGGCTCCGCCCTTTTTAGGAGACCCCCTGCTCAAGTCTCAGCCTTCGCTTCCTGCAGCGAGCTTCTCGTTTCGACCCCAGACCTCTGGCTCGCTGTTCCCTGAGCATTTCAGTCCTCTTCTCCCCTACGGGTGGGAACCCCAGCCCATCCCCAACCCCCAGCCCTAAGGAGAGGGGCCTGACCCCAGGCCCACGCCTGGATGCCTCTCTCAGCGTTTCTACTCCACTGCCTTGGCACCCGCTCTAATCGGAGCCTTCTAGAGGAGGGGCTGTGTCTCCACTGTGCCAAAAAGGGCTTTCTGCTTACCCTTCCTGTCTGATAGCAACTGCCTGTGACGTTTCCTGTCTGAGGCCAACTCCCTCCTGTTTCCTGGGACAATGGTGGGAGATGCACTACAGGTAAAGAAACGGTACCGACATCAACAAAAGCAGGGTACGTCGAGCGGCATTTAGAAAAACATCCAGTACTTTTGATTTTTTTTTTTTACACAGTCTGATTTCTTTTCATCATGTGAGTTCGATGATTCAAATCAGGGTGGCGAGAATAGAATCACAGTACTTGAGCAATGAAGCAGTTCCTAATTACCCTTCCAGACTCGAAGAGGGACAATTTCCCATTGTGCGGTCCTAAGCACCGCATACATTTAGCATCCCTGCTCCGCACCCCCCAACACGCACATAAATGTCACACACATCAATCATTATGACCACCGAAAATGCCCTCTCAACGCACCCTTCATCCTAAAGGCCTCGACTGTTTATTTTAGAGATAAGGAAACTGGAGCCCAAAGCAGAAAAATGGCTTATCCAAGTCAGCAGCAAAGCAGGCGCTGGACTCTGAGCTCCCGATTTCCAGTTCCGTGAGATGGTTGTGGTGCCCCACGACTTTCAGTTTAGGTTTGAGGAACTAAAACAAGGCACTGCCGGGGAACTTCTGTTTCTTGCTGAATTTCTGCCTTCCTCTCTTGCAGTGGAAGCTGCCCCATCATTTCCTCTTTCCCTCCCTTGAGAGTTCGCAGATGCTGGAGTTCCAGGGCCTCTGTTCCCGCAACCAGAGCAGCGAGGGTGACTTGTCTGAGAACTTACGGGCCGGCACACCCAGAGGGGACCTGCCCCGTTTGTCCACACTCTCCGCCCTGACCAGTTTATACAGATAGGCAAACACACAGCCTAGCCATTCCTTCACCGCCCTTCGCTTGCTGCCAAAAACTGATAAAAGGGAGAACACAGCTAAGTCTGATATTCTACCCTAGATGCGGACAGTGGTCGGTCCTCGGAATGACAGAGAGTGGAGCGAAGCGAGGACGAGGTGCAGCAGAGCTGCTGAGAATATAGGAGTTAGAGACGCTCGTTTGTGCATCCGTCCATCCATGCATTCATCTTTCATTCCGGGATTTAGGGAGCGCTTGTGATGACTGGGTCCATTCTGGGCACCAGGTAACACACTGGCAAACATGGCTTCCCCTCCCCTTGTGGATCTTACGGTCTGTAGTCTTAGGCTACGAGCTGGCTCACTGCTTACCGGCTGTGTGATCCTGGGTGAGTTGCTTCATCTCTCTGAACCTCTACCTCTTCATCAATAAAATGGAAAAATGGAAATAGAGTTCTGATAATTAAGTGTAAAAAACCCAGGAACGGACTCACCCAGTTCCTGGCACGTAAGTGACAGCTATTATTATTACTAAGAATTTAGCATTCCATAGAAGAAATCCCTAAATCCCTATGTCTACAATCCTGATGTGAAGTTTTGGCTGAGAACTCTACATTTTTCCCCAAATTATGTATAATAAACCTATTTTCTTCAAAGTTGTATAGCTGTATATCATAAACCAAAAATATGTATACACTACATATTTGTTTTTGTTTATATTTACATTTGTATTTATAGTGTGTGTGTGTGTGTTAGCCGGCCTTGTGTCATAATTTCTGTATTCCAAGGTGAGGACAGCAATAATTTCTATTTGTAGCTCACTTCTAAAAGAGCCTTGTGTGAAAAAACATGACATAAACCAGGAGTTTTTTAATATTCTATTCTCTTCCTCGGGCCTCCACTCTTGACAGACACTTTACCTTATTTAGCGTCTGCTGCCTGGTCTTGAAACCTCTAAATAGATTGGTTATTTCAGGCTGGCCAAACCCTCGAAATTATTTGCCAGCAGCCTTTTGGAACGTATCCCCCTACTGTGAGAAAGAGCGTCCAACGAGAAGGGCCGTGTGTGTCCTCCTGGCCCTCCTCCCTCCCAGCCTCGGCCTCGACCACTCAGCCCGCAGAAGGAACTACAGGCAAAAGCAGGAGCCCGGTTTCGAGGTCATTGCCAAGTGTGCGACCCTTGGTAAGTTACAAAGTTTCGAGGGCCTCAGTTTCTCCATTGGTCCAGTGAGGAGCGTACATTTAACTTTGGAGGGTTATTGACAAAGCTAATGGTGAAAATAGTCACTCATAAACGACAGTTAATGAATACGTATGACATGTTATTGCAAATTAGGGATTAATCTTAAAAGCAAACTCCCAGGGAGGGGTGGCGGGCCTTACGGTTACACCATGGTGGCAGTAGGTGACATCCCTGGGCATTTTCTACAGGCCCTTTACATGGAGGGAGGGAGTATGGAGAAGGCTTCTCTAAGACCTCAGGTTCAGGAAGGGCCCAAGATGGAGGGGAGCACGTCCCAGGAATTGGCTGGAGCCCCAAGGAGATGCTTCTACCACGTTTGACCTTGTCTTCTCCGGGGCTGGCAGGGTTCCTTACAGCCCATCACAAATTGACAGACTAAGGTGTGTTTCTAAGAAGATGCTTCTCTCAGCAATGCTGAACATCTCAGGGTGTCAACTGGCTGATTGCAACCTGCAGACCTTTCCCACTGTTTTCCAGTTGGCCCAGAAACTGCCTGCACACACTCGTGGCTCTAGGTCTCTGATACTTTGAAAAGACTTTCTCACACCTTTTTTCCTTTCAACAGTGTTCACTGAGAGTCTGCTGTGTCCTCGCTGCTGTCTTTGGAGCTGGGAACCCAGCAGTGAACAGGCTAGATTCATCTCTGCCTCTTGGAGCTTGAATCTTGGGAAGGGATGGAAGAGAGAGCCCATGGTACATGGATGATGACTGTGAGGTTGTAAGAAGCCCTACAAAAGAATTAGAGCAGGAGTCAGCGAGAGTGTCGGGGGTCTCCGAGGAGGTGGAATTTGAACAGGAACCTGAATTAAGTAAGGGAGTGAGCTGTGCAGAGCTCCGTGGCAGGAGCATCCAGGCAGATGGAATGGCAGTGCAAAGGCCCAGAGGCAGCAGTAGGTTATGACTCCCATTCTACCCATGAGGACTTTGAGACTCCAGAAAATTAAGTGACTTGCCCAAGCCCACCCATCAGGTAAAAAGAAGACCTTGATCTTGAACCCAGTTGCCATATCAGTCATTTCAGAGCTCTTAGCACTCATGTAACCCAATTACATTCACCTAATTGCAAAGTTATTTGTTCCAGCTTTCCCCCAAATCAAGGGCCATCTATCGTTATCGTGTGATCATTATTATTAATGGCCAGTATGTATTGAGTGCTTACCACATGCCAGGTGCTATACTGAGATTTTACAAGCGCTATCTCATTTCAGTTTATCAAGAAATCTATGGGCAAATGCTATCAATGTCCTCATGTTAGAGATGAGGAATCTGAGGTTTGGGAAGGTTAAATCATTTGTCCAGAGACATATAGCTAATGAGCAGTGGTGTGAAGCCCGGCAATATGACCTTCAAACCTAAATGGCATTTTTGAATTTTAATGCCTAACAGAAGAATTCTAGCAATAAATGTAGGTATGGTTTCTCTAAGCTGGCCCCTTGGAAGAGCATGAGCCTGGGTCTTCCCACTGAGACTGGGCTCCAAGAAAACTTTGCAAGGCCCAGGTTGGGGTCAAAGTTGGCAGCAAGGGAGATGGGAAAGGACAGGGTCCAGAAGGAGCACTGGGAGACCCAGCAGACAGCATCCCCAAGCCCAACTCACAGGGTTGGGCAGAAAAGTAGAAATGGAGTATAAGGCTTTGGAAAGGAACCAGAGACCCCAGGACCAGGCCAGCCATAGGGATGAAAAACCCAGAGGCTGGGAAGAAGTGCTGGGGGACTGAGTGAGGGGTTGAGGGGGCATGCAGCCTCGCCAGGGCCGCGGAGTCCGGGCAGCTGCTGAGTCACCTGCCATCCACCAGCTCTGCCATTTACAAAGGAATTTCCCTCCGTGTTCGCCGCGGAGGAAGTTTACCTGCTTCCAAAGCAGGCTTTCAGAGGGGCAGAAGGAAAGTTATCTTTATTTGGGAGGAATCCCAGAAGCCAAGACAACAAGGCACACAGTTTTAAAGATTTTGTGAAACCTTTGGGCTCTGCGAGTAGGCATAGCATAAAGGCCAAGGACTTTGGAGTGAGACAGACCTGGGTTGAATTCCAGTTCTGCCTGCGAGCTACGGGGCCCTGAGCAAGTCATTATTCTCTTAAAGCCTCCATTTACCTATCTGTAAAGTGGGGGTTAAAAACAGCTACTTTATAGGGTTATTAGGATTAAATTAAGTAAGTTATTGTATGTGAAGTTCTTGGTCCAGAGCAAGTACTCAATAAACGGGAGGTGGTATTATTATTATTAAAATTTATAAAACACCTTTGGCAGTCTGGCAGTTTCTTCAAAACTAAACATACTCTTACCATACGATCCAGCAATCATGCTCCTTGGTATTTATTCAAATGAATTGACATCTCACGTCCACACAAAAACCTGCAGACGGATGTTTATAGCAGCTTTTTTCATAATTGCCAAAACTTGGAAGCAACCAAGATGTCCTTCAGTAGATGGACGGATACATGAACTGTGGTACATCCAGACAACGGAACATTATTCAGCGTTAAAAAGAAATGAGCTAGCAGGCAATGAGAAGACATGCAGGAACCTTAAATGCACGTTACTAAGTGAAAGAAGCCAGTCTGAAAAGGCTACATACTGTGTGATTCCAAACAGAGGACATTCTGGAAAAAGGCAAACTCTGGAGACAGTAAAAAGATGAGTGGTTGCCAGTGTGGGTGGGGAGGTCAACAGGTAGAACACAGAGGATTTTTAGGGCAGTGAAACTACTCCGTCTGATACTGTATTCATGGATGCATGTTCTTATACATTTGTCCACACCCATAGAATATAGAGTACCAAGAATGAACCCTAATGTAAACTATGGACTTTGGGTAACTATGGTGTATTCACGTAGGTTCATCAATCGTAATAAGTTACCCCTCTGGCAGGGATGTGGACAGTGGGAGAGGCTTGTGTGTATGAGGGCAGTGTGTATATGAGAACTCTGCAAGTTTCTGAAAAATTTTGGTGCGAACCTAAAACTGCTCCAAAAAATAAAATATATTTTTTTAAAAACTCCAGAATAAAATAAAAAATAAAATAAAATAAGTTAAAATGACTAAGGCCATGGTTCCTAATGAAAAAAAGAAAAAACATCTTCTGCTGTCATCTTCTCCATGAATTGACCACTCCAACAGAATTATTAAAACATATTTCCTTTCTAGGAATTCTCATTGCATTGCAACTTATCTGGTAATTATCATTTTGGTTATGTTAAAATTATTAGGGATTTATCTTATTTCCTCTCCTATAACACTTTGGAAGGTTCTGGCAGGAATGACAGTGTACTACTCAGTTCTCTATCTTGCAGGGCCTTCATGATGCCTTGCATGTGGATGGTGCTTAAAAAAAAACCACACAGTTGTGGAATTTAATCGCTACATTCTAGATTTCCTGCACTGTCTGATAAGGTATTCACTGGCCATATGTAACTATTTAAAATCAATTAACTTAAAATTAAATTTAAAAAATCGGTTCCTGGGGCCGGCCCAGTGGCGCAGCAGTCAAGTTCACACATTCTGCTTCTCAGAAGCCCGGGGTTCGTTGGTTCAGATCCTGGGTGCAGACATGGCACTGCTTGGCAAGCCATGCTGTGGTAGGCGTCCCATATATAAAGTAGAGGAAGATGGGCACGGATGTTAGCTCAGGGCCAGATTTCCTCAGCAAAAAGAGGAGGAGGACTGGCAGTAGTTAGCTCAGGGCTAAACTTCCTCAAAAAAAAAAAAAAATCAGTTCCTCAGTTGCACTGGCCACCTTCCAAATTCTCAATAGCCACATGGAGCCAGTGGCTACTGTGTTGGACAGATCAGATATAGGATCTGTCCATCACTGCAGAAAGCTCTAGTGGACAGTGCTATGCTGGAACATTCTTGTTACAACTTTTTCACTTGTCCTTGAGTTAAAATTATCTTTGCAGGGGCCGGCCCCGTGGCCGAGTGGTTAAGTTCTTGCACTCCGCTTCGGGGGCCCAGGGTTTCTCTGGTTCAGATCCTGGGTGTGGACATGGCACTGCTCATCAGGCCACGCTGAGGCAGCATGCCACATGCCACAACTAGAAGGACCCACAACTAAAATATACAACTATGTACCTGGGGAATTTGGGGAGGAAAAGGAAAAAAAAAAGACTGGCAACAGTTCTTAGATCAGGTGTCAATCTCAAAAAAAAATTATCTTTGCAATGCTTATATTTTATTTTCCAATTAAAAGGAAATGTTTTCTTAAAACCTGTCCCAACTGTGCAGATTGTGCTCTCTAAATACCATTTACCGCCAAAAGAAACAAGGCTATTTAGAGAAATGAGTGATTCCAGGTCTAGGGCATGAAAGGTGTAAAATAAGCCTGGCCACCTAGTCACGTGAGAGAGTAAGGAAGCTGTCAAAGATGACCGGGACACGTCAAAAGGACTCAGGAGTCAAAGAGTGGACGCTCCCATTGGCCAATGACAGGATGATTTGAGCACTAACGAGAATAAGGATTGAATCACGTTGGATAAGGAAGAATTCATGAGTTTGTAAACAACAAAACAAACACACACAAGAAAACTCTCAGTCCTTTTGGAAGATGATGGGGAAATAATTTGTTATTCTGAGCACTGGTAAGTAAAGAGGAAGAGTCAAGCATTTATCCTGTCTTTCCTGCAGGAGTTGCTCCTCAGGGTAACCATAAACAGCTGAGGAGGGAACGTTTCTGTCTATCAAGTATTCCAGCTAGTAAATAAAGCTGGAATAAAAGAATTAGAATATCACGTTTGCAAACCCCTATTGAAATAATGGATGGAGCAAATGATCATCAGTGTCTGCGAACGTCACAGAGATAATCAGGCACGACGAGCCTCCTGCTGTAAGAACCTACATACACACCCATGAAGCCAGATCCAACTCGAAGGAGAGCAAGGCTCAGGATCCAATGACCGGTCATCAGGAAATGCGGGGGATGAGGAACATGTTAAATGACACCAGTGGGACGAAGTCAGCAAATCCAGACCTTGGGACACTTTACAGGGTAATGGGTAAAAAAACAGGTAAAGTGGGACCCTGCAGATTAAAAGAAACTTGAGACATCTCATGTAGCAACCCAATACATCCAGTAGACCTTGCTTGGATTCTGATGTAGACAAATCAACGGTAAGAGAGAGAGAGTGGGGGAGGGGAGAGAATGGGAGAAGGTTAAACATTGACTGGATACTTGGTTATATCAGTGAATTATGATTGATTTTAAAGAGTGATTATGCATTACAGTTATGTCTTTTATAAAAGTTCTTATCTTTTTGAGTTACATACTGAACTATACAGATGAAATGATATGATGCTGGGATTTACTCAAAACAATCCAGGGGGAAGAGAGGAAGTGGGTGGGGGTACAGATAAGGTTGGCCAGGAGCTGGTGATTGCTGCAGCTGGGTTTATTGTCTATGTGTTAGATTTTTCACAACAGAAGGTTCATCTCGGGGCTGGCCTGTGGTTGGGTTCGAGTGCTCCGCTTCAGCAGCCCAGGGTTCACGGGTTTGGATCCTGGGTTCAGACCTATGCACTGCTCATCGTGCCATTCTGTGGTGGTGTCCCACATACAAAGTAGAAGAAGATTGCTACAGATGTTAGTTTAGCAACAATCTTCCTCAAGCAAAAAGAGGAAGATTGGCAACAAATGCTAGCTCAAGGCCTATTTTCCCTACCAAAAAAAAAAAAAGAGCGAGAGAAAAAAAAAGTTAATCTCTCTGATTCAGTCTCCGTCTTTCCCAGCTCCGTTCTATGATCTTTTAAAATAAATTCTCCAGGTTGGCATTTTTCTGGTCTAATTTTGACTAGTCATGGGGCTTAAGCATGAATGCTCTGAGGAAAAACCAGGCTTTGAAAATATCCAAGGGCTGTCTTGTTAAAAATCTTAGCAGCAAGTTCCCCCAAAATGGCAACTGGGTTCCAAGGGTTACACAGCCTTGCTGTCCGCAGAGGCTTTCTCCCTCTCAGGGGATTCTACTCCACCAACCAGATTGTACTTCAAGTAATATGCAAATTACATGATTGCAGAAATTTGCAGGTCAGCCTAGAGGGGTTTTGAAGCGCAGGGGAAGTGTCTGCCCACCCCTCCCCCTTCTTTAACAAAATGTAGAGAAACTCCTCTTTCAGTAAGTAACTGATGCTACTGCTCTCTGGAAAACTCCTTCTGGCCTCCTCCTCCTTCCCCTTACAAAGATGAGTCAAGATCAAAGCCAGAAGCTCAAGCATCTGCCGAGGAGAAGGCTTCTCGCGTCGGTCCGACTCCTGGGCACTGTTTTCTACGAATGGGTCTTTCAAAGAGGTTAAAAGGCCTCAGCGGCACAGCACCAGTTTCTATCTTCCCGTTTTCTTCCAGGAAACCTCACCGCCTCTTTGGATCCCTACTCAGGAAATTGCAATCACGTTCCAGACCTACTCCTGGATTATTCCCAATGACTCAGCTGAGGATTTGGACGTTCTGGCACTTTTCGATTATACACTTGGAGACAGTCTCGTGGTCTCTCTCAAGGATAGTTTAGCAGACCGCTAGCTGGGCCCTGCTAATCTGTCCTCCTTTCAGTGTAGAGACTGCCCAGGTCAAGACTACATTTCCCAGCCTCCCTTGCAGTTTGGTGTGGCTGTTGGACTAAGTTCTAGCCAATGGGCTAGAGAGAGCAATGCTGGCACCAATTTTGGATCTTGTCCTTGAAAAGAAATGGATGAGTGCTCCTGTTCCTGCCCTCTTCCTACTAGTTGGGAGAGGGTGAGAAACAGACGCACAGCAGAAGTCATATTCCAAGAGCGGAGTGATCCGACCAGCCCTGAATTGCCTCACTCTGAACTATGACATGAGAGAGAAATTGCTTGTGTCTTGTATGACCTCCAAAGCTGGGGAACTCTTTGTTGGCAGCTCACCCTGTTTATTAACTAATATAGACGGCTACCTATCATCGCTGGGAATGAATTCTACTTGGGCAACTCTAAGCACAACTTGACTTCCAGGAACCTGAGGGAGACCCTCCCCATCACCTTCTTGCCCTGATTTGATGTCTGTGAATCCATGCGATGCAATCACTTTGATGATGTGTCTGTCCATGGCTTTGAACTTAAGAATCATTTTGTGAGGCAAAAAATTCTCTCTTGAACACTCACACCAACACCTTCTCTTAAAAGTCAATTGACAAGGAGGGTTTAGAAACTCCTAGAAGCAATGGGCTCTGTTCCTATTTTCCCAAGTCCCTAGAGTTTGCCTCTGATCCTTCCTTGGAAAGAACATCTCACGCCAAGAGCCAGCAGCTCGGCCAACACCGGCAGACGTACTCCATTACAACCAATAATGGGACTCAAGCACTTTAGAAGCTTTTACTAATTGAGTCGCTGAATATCCGTATGAAGCAGGTAACTATTATCGTCCCCAATTACTGTCAAGAAGCTGAGCAGCAGAGACATTAAGTGGCTTGCCAGAATCGTGCAGCGGAGTCGCAAGCAGAGTAAGCTCCCTAGCGGGGGCTAAATTTCAGCCCAAATCAAACGAACTACATTTGGCCCGGAAGTCAGGAGACCTGTGTTCTGGTGGCAGCTCTGTCATTAACCACTGAGTAGAAGTCATTTCCTCTTTCTGTGCTTGAGAACGTGTGTGTGGATGTGTGTGTGTGTGAGTGTGTGTGTGTGTGTGTGTGTAGTCTGAGTAATCCACCCACCAGAAAACCCCTGTGGGGATTTTCCCACTGAGGGTGGAAGTGGAGTTTCCCTGAAAGAACAGACATCACACGGCTGATTCTCCTGGGAAGCCGGTAATCCTGAGACAGGAAACGAAGATTTAAAGAAGAGAAAGCGATCTCTTTTTTGGGCCAAGACACCAAGGTGAGGAAAGGCCTGCGTTAGGGTGAAGTACCATCTCCAGGGTGTCAGGGGTGTTTGCAGATGGCCTACGATATGGGGCGAGAGAGAGCAGGGAATCCAGTCTCCTTTCCAGGCAAGGCGCAAACACTGAAGAAGGCGACAACTGGACGACAGCCCAGCCTGGCAGGGATCACCTGAGGCCCAGGTGATGCAGTGGTGGGGCAAGGCCCACAGCCCGGAGCGGGAAAACGTGAAGGCCCGTGCCCAAAGAGGCACAAAGCAGTACCTCCAGAAATGTTCCAGATCTGCTGGGAAACTGAGACGAGGAAATTTCAGCCCACTGTGGGCTGTGCCATAATAATTTGGGAACAAACAGAAGCCACAGACTGCTTGGCCTGGGGCACACGGGTGCCTGTAAAAGGGGACTGTTCATGCCATCTGACTTCTTACTGTGATGCATGAGCCACACTCCAGTGCTGTTAGAAATTCGGCCCTGAGGCCCCTGGGGAAGGCTGACAGAGGATATTCACCCACACTGCAGTCCACTGTCTATGGCGGCCCCAGGTCTAGGTCATTGGCTAAGGTTAGACTTAGGGCAGAGGGCCTTCATTATGGGAGGTCTGGTTAATTCCCAAACCTAGAAAATGGGAGGGGGTGTCTGTGGTCTCTCCCTTCTGTTCCCAATTTCTTTAAGAAATGACTTAACTTTGGCTACCTCATTGCAGTATACACTTCAATACGTTTTGACAAAAGTCACTACCCCCTCACTCAAGACTTAAAACCTTTCCATCCCCCTAGAAAGTTCCCTCCAGCCCCTTTCCAGTCAATGCCCCCACCGTCCAACAAGCAACCATCTTAATTTCTCTCACCTTAGTTTAGTTTTGTCTGTTCTAGAATTTGCCATAAATGGAACCATGCTGTATGTACTTTCTCTACATCCATTTTTAACATGCAAATGATGTTTTCAGGTACTCGCCATGAGTAAACATGTCACGTGAAGGAAACACAGCGCCCTGATCCGGTGGCTCTGCATGTCTCCCAGCACACCGGAACGCGCAGACCTGTGTTTGCAGAGCCCAAATGCCAGAAGCTCCACCTTTGCTTAGTGGCAGCCAGGCTGATCCCCCCCTTCCCCCATTCTGAAGTCCTGAAACCTCTGGGCTTTCTTCCCCCAAATGCCCTCCACCTGGCCCCAGCACTGAGCAATCGCTGTACACTGTACCCAGGTCCTGGCATCCTGAGAGGTTCTATTTTTGGCTAGAATAACAACTTTAACACGGGCATAAAGCTGTTACAGCTTAATAACTAATAATAATATTAGCTACTATTTATTGAAGGCTCTCGGAGACACCATATTTATGTTTGCATACATTATCTCTTGTAATTTTCACAGCACCCCCCACCCGGCCCCCAGTGAGGAATTATCTCTATTTTACAAAGAGGGAAACTGAGGCTCAGAGGAGTTATGATGGGGCTTCCAAGACTCTAAGGTGCAAATGATTCACCTGGAGTTCTTATTAAAATGCAGATCCTTATTCGGGATGTCTGGGGCTGGCCTGAGAGTCTGCATCGTGTAACAAGCTCCCAACTGATGCTGATGGTGCTGGCTGATGGACCACTTGGAGTAGTAAGGGCTCAGACAACCCCTCTGAGGTCAACTACCAGCAAGGGGAAAATCTAAGAAACTGAACTTCTGCTTCCAAAGCCGATCTTCTTAACAGTTCTGCTTAGTAATGAGGAGAAGAAAAAAACTGGGGCAGAAAATCTTTTCCAGGAGGCAAGTGTTTTTGTTTAGCAAAACCCCTTGATGAGACATCTAGGTTGTGGAAAGCTATCCCTCTGGGCAAGGCAGGGATGGGATAGAAATGAGACAAAGAGATAGCTAAAGGACATTGCAGGGGAAATGAACAACCAGCCTGGGGGCTGGAGCTAGTGGATGAGAGGAGAGGGGAAGCAAGATGGTGGGCAGCTGGAGAAGAGGAACAGAGACAAGACCCTGGAGCTTGGAATGATGTAAAGATTCTCACTATCAGCTTTCAGGTGTCTGCTCTGTCGTGCCATGAGCCTTTGATGTTGTCCTGATCCTTCAACAGAGTCTGTCTATACACAAAGCCTTGAGCTTGAGTCAATGGAAGTTGGGGGAGAGGAGCATTGGGGTGGAGTAGAGCATGTGCACTAGGCAAAGGTGGAGAAGTCAATCTAAAAGGAGTCAGAGCCAGAGGGGGTCAGGGGAGGGGAGTCCCCCCTCTTACACTGGCCCCACCCCGACCTACTGCGAGAAACGCTGGGTTTCCCATGGCACTTGAACCGGGCATTCAAGCTCCACTTGTTTCACAATTTCAAAATTTCACATCTTTTATTTCTTTTATTCCACAAAATAGTCCTGGCGGTCAAGAGGATAGGAATCATCACCCCCATTTGACAGATGCAGAAATCAAGGCTGGGGGTGGGCATTGAAAGTTTACCACAGTCACACAGCCAAAAGGGGTCAGAGAGGGGGCTGGCGGTGTGCTTCTCAACGCTCTCTGTGAATCAGAATCACCTGGGGGAGAGTTTAAACAGTACCTGTTGCCTGGGTCTCCGCCAGGCCGTCTGATTCTGCTTATCTGGAGTTGATTTAATTCTGTTTATCTCCAGTTGGGGTCAAGCATCAGTATATTTCAAAAGATCTTCATTGATTCTAATGTTCAGTCAAGATGAAAGCCCCTGAATTAGATGATACACACGAAGTGCTTAACTAAGAGCTGGGCACATAGTCAGCCTCAGTTAACATTAACTGCTGTGGCTTTTTCTACACAGACTCCAGCCCTATGATGCCATCTGTCGACCACTGGTCCTGACTCTCCTAAGCATCAGCATCACCAAGAGCTTGTTAGACGCAGATCACTGGGCTTCACCCCCAGAGCATCTGACCTCGTAGTTCTGGAGTGGAAACTGAGACTGTGCCTTTCTAACAAGTTGCCTTTCCTGATGCTGCTGGTCTGGGTGTCATACTTTGAGAACCAGCTCTGCAGACTAAGCAAGGGAAGACAGCTCAAAAAGGTACATTCTCTTCCATCTGTCCAGCTTGGGGTGAGATAGCCAGGCTAGGGCTCTTCCAGGGGCCTGCTGTGACAGGTGGGAGGGCCCACGTCAAGGCTACCTTTGTCAGGGGTATCATCAGCAGCTCTGATAAACATTGCTGGCTGGTGGCTCACCTTTCAGGACGGGGCCCTGTATTGGATGGCTGAACGGAGGCTGAGACTAATAGAAAACACCTGTAGCCTAGGCAACTCAGTCTGGCTCACTCCATTAGAGACTACTTGACAAAGAGAGGGGTGGAGGAGGGGAAGAAATGGAAATGTACAGGAGAAGAGGAGTTAGGTGTCAAATGTGCTGAATGTGTGCATGCTCATACAGGCTCCCAGAGACACACAGAGAAGTAATCATATATTATATACTCTTTCAACCAGGGTTGGGAGAGATGAACCGAGCCTAGGGTTCTGGAAACTTCTTGAGATTTTCTGCTCTGAGGACAAAAGCCAGACATTGTCCCATTTGAAGCCATAAATTACATCATGGGAGAAACACCCTGCACTACAACTCTGACCAGTCTGATCAGACCTACCAGCCCCAAACCGCTATCTATATGCATAAGGGAACCCAGCATCCAGGGAGGAGGCCAGGAGCAAGAACTCTGACCAATAGAGAAGCTCTGTGGTGGACAGTAGCCAACTGTCCGGGTTAGGACTTCCTCCTTGAGAGACACACACAGTGAGGGGAAAGAAGCAGTGGTCACAGGGAGGTGAGACAAAAAGAGTAACTGAGTCACCAGTAGGACCGAGTCTTTAGAGTTGGCAGCTCCTTCTGAGGCAGTGGCTAGCTGGCCAGCCACCAGAGCTGCTGGTGTGTCCTGAGCCTTATTCTTTACTGGCTTCTTGGCCATAAAGCTTGTTGGCTACATGGAGCCCATGACATCCTCCCACCCTACCCCATGGAGCCGGGATGGAGGTTTGGGTCTAATTCAAAGACCCTGGTGGGCCAAAATTCCCAAAGGTAGAGCAGAGCCCTGAGTTCCAAAAGTCATGCACACATGGGTGTGGTCTCTCCTTGTCTCCTTCTTCCATGTGGCTGAGCAAGAAGAGCAAGGACCACCCCAGCCATTTCGGTCTCTTCAGATGTTTCTTCTTCTCCCACCCTCACCCTACCTTTGGACAAATGTTCTCTCCCTCCCTCTCTCTCTTCTCACTGTGGGTGGGTCTGCCCTTTCCTCTCATTGCAGAGGTAAGATTGGAAATTCATATATGGGCAGCTCGGTTACTAGGTCACTGGTGTGACATGAACTTGGGTAAAATTTTCAATAGCAGAGTTCGCCAGCACTCTTCATTGAGATGCAGGGGGACCCCCAGTTAAATATAAACGTATTTTATTCAGGACCCTTTTGGTTGGTAGTGAAATAGAAATCCAGTTCAAATTGGCTTAAAAAAACAAAGGGCTGGGGCAGGGGCATCTGTGGGGAGGGGGAAAGGGTTCAGGCATGGCTGCATCCAGAAACTCCAACAATCTCATCCTGACTCATTGTTTCTCCACTTCTCACCTCCCCTTCATTCTTGAGTGATAAGCACCTCCATCAGCAACTCAAGGCTCACATTCTACCAGTAGAAATAAAAGGAGCCTTCATTTCTCTTAGATCAGGCAGGAGGCTTCCATTGGCCAGGCCTAGTCACAAGCCTATTGCTGCGCCCACTGATGCAATGGTCGGGCCTGGGTTTTGTGCCCACCCCTGGACAGAAAGTGGGCGAGGACTGGTCCCCAAAGGAGGGTTGGGGTCCTGTGATCAGAAGAATGGAGAATGAACGCTGGGCAGATGAAACCAACAAGTGCCTACAACAATGTATTCCTTAGTTTCATTCTCTCCACCTTTACCTTTCCCAAGGAAGGGTGATCCAAACCAGGATTTGGGTAGGCTGAGTCTTGGAAAAAACCCGTCTTCTTACCACCACCCAACACCCCCAGTTCCCATGTGCCTGGCCATGTGCTTGCTGGGATGGTTCCTCTTCTGTTCTCACTTCTTCCTATAATCTAGAACACAAGTGTAAAGGCCTAACGTACCTTTGCCAGTTTCTTCTCAAATTTGTAAGATGACTCTCAGCCTCTATGACGTCTCTCCAAAGGGGCTAAAGACGGTACCCCACACACATGGCCTCAGGACACAAAGCACGCATGCCAAAGGCTGTCTGGAAGCTACTCCTTATGCAGAGCCTCCTGGGTAACTCGTTGACTCCCTGATAATACTGCTTTCTTGAGACCTGGAGCTTCTAAAGCTACAGGGGAAATCCCAAATCTAAATTCCAAATAATATTCGCCTTCCTGATCTCTGCTATAACATAGCTGAGAACAAAAGCAAAGATATAGGGGCTCCTTTTTAAAAAATTCTTCAAGGTAACACTTTCTCTCTATCCTGAAGGAATTAATCATGTATATACACAAAGTATATTGAACTACAAGCATATTAACTCCTATATTATTTACAATGGAAAAGAGTTGGAAACCATCTAAATATCCACACAGGAGTGGTTAAACAACTAGTGGTACATCAATACAGACATTATGTAGCTATCACTCAGGAATACTATGCAACCAATAAAAATAATGTAGAAGGATATCCAATGATATGAGAAGATATGACATATTGCCAAGTAAAAACAGAGTAAATCCTAGTTTTAATTTGAAAAAATTGTATACATACTGCTATGGAGTGAAATGTGTCTCCCCCAAATTTATCCATTGAAGCCCGAATCCCCAATGTAACTGTACTTGGAGATAAGGCCTAGAAGGAGGTAATTAAGGTTAAGTGAGGTCATAAGAGTGGGACCCTCATAGGATAGGATTAGTTTCTTATAAGAAGAGAGCTCACTCCCACTCTCTCCACCACGTGAGAAGGTGGCCGTCTGTGAGCCAGGAAGAGGGCCCTCACCAGAACCAACCAGGCCAGCCCCTTGGTCTCGGACTCCAGCCTCCAGAACTGTGAGAAAGTTTCTGTTGCATACGCCATTCAGCCTATTTTATTTTGCTGTGACAGCCCGAGCTGACTAACACACACATGTCTGTAGATGCCCTATCACAATGTTAACAGACATCGACTCTGCGAGGGAGTTTACTGGTGACTTTACGCCTCTTCATTTTATTTTTGTGTTTTCTAAACTTTGTACAATGAGCAAGTATTATTTTTATAAATGCACAAGATCAATGCCATTTTTATGTGCATCAATAATGGTTACTTATGGGTATTACAAAATGAATACATGTTCAATGAAGAAATTGATGATTTTATATTCTTTTGTTGATCTATTTTCCAAAATTTCTACCATGAGTGTATATTAATTTCATCTTTTTAAAAGTTATTTTCAAAAGGATTTTCCCTTTACACACTAAATCATCCATAAGGGGTGCCTAGGCCCATTCATGTGTGTGAGAGAGAGAGAGAAAGATTGAGACCTTGAAAACCCATATCTTAGGGTGCTTTCATTCAAAAAACTTCAACTGATAGGCCACTGCAGGTCAGGTTCTGAGCTGCATTTTTTTTTTCTTTAGTACTGTAATAGATTTGTTATTGTAGAGCAATATTACCACAAACTTAGCAGCTTAAAACAATACACATTTCTTTTTTCCCAGTTCCCGTGTGTCAGGAGTCCCAGCATGGCTTAGCTGGGTCCCCTGTTCAGGGTCTCACCAGAGTGCAATCAAGATGTCATCCAGGGTTGCAGTCTCACTACAGGCTTGACTGGGGAAGGATCCACTTTCAAGCTCCTTCAGGTTGTTGGCAGAAATCAGTTTCTTGTGGTTTAGGACCGATGGTTTCAGTTTCTTGCTAACTGTTGGCTAGGGGCCACCCTCAACTCCTAGAGGACACCACATGGTGTGTCCTTGCCGCACAGAGTTGCCCGACAGGAGTGCTTGCTTCCTCCAAGCCAGGAAGGGATACAGAGACTGCAGCAACATCTTAACGTACTGTAATCACGTACACGTGACCACGTACAATCTGTCACCCCACTGCATTCTACCCGTCAGAAGCAAGTCACAAGTTCCGCCCACACTCCCAGGGAGGGGATCACAAGGACACGACCACCGGAGGATCACAGGGGCCATCTTAAAGCATCTGTCACAAGGGCTGTATTTAATTTTGTTTATCGTATTTGACGCATTTAAAAAATAAAACAATGGAAGACTTTTTCATATTCTGTCCTAGAGACTTATTTTCACAGGGCTTTAATTCTATTATTGTATTTTCTGTGATTCACTCGTACTCTATTTGTCTTACTATGTAAAAGTTTTAAATGAAGTATAACATACCTACAGAAAAGAGAACAAATCATACATGTATACAGTTTGATGACTTTTCAAAAAGTGACTGCACCCAAATCAAGAAGCAACACATTCCCAGGCCCCAGAACCAGCACCCCTCCCCCCAACACACACACCCTTCCTGGCAGTCACTGCGCGCCCCACGCCCCAGCGTGCCCACTCTCCATCAGGGCTGCACTCTCCTCCTCCTCGAACTTCTTCATGCCTGCCCAGCCCACTTATGAAGTTGTCCCAGAGTAGGGATTTGGGGCTTAGGAACAAGACCTGCTCAGCCAACCAGGACCGAAGAGAATCTCGGCTACAGACCCAGTGCTGATAGAAGTGATGCTTTGCAGTCAGACGCACTGCCGTTGCGCCATGCGGTCCTGCTTAGAAATGATGCTCTGGCTCAGGCAGAATTGAGCCGCTGGAATTTGTGGGTTGATGGCATCCTCCCCACTAGAGAAACTGGAAAAAATTGTGTTAAGGGAATTGAAAGCCAAGAGAGGAAAGCTGCTGTCAGGTGCTCCTTTGCTCCTTAAAATAAGTCTCTGCTTCCAGACTCAAGTGAATTACTCCCCCGAGAAGTGAAGGAAGCTTGCAGATGTGATGGGGAAATCAAGAATTCTCTAAGGCAGCACCGTCCAACAGAAATATAATGCAAGCTACCTTAGGCTATTTTAAATTTTCTGGTAGCTACATTAAAAAGTAAAAGGAAATAAGCTTTAATTATTTTAATAATTAAATATTAAATAATTTAAATAATATTTTCATTAAATCGAACTTGATATCATTTAACCTCTAATCGATATGAAATTATGAATGAGCTATTTTAAATACAATGAGATATTTTACATTCTTTTCATACTAAGTCTCTGAAATCTAGTGCCTTACATCCAGTGTTTCACACGTTAATTCAGACCAGCTGCACTTCAACTGCTCAGTAGCATGCGTGGCTGGTGGCTACCATATTGGCCACCAGTTCTAAGGAATCAGGAAGAGATGCCAGGATATGAGTGGGGAAAAAAAAATGCTGATTTTTAAAATGCTGCAAAAGTGGGTTGACATAATATGCAAGTAACAAACATTCCTTCACTCATCAAACATTTTTGTATGCAGGAGGTAGAAAGAAGGACTCAAAGCTTCGGCCCTCAAGGACCTCATAATCTAGCAAGAGAGACAGACATGAATAGACCAGTATAACATCAGGTGGCAAATGCAGTGCCGGAGATAAACAGGAGGGAGCAGAGAGATGGGCCATGCACACGGGAGGGTGGCTGGAGAACCGGTACCCTAATATTACCATCCATTACAACTGGTTAAGATGCCTGAACTTCCCATCATTCAATGAGTTCTGTGTCATGAAAACAGCCTAGTTAAAATGCAAATACCTACTCAAGCAGGGCGAACACGCCAACTCATGCATGAGCCTTTACATGCATTATTTTTTTGAAACCAGATTTATTTGTGTTATTTAGCAGAAAATAAAGCTGGAGGTATGGAGAAAAATCTAAGACCAAGGGTTCATATGTGGAGCACTCATGCCCTGAAGGCTTCTAAGAGGAGCCCTACTAAGAGGAGAAAGGGAGCATTGAGAGCGAAGATTTAGGCGTCAGGAAAAAGAAGCAGGAAACTGCCCAGCTTCCCGCATTGAACCAGGCCAGGCCAATGACTTTTTTTATCCTAATACATGGTAGCCTGGAGGTCCTCCAAGTGTGGCCCTCAGACTTCCTGCAACAAATTTATCCTCATATACTGTTAAAAATTCATAGTCCTGGGCCCCACCCCAGACCACCTGTGGTAGACAGTGTCACTGTTCTCAGTCATTTGCTCGTTCTTTCCTATAAGATGATTATTCATCTTTGATACGAGAGTGGCACATCCCCTATGGGGGCTGTTCCTTTAGTCTGTGTCCTTAAGTGAAGAAAGTATGGCAGAGCTGATCAGTAAAACAGAAATGTCACTGTTTCACATTACAGTCAACATGTGCTGTGAGCGAGAAATAAACCTTTTTGTGCTGTAAGCCACTGAGGTGTGGGGAGTTATCTGTTACTGCAGCATAACCAAGCAAAAGCTGACCGATACACCTACTGAGTCAAAATTCCAGGGGAGAGGGTGGATCCTGGGAATCTGCATTTTAACATGCTCCCCGTGTGACCCCATTCTCATTAATGTCACCTGAGGAAACAATCCTCCTTGAGAAATGAGCCCTTCACCAGCCAGAAAGTTGAATGTTGGCCACAAATCAGATAGACACTTCAGAGTTTTAGGTTTTAATAGTGCAGAGTGGTCCATGTAAACACGCGTCTGACTTCCTCAGTCCATCACAGTCCTCCAAGTGAAGAGAGACTAGGCAAGGTGGCAGGGGCCTCGCTAGCCCGCCAACAAGCATTGGTTGGGTTCCTTCTTCGTGGAAGGCACCGGGCCAGGCATACCGAGAGACCCTCCAAAACTCATCACCCATGGTGCCTGCGAGTCAGGAGCTTTGTCTTTCGGAGTTGGGCTTCTCTGGTCCTGTGACCAAATGAGGGGCCTTGGTAGGAGGGTGAGGGCAATTCCAGTGACAAGGGTGGCTCCTGTTCCAGAGCGGGAGGCGGGCTTTCCCACCCAGAGCAACCGTCCCCTTCTAATAGACATGGCAGCCGCCACGCTGCTTCTAAAACGAGAACCAGACAATGTAACACCGCAGCTCTCCATCCCGCCACGGCGCTCCACGGCTTTCAGGGGTGCATCCAGACTCCTTACCAGGACACGGAAGGTCCTTAGCGAACTGACCTTGCCTGACCTTTCTGGTCTCTTCTCTCTCATCCTGTACTCCAGCTACTCAGTATTTTTACAGTTCTTCAAAGGACCACCCTCTCTGTCTCACCTCTGGGCTTTTGCACATACTGTTCCCCTGCCTGGAATATGCTAGACCCGGCTAACTCAGGGCTCAGTTTATGTGTCACCTCTTTTAGGAAGACTTCTCTGAAAACCCCCACCCCCCTCAATTAGAAAAACCCAACAGACTAGGCAAGGTGGTCATCTTATGGGCTCAACCAGCACTCTGCGCTTCCTCTCTCCTTCACCTACCACATCCGGGGCCTCTGCCCATTAAAATGTCCACTTCTCTGCTAGTCTGTAAGCACTGGGAGGAGGGACTCTATCTTGCTCATCACAGTATCCCCTTCAGCTGGCGCAGTGCTGTTCCACGGCAGGGCCTTGATCAATATTTGTGGAATGAATGAACAAACAAGGAATAGAAAAACCATCTGCACAGCTCCTTTCTGAAACTACTGTGGGCCGGGATGCAGATGATTCTTAACAAGTTTCTCACTTTCCCATGATTTGTCAATAACTTATTCCTTATCCCCTCCAGAGCCACCCCCACTCTCTCTTCTCTTGTGTGGGCTTCTCAGGGTTCTGGGGCTGGCCACCCACTGAGTTCTCCCTTGGCTGAATAACAACCAGCGAGAGCTAGCCATCCCCTGTTCACTGAGCACTTACTACGTGCGAGGGCATCAATGCCCACCTCAGGAAGGCTTTGCTAACCCTGGGAGGTCAATTTGATTATGTTTTAAACCCTTTTAAAGTGGTGGAACACAATATTTGCATAGACAAACGCCAAAAGCAGGAACACGGAGTGTAACAAAGTATTATCAACAGACACCTGTTGAACCACTACCCAGGTCATGGTAGGTTTTCCTTACCCCAGAAACCTCCATGTCTGACCCAGGCAGCCACCTTCTCCCTCCACCTCTGGTAAGCACTTTCTTGCTTCCTTAAAGGCACCTAAGTATGCCTCCCTAAACAACTGTGCTTTTGAAGAATCTCTTCATAAAGTCTAATTGACATACAATAAACAGCACACGTTTAATGTGCCGTTTTTGAGGTGGACGTTTTTATTGTCTCGATTTCTCAGATGAGGACTGAAGGCCCAGAGAGGGCAGTCTGGCTTTTCCCGGGTCTTACACCCCGAGAGCAGGTTTTGCCTCCAGGGCTCCAGCGCAGGTCCCCCGGGCTCCAAACCCCATGTGGTAAACCATAGGCAACATATCGGTGGCCTGGGCAAGGCTGGGATGGGGAGTTCCGGGCTGGCAGGAAGACTCGGGCAGGCTGGGCAACTGGGGTGAGCTCTAATGCAGACCCCAGGACATCTGGGGAAGAGCAAATGGGGAGGGGAGAAGTATGCTAATGTCTGGGCTCTGTTTCCCAGACTTTCACAGCAGGGTCAACTCGAGCTCGAGCCTCCCTCTTCCGGCTCTTCATTTCCCTTGCCCTTCCCAGCCCTCCGCGTGCTCATAGCTGCCATGGCCAAAAGGGAGGCACCCAGGGCCAGGAGCCCAGGTAAGATGCGTTCACGTCTTCATTCTCCCAACGAAAACGCTGATAAAAAACTGTTACATTTTCACTGACTAACAAATGAGTGTGTGGAACTGCTTTGGGGATTAATTAAGGAGCATCCTTACTCAAGGTTTGCTCACAGGGAGAGGCAGCGGAGCACAGTGAATAAAGGGCAGCCCAAAGGTCCACATCCTGAGCATGTCCCTCTCCTGCTGGGGACCTTGGGCAGGGTCTTTACCTCCCTGATCTGCCTCAGTTTCTCCCTCTAACGTGAGACCACAGCACCGCCTAGTCCTGGAGTTGTTGGGAGAATCCAGTGATATGATGCCTAGAGAGCCTTTACGTGGCACCTGGCACATGGGAAGGGTTTCAAAAGGTTAGCTATTACATATCAGTAATAAAAATCTCACTACCTTAGAGAGAAAGTGAGAGGGGACCTCAGTCTTTGTAAAACTTTCAAGTGTGTGCCCCAGTGCCTTTGTTCTGGAGCAGCCCGCAGGTGTGGAAGGAATTGCCACTGACCACGCTCCTGAGGCCCCTGACCCTGATGGCACCAGCTGCAGAGTCGGCCACCAAGCCCTTGGTGGGCATGGGTAGCAGGAGACAGGCGGAAGGGCCAACATGTGGAAGGTTCCCAGGAAGCCACCTTGCCGGGAGACCACTGGAGTGAGGTGGACGGACGCAAGGCCTTCCTGGGTCTGCATCATCCAGCAAAGAGCAGCCGGTCACCAACTGTACCTCCTCCCCACGCATCCCATGTGCACAGCTCGCTGCAGCAACCCCGTTCTGGGGCACAGTCAGCCTCCCTGCTTCTATTCCCAGTGCCAGCCTAGGGCTACCCAGGTGACAGGGCCTCAACTGCAGCTCTGCACCCCTCCCCATGGGGCCAGGGGGTGAGGAGCAGACACCCTCTCAAAGGAATGGGTTGGGTGTGGGGGTGTCATGTCAGGATGCAGGGGGCACCTCAGGAACCTAAGGCCGAATTCTCAGATGAAACAGGATGTCAAGGGGCACGGACAGTGGGGGGGTGTCACGTCAGCATGGGCACATTCTCTCTTCTGCTCATCTCTATACCACCGCGTCAGTTTCGCTCTCCTCCTTCCTCCCCACCTTCGCTTTTGATTTTCTCCCTCGCCTTCCCTCCCGCTCCCAGGACTGATAGGTTGCATCTCCTAGGATGAATTTGCTTCCTAGGGCTCCCATAACAAATCACCACAAACTTGCTGGCTTGAAACAACATAGATTTACTCCCTCTCAGCTCTGGACGCTGGAAGTCTGAAATCAAGGTACTGGCAGGGTTGGTTCCTTCTGGAGCTTCTGAAGGAGGATTGGTTCCTTGCCTTTCTCCTAGCTTCTGGTGGCGGTTGGCAATCCTTGGCGTTCCTTGGCTTGTGGACACATCGCTCCAATCTCTGCCTCTGTCTTCACATGGCCTTCCCCTCTGTGTCTTTGTCTATCAAATCTGCCCCACCTTTTACTTCTAAGGACACCAGTCGTTGGATTTAGGGCCCATCCTAAACCCAGGGTCATCTCATCTTTAGGTCTTTATCTTAATTACATCTGAAAAGACCCCTTTTCCAAATAAGGTCTTATTCTGAGGTTCTGGGTGGCTATATTTCTTTTGGGGGCCACTATTTAACCCACTAAACTCTCCCTTCTCTCTCCACTCTCCCATTTCTGTATTTCCATCCCCTCTATTTCCCTTCCCTCCCTTCATTTGCCTCACCCTTCCTCTCTTCCTTTCCCTGTCTGTCTCTCTCTCCCCTCTTCTCTCTCTCCACTGACTTCTTCTATAAGACTTGTTTTGTGTTTCCCCATCACTTAGCTGGTACTGACCATAACCCTACGTGAATTTATAGATCTGGTGTCCAGCAACAGCTAGTCTAGAATGTTTAATTTAAAATTCCTGGGAGAAAGGATTTGGTTGGGCCAGCCTGGTCAGGTGTCCAACAAGCTGTGGGCAGAGGGCAAGGCTAGTTACCATGTGGTTACAAGAAGGAGGATGGCTCGGCCCCTTGGGAGGCTGTAAATGACGCACTGTACGTGAAATCAGGACTGGCTGCCCAGTGGCCACAGGTAATGGGGCATCAACAGAGCTTTCAGATCCCTTTCTCTGATTAGATTTAATAACTCTGCTCTGTCTGGGCTCATCTTCAAGGCCATGAGGCACAGTTTTTCTAACTCGCTTAATTGTGAGGAGGGTATTTTGTTAAAAATGCAGATTATCAGGCCGCTTCTCTAGAATCTACATTTTAACAAACACTCTAGGAGATTCTTACAGTCAGAAAAATGTGCAAAATAGCACCATTATAGGATACGGTGTCTTTCCAATGTCCAATATTCTGTCTCATTGTTCCCTGAAAGTCTGTCCCCAATTACAAATTTCTGTGAAGTTCAACCAACCTAGAGAGAAGACCCGGTGGCCACGTGTGCTACTGGACCTCGAAGTGCCACAAAGTGGGTTACAGACGTGGCTTCAGTGCTGCGGCACAGACCTAGGCTTTCTGGCAGATGACCCACGCCTGGACTTCTCTCAGCCGCACATTCACAGTAAAGTGGGGACGATAATATTCTCATTGGTTTGCTGTGAAGATGAAAGACACGTAAAGATACATTTTGAGCATTTCCTCTGCTGAATGCTTCGCACGGGCCGCCTCATAAAGCCGCCGGCACTGTAGATGGCAGCTGTGGCCGAGGGCGCCTGCCTTCACTCCTGCGGCTGGAGCCGCACCTGGCCAGGTAGACGTGCCTGCGAGCTTACTCGAACAGAATTGAGATTCTTTGCAGAGAAAGAAAGAACAGGATGGCACTGAGCTAGAAGCAATGACTGTGTCTGCCACATCTTCTAAGGGGCATTTCTCAGCAGTGTTTTGTTTAATTTTTTGTTATAGAAATTCTCAAATACACGACAAAAGTAGAGAGAATACAGTCATGCGCAACAGAACGAAGTTTCTGTCAATGATGGACTGCATATATGATGGTGGCCCCATAAGATTAGTACTGGGTAGCCTCGGTGGGTAGTAGGCTACACCATCTAGGTTTGTGTGAGTGCACTCTGTGATGCTCACACAATGACGAGATCGCCTAACAACGCATTTCTCTGAACGTATGCCCATCGTTAAGCACCGCATGGCTACAGTACAGTGAACCCCGTGTACCCAGTACCCAGCTGCAAAGACCATCTTCTGCCACTTTTATTTCCTCTCTCTCTTCCTCACCACCTATTTTTTACCCCGTGGAGTATTAGAAAGCAATTGTTGCACTTTTTAAAAAATAGACATTATTTTTTAAAGCAGTTTTAGGTTTACGCCAAAATTGAGGGGAAGGTACACAGATTTCCCATATAGCCCTTGCCTCCATACACACAGCCTCACCCATTACCAACATCCCCCACCAGAGTGCTACATTTGTCACAACTGATGAATCTACATTGACTCGTCATTATCACCGTAAGTCCGTGGTTCACATAAGGGTCAGCCTTGGTGTTGTGCATTCGCTGGGTTAGGACAAACATATGATGACATGTAATCGCTTCCCTTATAAATATCACAGTGTGTATTTCTGACAGCTACAACCCAGACAATACAGTACGAGCTGCCTGATGCGATACAATGGGAAGTACAGGTTCCACCTATAAAGGAATGTTGCCACAGTATTGAGCCTGAATCGAATTGAACTCCAGAGTGACAGGAACTACAGGGAATGGGGGACATGTTCAAAATCCCCAAGAGGATACAGTCAGTTAAATCTGTAATGTGGCACGTTCTACAGGACAGATAACCTGCGTTTTTTTGGTTCAACAAATGAGTAGCATATAAAAAGGATGGGGAGTGTTAAAGATTAAAACAGACTGAAGAGACCTATCAATCAAATGCAATGTGGGAGTCAGGACAGAAGTTTAGTTCTTGCTTTGAACAAACCAACCACAAACATAAGTTTTTGAGAAGATTGGGAGAAAATTGAATAGGGACTGGGCATTAGATGATAATAGATGATTATTGTTAATTTGGGGCAGGGTATTATAATGGCATTGTGGCCATTATTATAAGTCCTAACCGGCATTTTAAATCAACACACAAGGGACAGACTTTGGAGTAATTTTTCCGAGATCTTGAGCCCACTCTGGTCTCCACCAATAAATCACTGTTTGTCAAGTAAGTCATTCAACATTGCTGGGCCTCAGTGTTCTCATCTGCAAAATGTGTAGGTTGAAAGGGATTTCATCTGTAGGCCCCACCACCTTGACAATTTCAATTCCAGTGTCATCGCCACCCTTCTTCACGCTGACACCATCCTTTGATCCGAGAGGTCCCATACGATGACCTCATGGTTTAGACAAACCATGCTTCTATTTATGTATCACACTAACTTCATTACTTTAGAGACAACATTATTGATTCCCATTTAGCTTGTGGACCACTCTGAGATGCTTATCTTCCCTCCGCCCAGGAGCCTGCCTCTGCTCAGCCTGGATCCAGGGAATGACACTCTTCTCTATCGAATGCCTGTCTGATTCCCATCTGCCCACTTTTCCACTTTGTCAAGGTTATTTTAGCTAATAAGTCCCATTTATTATTTATTATTCATGTAGCTGTGGTTGTTCTAAGATGGGTAGATCGCAGACTGGCTCTGGTAACCACAGACTCATAATAGTAAAAATGCCTTCCAAGGGGCCGGCCTGGTGGCATAGTGGTTAAGTTCGCACACTCTGCTTTGGCAGCCAGGGATTCATGGGTTTGGATCCCAGGCATGGACCTACATACCGCTCACCAAGCCATGCTGTGGCGGCACCCCATATACAAAATAGAGGAAGACTGGCACAGATGTTAGCTCAGGGACAATCTTCCTCAAGCAAAAAGAGGAAGATTGGCAACAGATGTTAGCTCAGGGCCAATTTTCCTCACCAAAATAAAAAAAACAAAAACCCTTCTAATTCTGTAGAGTGGTTCAGCCTTTTAAAGCACATTGTCATGGATTATGGCCTCCTTTTATATTCATAGTCACGTAGATTAGAGTTGACAAAATAGGCATTCTTTCCACCCTTTCACAGATTGAGTAATTGAGGTTATGAAGCAGTGAAATGAGAATTCAATTAAGAGTCGGGAGCCTGGGTTGCAAATCCAGGTTCTGCCACTGATCACCTTTGTGACCAGGGCTGGGGCCCCATCAGGCTACTATTCAACTAATTGAATACACATTCGGATTTGCCCAGGAACACCCCTGTTTTCACCTGCTGAATCTGTGTGGCGATCATCTGTGACCCCTTTCGCTCTGAAACGTTTTCCAGTTTGGATGAAGAATTATATAGTTCCCCACCCAAGGTCCTAGAAGGTGAGGAGCATGGACCAAACGTGGTTTTCAGTCCTGGTTGCACAGTACAATCGCTCGGGGAGATTATTTAAATTTCTGCTGCTCAGACCCACCCTAAACCAATTAAATCAGATTATTTGCAGGGGTGGGGCTGGGCATTGGATGTTGTTCAGCTTCCCAGGTGATTCTAATGTGCTACCACGCCCGCCATTAGATGCTCTTGTCCTCAGCAGCATCAGCATCTCCTGGGAGCTTGTTCCAATGAGGAAGCTCCAGTCCCATCTCTGACCTACACAGTGAGTCAGAACCTGTATTTGCACAAGCTCCCCTGGGGATTCACGTGCACATTCAAGTTTGGGAAACATCGCTCTAAGAGCCCTCAAAGCTGACTGCATCTAAATGGCTTGGCCAATATCACTTGGCTAGTGAGAGGAGTCAGAGTCTCACCAGAGAGTCAGAGCTCAATGGGAGCAACCAGCTCCCAGTTTGTGTCACCTCAGGAGGTCGCCATGGCCTAACAGCGGGGGCTGAAGCCCAGAGACACCATGATGTAGGTTGGAGCGGGTGTAATGAACAGGTAACAAGGCGGACTCACACAATCTCCAGAACGTATGTAACAGTAAGAGAAACAACGGTCAGCTTAGCTAGCTTGCCCCTCTCCAGCAGCTTAGGGTGCAAATAAGGACACATCCGTTCTTAACATTCACATTATTGTTCCAAGCTTCCTCTGGTCTAACTAGCATCATGCCCGTTACCTCTCTCTCCTTTGCCCTATCCCTGCCCCCCTGTTTTCAAGAACCCCGGGTCCTCACCACTCCAAAGGGATCAAACCTGTGCCCAAGTACCAGGCCACAGAGGATGGAGAAACTGACCGATTTACGCAGAACCCGTTGCAGTGCCCGTTTTACAGACAAGAAAGTTGAAACTCAAAGAGGTTAACCGACTTGCTGGAGGTCATGGAGGAGCCAGTTACCAGCAGCAGGCCACACAAACTTCAGAGCCAGTCACTCGGCTAGTTCAGAGGGTCCCGGTGCAAGCAAAATGTGGGGAATTTAGGTAGAGGCCAGGGAAGAGGAATAAAATTAAATTTTATTTTATTTTTAGGGGAAAAAATGGCTGGAAGAAGTAGAGTGGAGATGAGGATACAAGAGGATTTTGGTCACCTAAAAATTTCAGGGCGCTTTATAATTCTGTCCTTAAAAACAGATTTGCCATCCCTACCTACCCTCAGCTGCTGGCAAAAAGGAAGACCAGACTGACCATAACCCTCCGGAGACTTTGAAGTATTAACCTGTGTGTTGGATGAAGATGGTGTCACTTGAGGTCAGCCACCAGGAAAAATACCAAGATGTACTGTAACAAACCACCTTAACACATGGGGGTTTAAAACAATAAGCTTTTGTTATTGCTCTCCAGTCTGTCAAACCAGGCGTGTCCACTCATCTGGGCGAAGCTTGGCTCATCTCCACTGGGCTCACTCAGGCTCCCACAGCCTGTGATGGGTTGCCTGGAGCTAACTAGTCTGAGATGCTCTCACTCACATGTCGGGCGGCTGGCAGGCTGTCGGATGGGGCAATGGAGGGGCTTGGGTGTCATGTCTCTCATCATCCAGCAGGCTAGCTCGGGCTTGTTCACAGGGTAGCAACACAGTTCCAAGAAAGGAACAGAAGCATACAAAGCTGCCTGAACTGATGCAAAGCCAGCCACATTCAATCAGCTGCATCTTATTTGTCCTGAGGCAAGCACAGACTCAAGGGATGGGGAAATAGACCCCACCCCTTGAAAGGATTTGCTTCAAGAATGTGCTGCAAGAAAAAAGATGTTGTGGCCATTTTTGAAAAACAGTCTACCACAGGTTGGCTTAAGGTAACAGAAATGCACGATATAAAGCAATAGGGCCAAGCAGTGGATAAACAGTGAGGGTTAGGGAGACCAGGTGGGCAGAAGGAAGAGATTTCTATGCCAGAAAACTAGTTTGTTCATTCTTTGAACCAATATGCACTGAGTATCTACTGCAGGCCAGGCACTGTCCTGGCCCTGGGGAGGCAACGGGTGACAGACCCAGGACCCGCCCTCCTGGGGGCTTACCATTTAGAGCAGGAGACAGAATGTTCACTCTTCAGTTCACCTTGATCAGGGCTATGTCGGGGAACTGTGGACAACTGTGGGAACTCACAGGAGGGGCACCTAACCAGTCTGGGGTGGGAGAGGAACTAAGGATGTTTCAGGGAAGAAACTCTGAAGCAAGATTCATGGCACTAACCGTGCCAAAGAGGGGCTAGGGAAGAGACAAGAGCATGGGAAGCAAGAGAACAATGTTTGCAGAATCCCTCAGACGAGAGAGGGTGTGACTTGTTGGTTCACTGTGGCTGGAGTGAAGGGAGATGGGAGCTGAGAGAGGCAAATGGAGACGGGTGCAAGAGGAGCCAAGGAGTTGAGACTTCATGTGGAAAGATTTTTAGCTAGTAGGGAGCAAGATCAGACCGGCATTTTACAAAGACCACTTGCCCTATTAGTGCAGAAGATAGACTTTTTTTTATTTTGGTTAGCGGAGTGGAGGAGTAGGGTAAGATGAGATTCACAAAGTCCAGGTAGCCTATTTGAGCAATCCAACCAAGAAATGAGAGACGGACAGATTAGAGAGAGAGATTTCAAAGGATAAAGCTCTAGGATGGGTAATTGCCACCAGAAGACAGAAAATTCTAGAATGTTGTCTGGGATTTCTGGCTTCAGGCAGAGAGATAGATGGTGGTACTAGTCAACAAGACAGAAAAACTTGGCTAAAGGAAGTCGCCTTAATTGAGCACAAAATTTGATTCTAAGCTTCCCAGCAGCAAAGGCAAAGAGAAAGCAAGATAAACCACCTCATCTCACCACTCTTAAGCAGACCTGGGCATGATGGAAACCAAACTTCCTCATGGGGTACACAAGGGGAATCTATCAAGGGGATCTCCATGGAAAGGACCATGAACCAAATACAGACAAGATCTTTGTAGTTTTATAAAAGATGCAGAAATGTTCTTTGCAGGCTTGTTCTGTATATCAAGCCCTGATAAGAGCCTAGAGCAAGATATTAAATCACAACCCTGCAGTCATTTGTGTGAAGGAGTCAGTGTAATGGCCTCTGGGTATCTCATTTGCTAAAGAGCTTTGAGTTCCAGGCATCCGGAGAAGTGAGGGATTGGATACAAATGGAAGGAACTTACGCTAATTAATATATTTTATTTTATAAACTGGAAATTAGGAGTTCATGACCCTAGTGCACAAATTAGTGCCCCAGGATAATTTTAAAGGAAAAAAATACAAAAGCTCCAATTCCAGCAAATACCATTAACAACACAATCAAATAAGTCTGAGCTTCATTTTTAAATGTTGAAGCAATTACAATCCATTGTGGGGGGTTTTTAATTACATTTTTTTTCCTGATTGCTAAAGTAGTTCAGGTTTATTATAGCAAATTGGGAAAGTTCAGAGAAGTGGAAACAAACAACAAAAAATCACCTCTAACCCCAGCAAAGATGACCAATTGTTGTTAATGCTGTGGTATATGTATCTTTCCAGTTGTTTTGTCTAGGCCAACATATAAGTAAATATTTTTCTCTTTAAAAAGCTGGGATAAGGTTGGATCCACTGTTTTGTAACCTGCTTTTTCCAGTCACATTTGCCAATGACAAATAGAAGGCTTTGCTTTCAAAAATTTAGTGTTCCAACGACCTCGCTTAATTTCTCAAAATTTATGTGTCTTTTGTCACTTGTGCAGACTTTGGTGCAGTTGCGCTGCTTGTCCTCACTAGCTTGTTGAAAAAGAGAAGCGAAGTTGGTGAACTTGACTTTTTCTTGCCAAGGACTTAATTGTGTCATTTATAATAGAGATCTTGGGGCCTGGCATTTGAGCACAGAGAGGAAGAAATATGCTAACACGCTGTGCTTCCCAGAGAGCACAGGAATAATTAGCCACCCCAAGGCCAGCCCTGAACAGACTGTGGCCTTGCTGCCTCATTTCCTGGGGAACTTTCCAGGGGAAAACTCTCCTCTGATAGCTATGCCACAGGGAGGCAACCTCCATTCTTCCTGTCTCCTCCCTGCAGTGTCATCATGGTAGATTGCAAACATGGCCACAACACACTGCTACTCCTCCCACCGAGAAATGAAGGCTCTTTCCTCAGCCCTTGAATCAGGACTCATGATTCGCTTCCATTAATGGAAGAGGCAGCCGCGACAGTGTGTTGGTTCTGCACCTAGGACTTAAGAGGTCTTGCAACTTCTACTCTTGTTGTCCCCCTCCACCAACACACAGACAGCCTGGGCCAGCCTGTTGGATGATGAAAAACCATGTGGAGAGAGGCCCCATTCATTCTAGCCATTATAAACCAGCAGCCCCCGCGGACCACGGGTGAGCCTGGCTGAAATCAGCCAAGTGCAGCTCAGACCAGAAGGACTGAAACTGATGACTTACAAAATTGAGAGCTAAATAAGTACTAGTGGTTTTGGATTAGGAAGCTTTGGGGTAGTTTGTTACGCAGGAAAAGCTGACTGATACAGTCCCTGAGCATATTTGAAATAGATTTAAGCACGTCATTGTGGATGAGAATCCGAGAGTTTAAATGTTGCCCTGACGAGACTGGATAAGTCCCACAAAGGCAGATGCCACACCTGTTTTGATCACTATGGTAGCTACAGGTCCAGCACAGTGCTGGGGACGTAATAGGTGGTGCCTAAATGATAATAATAGCATTTGTTGAATGCTTACTATGTACCCAGCACTATGCTGCATGCTTTTATATCAATTATATTATTTTGCAATACGTAGAACAATGTCCCTCACCACTACCACCAGAACAAAAAAAGATGTGAACGTCCTAATCCCCAGGACCTGTGTGTGGGCAGGGACTTTGAAGATGTAATTGTGTTAAGGACTTTGAGATAGAGAAGTTATCCCGGATTATCTGGATGGGTCCAACGTAATCTCAAGGGTCCTTGTAATAGGGAGGTGAGGGGGTCAAAACCAGAGAAAGGAGAAGTGACTATGGAAAACTAGAGGTCAGAGTGAAGTAACTTGAAGGCAGAGGAAGGGGCCACCAGACAAGAAATGCAGGCGGCTTCGAGAAGCTGGAAAAGGCAAAGAAACACATTCTTCCCTGGAGCCTCCAGAAGGAACACAGCCCTGCTGATCCCTTGATCTTAGACTTCGGGCCTCCAGAACTGGAAAAGAATAAATTCATGTGTTTTTTTTCTTTTTCTCCCCAAATCCCCCAGTACATGGTTGTATATCCTAGTTGTGGGTCCCTCTAGCTGTGGCATGTGGGACGCCACCTGAACATGTCCTGATGAACGGTGCCATGTCCGCACCCAGGATCCAAACCAGTGAAACCTTGGGCCACCGAAGTGGAGTGCGCGGACTTAACCACTTGGCCACGGGGCCATCCTCTAAATTCATGTTGTTTTAAGCCACTAAGTTTGTGCTAGTTGGTTACAGCAGCAATAGGAAACTCATACAGATTTAATCCTCACAATGCTTTATAAAGTAAGCACTATTGTTGTATTTCCATTTGATGTATGAGGAAACTGAGACTCAGACAGGTAAAGTAACGCTCCCAGCTGTTCAGTGGCAAAACTGGATCAAACCTGGTCTCCTAAAATTGACGCTGTAGGGCCTCCCATTGGGTTAGGGAAAGAGCACTAGATGTGGAGTCCAGACTGGAAGCACCTCTCTAAAAAATGGGAGGAGCCGTCGGATCAGGTGACCTCAAAACCCACTTCCTGTTCTGATTTTCTATAAATTGGCATATTTCAGGGCTAGGTTTCCAACTCACAGGAGAACCAGGCAGGACTTGGAGGGGCTCGATCATGCCTGAAGAAGGAGTCAAAAGAAATCTCTGGACAGTATGGACCACATCAAACTAGGACTTTTGAGAAAGATCGGGTTGTCAGAATTCTAGCAGAGAGCACCGCAGCCCCCTGAAATCCATTAGCCACCCACCCACTCAGCCCTGTGTGCGTCAGCTCATGGCTTGCATGGAATTGACCTGGCTCCAGCCCCAGGATAGGCTGCAATTGGCCCAACCCCTCGTAATCTCATCTCCCCTGCCACAGTGATTGATTCAGATTTGATTAGAGTGACAACTGATACTTTTGTTTAGTGATTGGAGAAAGAAAATCTCTTATTCTTGAGAGTGTAGTACACAAGTATGAGGCCTGGGACTGCTATAGCCCCTTGGCTACAGTGAGGAAGCCAGTTTGAGGACAAAGGCAGCACTCAAAGAAGGGCAGAGCTGAGAGAATTACAGAGAAACTGAGCCAGATCCTTGATCAAACTATTCCTGAATAGGTCTAATCTACCTCTGGACTTTTAAGTTATAAAACCTAATAAACTTCTTTCACGGTTTACAGTAGTTTTAGTTTTGGGGTGTTTTTTTTTTTATTTATTGTGTATTTTAATGCAAAACTATCCCAACAGATACCAACCAGTCACTTCTAAGCTACCTATTTTAAAAGGCAGCAATAGCAGCCATCTTTCATACAATTTAGCTTCCTGGGAGAATCATTTGGCTCTTGGTCATCTCTTTCATCATGCCTCTTGCCTTCCCCCTAGTCAACTCTGGCTCCCTGTGTCCTTAGCACCTGGTTGAGCCTGGCCAGCTCATTTTGGAGTCAATTTTCCTACTTTGTATCAGCATGTATTTCTTTGCTCTCTGCTCCACTACAGGCTCCTGTTTTTGTCTTGAATTTCTTCATCATGAATCTGGGCTGGTCTAATGTGCCAACGTCATCTCAGCTTGAAGCCTCTGCCTGGAACCCACATATTGGTGGTCAGAACATCTGGGCCCGACCTGTTCCTCTAAGGAGGACTGGGAAGCCCTGACATTCCCACTATTTGAACCCTCCGAGTGACGAAATGGTCCAAGGACAGGGGATACTGCTCAACTGTCCAAACTTGGGTGAAATATCAAGCAGGCTAGAGTCATGAAGTGAGGATTCTGTCTCCCTGGACATCACCAAGCAGAGGCTAGACTGGCACAGATTGGGGATGCTTACGGGAGGCAGCCTCACCTAGGGGATGAACCAGGGATGGAAGAGTAAAGATTCTGAGTTCTAGACCCACAAAGGGCTGTGATGTCTTGGCCAGTTTGCTTACCTTTGCTGGGCCTTGTTTTCCTCGTCTATAAAATGAGTTTAAACTAGATTAGGGATGTTGAACCTGGAATTCAAGCAGGAATTTCAGTTTTCCAGTGAGAATACCATGATAGTCTTCATTATGTTATCAAAGGAGTATATACACCAAAATCTAAGAACTACAGGCCTAGATTATCATAAAGCTTCTTTCCAGCATGCAGTCTGTGATTCTAGACGAGTGAGTACAATGGAATCCCTCTAAGGATGGGAGTCACTGCAAGTGCATAAGGTGCAAATCGCGGAAGTCAAGGTCGCCCCACGCTCTTCAATTGTATATTAAATGCAGAACTGTATATACGTTCAGATTGCATAGATTACCCTGCACAGGCATCTTAGGCACACTAACATTGAGAGCCACTGAGCTAGACCCGAAGAAGAAACAAAGAGAAGTTCTATTTGCAGGTACTTCCCAGCTCAAACCAATCTCCTCCAAAAGAACTAGACGCCCGAATCAAAACTTAGACTGTAAGATAAGGTTTACATCATTCCCGGGGTGTACACAGTGCTGGTGGAGCAGAGGAAGGGCCCCAATACTGCACGGAAGACACTTGGAGAAGCTGAGAAAGGCTCTAGAGGATGTGACCCAAGGGCGTGGAAGGGCGTCCTGGGAACGTGTGAGCAGAGGCACGCAGACGTGGATGCTCGGGTGCTCAGGGACTGGGAAACGTCCCGTGCATGTAGGGAGGGGACACGCTGGCCATGAGAGTGGGGAGGAGGGTAGGCCAAGCTTTGTGAGCTTTGTGAAGGGCTTACCACCCACACTGGGAGGCAGGGCAAAGGGCATATACACACTGGTGGGACAGCAAACACAACTCCTCTGGGCAAACACAGCTCTGGGCCTCCTGGAAGGACAGCAGCCTGGCTGGGCCTCAGATGGCTTGGGGGACAGTCTGCCTGCAGAATCCCCCTAGCTCTGTGCAGAGGATTGGCTGAAGGCAAGTAAAGCCTTCTTCTTGGAGAAGTTAGGCTCTCCCTGCCAGGAGTGGTTTCCTAGGTTAATAGTGCAGCCCTGTGTTTTGACTCGCACATCAGTTATCGATTGCTGCATAAGAAATAATCCCCTAATTTAGCAGCTTCAAACAACGCACGTTGATTATCTCAGTTTCTGTGGGTCAGGCACTTTGGAGCTGCTTAACTGAGTGCTTCTGGCTCAGGGTCTCTCAGGAGGTTGCACTCAAGACGTCCGCTGGGGCTGCTGTCATCTGAAGGCTTGATGGGGGCCTCCTGATGGCTCACTCACTTGGCTGTTAGCAGGAGGCCTCAGTTTCTCTCCACATGGGCCTCCCCATAGCACTACCTGAGTGTTCTCACAACCCGACAGCTGACGCCTTCAAAGCAGACAATCCAAGAGAGCAAGGAGGAGGCCACAATGCCTTTGTGCCCTAATCTCGCCTGTCATACTCTATCACATCCTCCACCTTCTATTCATTATAAGTGAGTCCCTGAGTCCACCCCACACTTAGGGGAGGGGAATTAGGCTCCACCTTTTTAAGGGAGGGATATTAAAGAATATTGGATATATTTTTAAATCACCATAACGCAATCTAGAATAGTGATTTTAAGAATTTTCTTAGATATGAAAGTCCGGGTAGGAACAACCTCTCTAGGTTTATAGTTCTCTGATTTTGGTGTGCATAGGAACCTTCTGGTGGGGGCGGGGCAGGTGTTGTTAAGGGTAAAGATTCCTGTACCCACCTCCAAGATATTCTATATTAGGAGTTCTGGAGTGGGGCCCAGAGTTGGCGCTGTTGGAAAAGTCCCTCAGAGTATTCTAATGAAGGTAATTGGGGTCCAGAAATCTGCATTTGACAAGTCCCCAAAGTTACTCTGATGCTGGTAATCTGTAAAATTACTGCCATTGGAATTGACAATAATTGCCCGCTGAAATGGCAGTATTAGAAATTCCAGATCAATTGGGAATAACCGGGTGGAAAGTCTGGTCAAGGACTAAAGCAGGAACGGAGAGGCACTGCGCACAACTCCCCGTGCATACACCTGCAACCCACAGAGCTGGGCAGTCGCAACTCACTTCCCACTCTCCTGGGCAGAGTCAACCCCGCACTCCAGACAGCCCCCTCCCATCACTCAGAGTTGGCACGAGCCTTGAAGTCTATTTGCCATCGCAGCCACAGGTCCCGGAATCTATTTAGTTCAGATGCTTGACACTGATTTGAAAATCCTAGCAGGAAAGAGATTTCTCCAGCGTGCATGGAGAAGGAGCTGAGCATAGCTGTTATCTCTTCCAGAACTGAGCGGGGATGATGGGATGGGAGGGCACCTGACCGGCCCTCAGCCCTGGGAACCTGAGGTCTGGTTCGAGCATTGGAAGACAGCAGTCGGCGGCCGCACAGAGGCACACGCTCCCCCTGGATGGGGAGCAGAGTTTATGAGGTGGCCCAGGAGGCGGCCCTTTGTGGAGCACTGTCTGGGTTTTCACCCGGGCTTTCAGGAAACTTGCCAGGAGCCCTTGTGAGTTTCCAGCCATTGTCTGGGCCCCTCTTGCCCTGTTTTTATGGGATGGTTTATGTCTGCTCCTCGGCCCTGGGAGGGAGCCTACACAAGAGTTGCTAAGCAGCTGCTGGAGCCTTTCTGTTTTAAGCTGGGACGCTATTGTCTCTCTCTTTATTTCCCGTAAGGAGCCGTGACCCAGGTGGTTCAGGAACCGCCGCCCGGTCTGCAGCGTTACTGGTCCGTAAACAGGCAAAGAGCAAGCAGAGCCGGCGCACAGCGTGAGGAGCAGGTGAGGGTATTCGAGCCCCGTCATTAATAACGGCAACAAAGCCGGCCTCGGCGCTGGTGCGCACACACCTCCTGCCGAGGTCACCTCCAGCTCCGGGATCTGACCTCCCCGCGCGGGGGGCTTCCCCTGCAGGGACACCAGCCCTCAGACAGTTCCGCACAGGTTCTCCTGGGCTGGGTTTTTACCCAAGCTTCAGAATCAGGCTAACCCTTCCCAAGAGGCCAGGCTTGACAGGCATCGGCTTGATCCCCTGCAGACTGTCCTCCCCAACCCCTTCCCCCGACTGCCTGTCTTCAGCTGAACCGTTTCGAAGGCAACTCTGTATAATTCCACCTCCTCCCCTTCATCGTGCTCCTTGTTGAAAAAAAAAGAAAAGAGAGAAATGGAAAAAAATTCACCTTACATCCAGAGATAGTGACCGCCAACGTTCTGAAATATCTCTTCCAGACTTTTTCTTTCTCTCTGCATGAATATGTATCTGGATGTGTTTGTGTGTGTATCACTTCCATGCGTCGTTAGGCAATTCTGTCCTTGTGTGAACGTCACAGAGTGCACTCACACAAACCTGGATGGTATAGCCTGCTACACACCTAGGCTATATGGTACTAATCTTAGGGGACCACGGTCGTATATGTGGTCCATTGTTGACTAAAACATCATTATGCGGCACAAGACTGTATGTGTGTGTGTGTGTGTGTGTGTGTGCATGTAACCACTGATATTTTGGGTAGGATAATTATTTGTTATGGGGCTTTCCTGTGCCTTGCAGGATGTGTAACAGCTTCCCTGGCTTCTATATTTGTGATAACCAAATATGCCTCAGACACTGCCATATGTCCCCTAAGGCGCAAAATCACCCTCACTTTAAAACCACTGATTACACGCACACATGCATTTACAAAGTGGAATTATACTGAAAATACTGCCTTAGCTTTTTTTCTTTTTTTTTGAGGAAGATTAGCCCTGAGCTAACTGCTGCCAATCCTCCTCTTTTTTTTTTAAAGATTTTTTTTTCTCCTCAAATTTTTCCTTTTTCTCCTCAAAGCCCCCCCGTACATAGCTGTATATTCTTAGTTGTGGGTCCTTCTAGTTATGGCATGTGGGATGCTGCCTCAGCGTGGCTCGATGAGCAGTGCCATGTCCACGCCCAGGATTAGAACTGATGAAACACTGGGCCGCCTGCAGCAGAGCGTGTGAACTTAACCACTTGGCCACGGAGCCAGCCCCCCAATCCTCCTCTTTTTGCTGAGGAAGACTGGCCCTGAGCTAACATCTATGACCATCTTCCTCTACTTTATATGTGGGACGCCTACCACAGCATGGTTGGACAATCGGTGCCATGTCCACACCTAGGATCCGAACCAGCAAACCCCTGGGCCGCTGAAGCGGAACATGCACACTTAACCGCTGCACCACTGGGCCAGCCCCAGCCTCATTTGTTTTTAATTTACTATGTCATGAACTCCTCCTGTGTCAACTATTAGAAATTTACAGCCTTATTTTCAGTGGCCTCAGAGCTGTCCATCAGTTGGGCTTATAAATGAAGTAATTTACATCACCAATCCCCTATTATTGGATCTTGTGTATAAAACAAACAATATCACACATCCCGTGTTATAAGCTACTTTTTATTTATTTATTTATTTATTTTTGTTTGTTTTTCTTTTTTTTGTGTGAGGAAGATTGGCCCTGAGCTAATATCTGTTGCCAATCTTCTTCGTTTTGCTTGAGGAAGATTGTTGCTGAGCTAACTTCTGTACCAGTCTTCCTCTATTTTATGTGGGATGCTGCCACAGCGTGGCTTGATGAGTGGTGTGTAGGTCTGCACCTGGGATTGGAACCTGTGAACCCGGGGCCACCACAGCAGAGCACGGGAACTTAACTGCTACACCACCGGGCCAGCCCATATATAAGCTACTTTTTAAATTTATGATGTCATGAACATCGTTCCACATCACAGCTGTGGGGTGTTGACCCAATAATCCCACCTCTCTGAACCTCCCTGTCCTCATCTGTAGAATGGGGATGCACTGTGAGAACGACTTACCAGAATGGGGGCCAGCGCCTGGCACGGAGAACACCCTCAGCAGAGGGCCACAGCTATAGCTAAAGTCCTTGTTACCATCTCTGTGTCCTGGTTTTCAAATGGCTTTTAGTGGCCAGCCCTCATATGGAGGCACCATACATTATTCAATTTGTCCCTATTCATGGACTTTTAGGTGGTTTCTGAATTTCCACCGTCATAAATGTCCCTGCCATTAACACAACCATTAAGAGTTCCCCTGACGACTTGGGAAACCAGTGAAAGAGAACAAGCTACGCCACCTGTCTGAACCTGAGGCTGTGGAACACGAGAGGCACATCATTCTCTTCATGGCCCAGTTTTAGAAACATTTCTAAACGCTCAGCCCACCCTCCCTGCCCCCGCAGGCCCTGTCAAAGGGCTAACCGTGGGGCTCCTGGGCTAAACCCTGGATAATTTTACCTGCTTTCATATCAAGCCCAAACCCCCAGCTTCCTGCCTTGAGACCACCCCAGGAGTGGGAACACCTGCAACATGCCCCTTCTATTCTTTTCTATTTGTTTTTAAGTTATGTTCGGATGTGCAATATTTGTTGTATACAACGTGTGTGTAAACATATTTGTACAGTTTAAAGAGCAACAGTAAAATGAATACTCCTGTATCTACCACCCAGAGCAAGACACAGAACCTTCGATACCCTGGAGCGCCCACACCCTGGCCTGCTCTCCTGCGGGGAGCTTTCCCGGAGGGTATGGGTCGGAAGGGGAGGGTTGGCTGGGAACAGCGGCGGTCAACAAACCAGATTCCACCGGTGCCCTTGCTTGTCCCCAGCGGCTCTGTGGCCTTGGGCATGTTAGTCAACTCTGAGAGCGTCTGTTGATAAAGCTTGAGTCTGGTGTCTGGCACCAAGTCGCTGCCACAGCACAAAAGCTGCTGTTTTCATCATGGGGATCGTTTCTGGACAGGGCATGCAGAAGCACGCTCACCCGGCTCTGCCAGTCCTTAGCACTGTGGTTCCAGGCAGGGCAAGTCCCAGGACTCAGTTTCTCAGCTGGGAAGTAGAGAGGAGAGGCTCCCTAGAAACTCTCAAATTTCCTTTCTTTCTGGCTCTGGCCTTTTGTAATTCTACCAATTATTAAGCCAAGGAAAATGGGGTATGTTGAAGCAAGAACTTAACACGAGGGCTCAGTAGACAGTGCCCTTAGCTGGACTCCAGAAAAAGACGATGTCACTGGCCCAAGGTCACGTGGTCAGGAGGTAATAATCTGGTTAATAATGACAATATTTTAGGCACTTATTCTGGGCTCCCTGTGTTAAAGGCTGCACATGGATTGTTTTATTTTACTCCGAAGACAACACTCTCTGATGGATGCTATTCTTCGATGCCTATTTTACAGATGTGAAGACTGAGGCTCAGAAAGGCTGTATGGCTTGTCCGCAGTCATAGAGCCCCTGGTCTTTTCAAGTGGTGAGCCTGTGCTCTAAGCAGCACGTCTCACTTGGGGATCTGGTTAACATGCAGATTCTGATTCAGCAAGTCAGGGGTGGGCCTGAGACCCTGCGTTTCTAAGACATCCCCAGGTGACGCTCATGCTGTTGGTCTTCTCACCACACTTTGAGTAGCCAGGCTGAAGCTCTGCACCGCCGCCCACCACCAGGTGGAGGTGGGGCCGGGTCTTCCCACTCCTTTGTCTCAGTGAGCATAAACCTCATTTTTGGGGATCTGCCTCCGCTTGGTTACCCGCGGAAACCAGGTGAAGGAGGGAAGAGGCCTTGGGGATATACACACAGGTGGTAAAAACTAAGAAGCAGACCAAAACCATGAGTAACCAAGTCTAGGGGCCTCGTCCTCCACCCGTCCTGGCCCAGCACCCACCCATCCGCAGCATCAAGCGTGGAGCACGGAGCACGGCCTTGGTGCCGTGCGGGGAGCGAAGGGGAGTCTTCTCAGGCCACAGGCTACTGCGGAAGTCTTTGCCCAAAATGAGCTCTGCTTGCATTTCCAGATGGTTCCCGGGGCCCCTCGGCCCCCACAGCATGATAACCGGGCACGACTTTTCTATCCAGGTGAGATTGGGATTCAATGATTTTTTTTATTTTAAACTATTTTTAAGTATTGATGATCTGTCCCAGCACCCTCCACGCATACTCTCTTCAGGGCAGCACATGGGGATCACTAAGTTTGCGATAACTGGCAGATTTCCTGTTGCGCTCACCTCTCATTGGTTAGGCTCGCCTCCCTGCACAGTCCCGGGAATATAAGAACCTTGAGAACAGAGATTCCGCCTGCTTCTTGAGCCCACCTTAAGGCCCCAGCACAGCACTAGTGGGTGCTTGAGAAACCTATGACTCCACCTTCTGTGACAATCACACGTGTGGGTATCCTCAAGCTAATGGCTGGGCTTGTGTCTTCTAGTGACATCCCTGCCTCCCTCCACCCTTCCTCTCTGCCTGCACCCTGGTCCTGTGTACCCTCTGGGTCTTCCGAGGGCTGTTTGGTTTCTCAGTGTTGGAGTTCAGATGGTGGGCGTGCCTCCTCTTTGGTGGGTTGGAATTATCTTTCTGCTGTTGCTCTCTGAGCTTGTACAGCCTCTCCTGTTGCAACCTTGGCCATGACTCACTCATTAGCTCTGAACTTGCCCACTCTCTCACTCCTCCGGGCTTAATTGCCCACCTTCCCTAAGGTCAACTGGCTTTCAAGGCAAAGGACTCCCAGCTACCGTAGAAGTCTGCCAGTGGCCAGAAAAGAACACTGGTGGACACAGGCTCCGAAACGAAGAGTCTATAGGCCTGATGAGGTCTTGCTGTGGATCCACTGACAACCTCTCTTTGCCCCAGGCCTCTTTTTTTCACTCCGAATCTCCGGAGGCCTCCTCTTCTCTGTTCTGGAGACAAATTCCTGCTTGTCCCAGAGAGAAGGGCAGCACAGAGGAAATCTCCCTCCATAGGGAACACGCACAATGCACCCCTGCAGAATCCTGGCTCACAGCAGCCCTCAGTCCTGCTTACTGCTCTCAATAGTGGTGATGATGTTGGGGGAGGAGTCATTTATTTACAGCCAAAGAATAGCTATTTTTATTACATCCCAGGAAAAGAAAATCAGGGCTCCACACACTGCTTCTGACTGCTTCTGGGTCCCACATACCAAAAGGGAGCCGTTTCCTGTTGACAAGAAGAAGTTTCGAGTTTCTCCCTCTGGCAATGTTTACTTGTTCCAGACTTTTGTTGAAATCTCTGCTTTGTATCTCTCCCTGCTGAGGACGGGGACTTGGGACACAAGCTCACAGTTGCTTTTTAACCACACACCTTCGTGAGGGTGCCCGGCCTCCAACCCTTCACAGATGTGCTGTCAAATTCCCATCATGGCATAACATTTATTTTGGCTGCCACCAAGGGTCTCCGCTTTGTCCTCTTAGTGGTGCCCATCAAGTCTGGGGGGAATTTACATATAGGCTATTACAAGCAGGGGAGTCTTATGATGAGATGTGTACATGTGGAGTCCAGAGGAAAAGCAAAACATTAATTTTTCCCAGCAAGTCATTCTTTGGTGCATAAAAGTGGGCCTTTGGAACCCTTATTGCTCTGGTCTCCCTGGGTCCCCTCCCGCCACTGCCGTCTGTTCCCAGTCCTGCCAAGATCCCCGCATAATGATGCATCTCCCCCTTGCTGCTCTCCCCCTCCAGGGTCCTGGCTCCACAATGAAATAGTGGCAGCAATTCTGTCCTTTTGAGTCCTCAGAGGGAAACAGCTAAACAAGAGAAACACGTCTTTTACAAAACTGTGGTGCGCTGTTATGCAAACATAAACTCCCCGAAGTCTGCTTTTCTGGGAATTGCATCAGAGGAGGAAAGGAAAGAGGAGGAACAGAAAACCTCATCTTGCCCCGATGCTGCTGATGCTGCTTCGCAATATTCTGTGCAATGTGGAGCTGAGGAGTGGGCCTCGTGGAACGGAACAGGAGGGCAGGGAAGAGGAATGGCCCAACGCCAAACCAGCCCTAACGGAAGAGGGGTTTACAGTCTGCACGAGAGCTTGTCTGATGAGTAGGTAAATGAGCAGGGCTAAGGCAGGAACTCCCTCTCAGACCTGACGTGTGCTACAAGGAGACAGAGTGGATATGTGATACCTGCAGAGGCCTTTATAGGAACCGAAGACGCTATTATCCCGAGGAGATCACAGGGTATTATCATTCTGACAGTTTTGGGTTGGGTTAAGTCTTTTGGTTTTAATTCCTTCAAGTGTGCCACAAGACCTTCAAGTCCATTTTCACTGCTTTCAGTGTAAACCTTTAAGCTTGACAAGGCCTTCGGTGAATCCAGGCTACACACAAATGCCAACAGAGGTGCCTTCAGGGGTATATGTCCTGTGCAATCACACAGGGTCCCTCTTAGAAGGACCCTGCTCTTGGTTTAACGCTCTGCTGTCACCATTTGAAATTCATAATAATTTTTGAACAAGGGGCCTACATTTTCATCTCATGCTGGGCCCTGCAAATTACACAGCCAGTCCTGAACACCAAGGATGGTCATTGGATTTCCGGGACCATCCTTTTGGGTTATGTTTTCTTTTCCTTGCAATTAAAACAAAACTCTGGTAATTGCCAGAACCATCAAAAATTAGGAACTGGACTGAGAGCCACACACATGGTGGGCCCAGAGGGAGGAATCACCCCTCCCAGTCCCAGGCCTCTGTGGGAAGTGGGTTTCAAGGATGAAGGGGGCGATTGTGGGGGGACCTCGTGTGCACCCTCGGCTCTTTCGCTTCAGAGTCAGGGAGCCCTGCAATGCCTCACAATCTAGTGCAATATTGTCCCTCTGCCAGAAGCACATGACTAAAACTCCACCTCCCGGTCTTAGGAGATCCATTCCATTCTGTTCCTTGGGCCTGAATTTAACAGCTATTCACTGTGTCCAGAGGGCACTGTGTTAGGGCCGGGGAGGGGAGGAACTCGGGGTACGGTATAAAGACACACCGTCCCACAGCTAAAAAGGACGTTATTGGGACAACTGGGGAAATCTGAATATGGCCTGTATGTTAGAGAGTCTCATTGCATCAGTGGTAAGTTGCTTGGGTGTCATCATGGCATTTTCGGTTATGTAGGAGGACACCCTTGTCTGGCAGACACAGGCTAAATTTCATGAAGTCTGTAACTCACTTTCAGATAGTTCAGGAAAAAAATATATATATATAAAAATAATTTTTTTACATAAAATGTATCAGTTTTATAAGAGAGTCAATTATCTTATAATGTTTCTCACTGAAGAGTCTCTCTATATATATTTGTCCCAAATACATTATTAAATATAATCAAATTAAAATATAACATGTTATATAATTATAATGTTTATATAAATATATGTTGAGAGGAAGAGGGAGTAGGAGAGATAAAGCAATTGTGGGAAAATTTTATTGATTCATGAAGCCGGCCGAAAGTGTATGTATTCTTTCGATTTTTCTTTGGTTTGAAATTTTTCTAAATAAAACGTTGGGAGGGGAAGTGCACTCTCTCTCCAGGGGAGCCATCCTCACTGGGAGACAAGACGTCTGTCTGTCTTAGTTTGGGTTTCCCCAGAAGCTGAGCCTGAGATAAAGATTCAAATGCAAGTCGTTTATTTGGGGGGTGATCCTGAGAACAACCTTAGTGGGGACGTGAGACAAGGGGAGGCAGCCGATAAAGAGGACATTACCGAGCCAGCTACCTCTGAGATTAAAGGGAGCTTCGTCCCACTGGGGAACTCTGGAGTCACATAGAACATCCCAGAGGAGACCCAGGGTATTTCTATACCAGTGCAGTCACAGGTTAGGGCTGCTCCCATGGCGGGTGGGCTGGAGAGACTGCAACAGCCAGAGCAAGGCTCCTGGGTAATTGGCAGTGGGCTGGGCACAGCCCTGGTAAGGCCTGGCAGCTGTGCTGTCATCATGCATCCATTCCGTCATTCAACCAGTTTCTATCTAGCATTCACATGGGGCCAGGCCCTGTGCTAGATGCTGGGGAAATAATACTCCTTCAGACAAAGATGACCCCTGCTCATATAGGGGGAAGGAAACAAACAAACAAAAGCAGGTATAGGGAGAATTACAATGCATCCATTCGCCTAGTCCGCAGACTAACTAAGCACCTACTATGTGCTGGTCATAATTCTAGACATGGGGATACATAGATGAAACAAGAATTGCAGGTCCTCAAGCAACTCGTGGATTTTTTTTTTTTTTTTAAGGAAAAAGATCTAATCAAAGTCCTTACTGCTCCAGATGGGTGATGAGGCATTGAAATCCAGCTGCAGAGACTCGTAATGAATGGGCCCCATCATTTGCATTTAGTTAGGGAAGACTCCCTCCTCCCTCCCCGACTTACCACTGCACCGGGGGTGCTGACTCTGCCTGTGAGCCGACACCGAGGAAGGTCCTTCAATGAACTCGATTTGCTCCTGAGACAAGTGCCCCAGAAGCAGGTACTCTAGCCCGGTCCTGGAGACCCCGGGTCTTCTGGGTGGTGTGGCACCTGTAAGAGGAGGAAGGAGGGAGACCCGGGGTCCGCCTGTAGAAATCACGCTGCCTCCATTTCTGCCCAGCTACCTGGGGCCCTCCCGCACATGGACCCCTTGGCGTGTAAAAATAAACATATCAACAAAATCTGGTTCAGTTCCCTCCTAAACACCAACTGAATTATTCGTACAAGATTCGCCGTTTAACTGATGCTGGCAGAATGTTGCGTGATTTCAACATCAAACACATCGCGCTTCAGTCACAGCGGCCCTGAGGAACAAAGACAGAAAAGCGTGTGGCACGCGTTAGAGACATCAAACCGTGGCTTCGGGAAGTTGTGGCTGTCGTTCAAGCAAAGCAAGAGGCAGGACTCAGCGCTTTAAGGACTGCAAGCCTACTGTTCTGAGTTGGTTTTCTTTCAACACGGTGTAGATGAATCCTTTTCTTTTGATCAAGGCTTGACTGCTTTCCTGTAATTTGGATGAAGCAGGGAAACTAGCAGTTTTTAACGGGAAGCCCAAGGAAAGCCTTCTATCTGGGCCGCGTGATGGATTCTGAATGGCACCAGGCTGCTGGTGGGAAAGCTGCAGTGGGAGGCTGCCTCCACCCCACCCTTCATTGGGCCAGCTCGGGGCAGCCCACACCCAACATTATTCTGGGCTCCAGGCCTCTCAAAGCCTCCTTTCCCTCTCTTCTACCAATAACCTGTCCTCTCGTCCTGTAGGCCCTGCCTCTGTCTCTCCAGGCTGTGTGCCGCCACTCAGGGCCACTCCACAAAGCGGGCCCACAAGCCAACATCTCAAGCTGGGTGTCAGCAGCGGCCCCTGGTTGGTCTTCAGCCTCCGGCCTTGCCTCCCTCCAGCCTCTCCACCCACAGGGAGCCTCCTAAAGTGCACATCTGCTCCTGGGCTTCCCTGCTTGAGCCCCCAGCGCTCCCTCTGCTCCTCAGGATGAAGCCTTTCTCCTTGGCATAGCCTTGGGCCCTCCACTGCTTCCCACCCCCCCAGCCCCTCACCCCCCCCCCCCCCCCCGCCGCCTCCAGCCTCCTGTCTCCCCTTCTCCACCTCTATACCCAGGCAAACTCAACCACCTGCTCTGCCTCAAACACCGAGACATCTGCAAATGCCCTTCCCTCCTCCTGGAAAGGACTTCTTCCTTCCAGTCCCTCTCACCTTCCTAGACCCTCTTTCCACTGAACCAGTTTTCCCTCCTCTGTCTAGACTTGGCTTAGATGCCCCCTCCTCCAACTAGCCTTCTCTGACCCCTCGCACCTGGGTGAGCTGCTCTTCCCACCAACCTCTGCTACCCAGTCCGAGCCCCCCACACCAGTCGGATGTGCTGGCTTCTGTGTCCACCCCACACCAGACAGGCTCCTTGTCTTACCTTTAACTGGCAGTGTTTCACAGAGCTCCTGCTGTGGAACACAGGCTCCATAAATGTGTGCAGGACAGATGAATGAATGAATGAACGAATGGATGCTTGTTGGGCCTCTAGTCCATTGCCAAAATGGGGTTCTACATCAGAGCTGTGTGCAGTGTGGTCCACCCACTGGGTACCAGTTGGCAACAAATTAAGTATAGAAATTGAGAGTAAGTGTTTAAAAACCTTTATAACAATTCAACTGAGTACTTTGATGTCTGCTCCGTCTAATAATAAAGATGTTGCGCTTGTATTCTGTATGCCTGTTTTATATATTTATATAAGCAGTTTTCTATTAATTTATTTTTATTGTATTTTATGAAAGTAGTGGTCTGCAGTGGATTAGAAATCTAAAAGACTGATCCTTTACGCCAGATAATTTGAGAAGCACTGTTCTACACCCTTCCTGGGGTGACAACATGGGCGGGGGTGTGTGTGTGTGGAGTGGGGGCTACAGAAAAGGGAAGGATTAGAAGGTAAGCCAGGTTGAATCTGTGTTTTCAGGGGATGCTTTTCCATATGATGCTCTCAAAAAGCTTTCTGAGAACCTAACAATTCAGACGATAAACAGCTCGTAGAACACTCTCCTGAACCCTGGGCCCCAAAAGGGAGAATACATTGCGGCTATGAAGATCATCCTATTGGCCTAACTGATGCAGACAGCACCGTGTCCCGGGGCCCACACCGTCACAACGCGTCCGTCTCCACCGCACCGGAGACGTGATTTTTAAATCTGTTTCCTCACTTTCCCCAAATCTGGCTTCCATTAGAGAACTATTTCCCAAATTAACCTCTGTGCCCTCTCAAGTAAAGAATGTGAGAGATTTCTACCAACTATTTTCTCCTGTTTCCAACATGCCACATGTGCTTAAAAGGAGGCAGCGATTTCCAGGCGAGAAGTGGTTGTGAAAGGATCATTTCAGCAACTGTTCTTTGAAAATCTGCACAAATTCATCTAATGAAAGGCGCCCCTTTGCTCCCCCAGCGGTCTCTCTGTTGCCATCCTGAGACCAACGTTTAATTGATGCTAAGGAATTTCACATTAAATCACTTTGCAACTGCTGAGCAAGTGGAAAGATGACGTCTGCAGAGCCAAGAAGCTGTGTGATGGGGAGCCTGGGTCGTGGATGAACTTTATCTGTGTTCGTGAGGAGAGATCAAATAAGTCACTGGTGGCCCCAGCAACACTGAGTTATCATTCTCCACACTTGTTAAGAAAAAGGTCAGAACACAGGGTGGTGATCATGTATTCCAGGCCCGCGTTCCGTCTCCCCAGAAACGGTTTTCTGAGCCATGGCCTCCAGAACCACACACGTTGGGTCATTTCTTTGAAGGCAGAGCTACACACACATTAGTGGAAAAGTTCAGGGCCCAAAGTGTCATTTCAGAAACGATGAATCAAGGCATTTAGGTAAATGGACTCAGCCTGTGAGCTTGGAATCAGAAGCACTCCTTTTCCGGACAGGAAATGCCGCCATGTTCCCGTTCCTATACCACACCCTATATTCACACTCATCCATACTAACTCTGGGCTTGGCTGGGAGACTTCATCTGACCGATGGGACAATGGCAAATGTGATCCAGGTAGGGATTGGAAATGTGCTCGTGCCTGGGCATGCCCTCTTTGCTGGTCTTTGGAACCCTGAGTCCCCAGGGGAACAAGCCTGGGCTCGCCTACTGGAGGATGAGAGGCCACGTGGAGCAGACACGAACCATCCCAGCTGAGGCCCGTACGTACCAGCCAGCCTGCCTGCTCCAGATATGAGAGGCCGTGCTGGCTCACGCAGCCCACGCCGAGCCTGCAGCTGACCGGAGAGACCGGTCAAGCCAGCCCAGACAAGAGGAACCACCACTGACCCACAGAATCATGAAAGATAACAATTGTTTGTTGTTTTACGCCATCAAGGTGGTTTGCTACCTAGCAAAAGCCAACTGATACACATTTATTCATTCGTTTATCCCCTTGGTCATAGTAACAAATCTCTCTTGAGTGCCTTCTGTTGGGTCACTGTCCTAGGTAGAAAGGCAAGTGCACCTCAGCCGTCAGTCCCTTGAAGCCAAGGATGCAGCTTGTGTGTCTCTGTATCCAGGCCTCATCCAGCCTGGCATATAGGAGGTCCTCAAAAACTTTGTCTTATAAACACCTGATCTGGAACGAATCCCAAGGGGAGAATTATAGATCTCAAGCTTTAAAAGTGCAGGTTGCTTGACTCAGCAATTCCACTTCTGAGAATTTAAGGAACTATTTTTCAGGATGTGTGCAAGAATTTAATTATAAGAATGCCCTGTCATAGCCTTGTTTACAGTGGCTTCATTTGATTTGGTTGGAAATGCACCGGTTGCAAGAGTTGGTTTTGTTTCCATGAGAATTTGGCTGAAACAACCAATCCCGGGGAGGGGTCATTTTGATCCATGGTGGGGTAGCTTTATGACCTTTGGACCTTCAGACACAAAATATTTTTCAGAAATGTTGGGGTTTTATTTTTCTCCACTTTATAAATTTCGAATTCCCTTTTAGCCAATTAAACATGCTTCTGGGCTGCTAATGATAATGAGAAGCAGGAAACAAGTTTTATGTCTGTCAATAGGGAGTTGCTTAAATGGCGGCAGAAGCCTAACATGGATGCTTTTCATTATATGTACAGTAGACATATTGTATATTGTATGTACAGAAGAGGTGTGACAGAAATATACGCCTCTGTTTACATCAAAAGATGGTCAGAGTTCTCCAGAGAAACAGAATTGAGAGAGGGGGGCAGAGAGAGAGAGAGAGGAAGAGAAAGAGTTTTTTAAGGAATTAACTCACATGATTTGTGGGGGCTGCCAAGTCTGAATTTGTAGGGCAGGCTGCCAGGCTGGAAACTGAGGCAAGACATCTATGTTAAAGTCTTGAGGCAAAATTCCTTCTTTTCCAGGAAACCTGGTTTTGCTCTTAAGGCCTTCAACTGATTGGATACTGCCCACCCAAATTATTTAAAGGTAACCTCTTTTACTTAAAGTCAACTAGATTAGTGTTTCACCAAACAACCAGGCACCATAGCCTAGCCAAGTTAACACATAAACTGTAACCAGCATTGTCATGATATAGGTTGAAAAAAAAATCAAGTTACAAAATAGAATAATTTAGTCCTACTTATAAAGATGAAAATAGTAACATATATGTACAGAAATCAGGAAAGGCATACACTGATCTGTCAACAATGGTTGTCTCTGAGAGGGTCGGTTAATTGTTGGTCTCTCTCCTTTGTGCCTGTCTAGTTTGCCTGTAAAGAGAGGGCTTTCCTATTGAAATAAATAAACAAAAGGAACATCAAATTGAAAAAAAAGAATCTTGCCAATGCCTTTCAGCCCAGGACCACCAAGAACACCCCTGTCGTTGAGCAAGTTGGGTCTATCACTGGTTGCCATGAGGGGGAATGCATGCCATGGGTGTTAGGAGGAAACTAGGATAGGATTGGGGCTTCAGTTGGGTAGTTTGGGGGAAGGTGGAAGGGAGCAGGCTCACCCTGGATTGGATGCTGTCGGAAAGCAGGGGCAATTCTAGGATTGGGTATCACAATAAATCCCACCAATATGGCAGGCAGACTAAAGCTATCATGGATGAAGCAGCAGGGCTCGTGTTAGCAGAGAGCGGGAGATGTCTGGTGTGTTGCAGTGACCTTGTTTTTTTGTTCACTTCATCACAGTTGCAGAGTGGCCTTGTCTGATGTTGACGTTCTGTGAGATGGTGTCTGTCCACCAGGAGAACAACATGGCCTGGCTGAGTGTGAGCCCACTTCCTGGATCTCAGAGGACGCTATTCTCCTTTCTCAGCCTGGCTAGGGATAAGCGTGGGAGCTTTATTGGCACTTAAAAAAATCAGTTTTCTTTTTAGTAACTGATTCTTTTTCTGTTTATTTAACCATGTTTTCCTGAAAGTTTTTATTTAGCAAATGGAACCAAGATGAATTTTTCAATCACTGGTGCACATGTCATAAATCTTGAGCACTCTGCACAAGGCATGAAATAACCAACACTTAGGTGGTTTCCATCATATAGGTGATGGTTAGTTAGGATGTTTCCTTCTTAATCCCAAACAGAGCATCACTGATTGGAAATATGGAGACATTTAAAAGTAGGAAAATAGAACACAAACAAAAACTTTACATTAAAAAATAGATGACATTGCTGAAAGAGGCATAAAACTTTGCAAAATCATTCCAAGCAAAATTTCCCCTTGGAGCACAAAAATCTCCTCTTTGTATAAACATAGTGACTAAAACTTTTCATTATCCACGAATTCAACACCCAACCACACTGACAGCTTAATCAATTTGCTTTTGGCCAAATTGCTCTTGACCAAATTGTCTGCTCTGATGTGTACCAGTAAAACATTGGAAATAATGTAAATATCTGACAAGAAGGTTAATAAAGAAAGCTAAATAAATCACGGTTTGTCAATACAACGAATGCCATGCATTCATTTAAAGCGATGTAAATACACATTTATTTCGAAGGAGTAAATGAATTCTTCTAAACATTTAAGAAAAGAGTTACAGGTGCAAATAAGGCCAATTTAGTTGACCATGTAGCAAACCCTATAAATCTAACAAATAGGAACACATTCTTTTCTCCTAAAAATCACCTACATTTCCATTGTTCCTTCAGTTCATCAGACCTAATATTTCCTAAATATTCTTTGCTGGCCATTTCAGAACATAACTATCAAATGGAAAGCAAAACCATTGAGCTCCAAAGCAGTAGGGGCGATTCCAAGTATAAATTAGCTGGTCGAGTCTCCAGGAAGAACAGGCTGACACGTCAGCTCATGCCAAGCCAGGAAGGAAGCGCTTTCTCCCTGAGAGAGCTTTGACTCTTTCACTAAGCCATGACGCCTTCTCTCTCCTGGACTTCGGTTTTGAAAATTTTGTTGACCAGCTTTATTGTGGTATAATTGACATGTAATAAACTGCACATTGATAAGTTTTGCTATATTCATACACCCAGGTAACTGAAACTATAATCAAGGTAAGGAGCATATCCATTCTCTCCAAAAGTTTCCCCAGGCCTTTTTATTCTCTTCTTTCCACCCCTTCCCAACTTCGCCTTCAGGCAACCACTGATCTTCTCTCTGTCACTGAAGATTAGTTTGCATTTGCTAGAGTTGTATATCATTGCCCATGTCATTCATTCCTTTTGATTGCTGAATAGTATTCCATCAAATGTAGGTACCACATTTTGTTTATGTCTTCATGGGTTGATGGATACTTGGATTGTTTCCAGTTGGAGGCTATTGGAAATAAAGCTGCTACGAACGTTCGTGCACAGGTCTTTTCACGAACCCACATTTTCATTTCTTATGGGCGAATATCTAGGAGTGGAATGGCTGGATCCTATAGCAAGTATGTTTAACTTTTTAAGAAACTGCCAAACTGCTTTTCAAAGTAGTTGTACCGTTTTACATTCCCATCAGCAGTGTGTGAGGGTCTGGACTTTGTTTTAAACCCAGACAGAAGCTTGTAGGAGGGCCGTCCTTTCCATAAGCATCTTTAAGAGGAGACCTGGGTGAAATAGGGGACACGACGACAATGCAGGAACCAGCAGCAGTCCACAAGGAAGGGGGAAGGCCAGTCTGATGGGGAGCTGGTGGGCTCTGCACGTATCCCCTGCTTCTTTGTCCCAGCCTAGGAGTGGGTGTGGAAGTGGAGGAGGAAAAGAATTCCAAAGAACTGCTTTGACTTGATGCAATTTTGTTGGTGTCAGTAAATACTTGTTGAATTAATAAATGAGCGTCAAGGGAGGCCGAAGGAAAGAAGCAAGAAGCATGGAGCTCGGGTTCTGAAGAGTGAAACTGAAGAGCGTGTGGAGAGGAGAGAGAGTGGGAGAAGCTTGGCTGGCCTGACACAAGATACTCATTTTGCAAGATGCCTAGAAGCAGGATTGCTGAGCCTTGTCAGTGCTGGGAAAACGATGTCCCTAAGGCTTGCATTCTGGATCCTGTGAAACCAAATCCCTGTTTTTAAACCTCACCGTTAAAGAGATACTTGATGTCTCTTAGGCACGTGGCCAGAGGGTTTTCTGATGGGAATCCTTGACTGGGTGTAACCCAAGATAAGCCACATAATCTTGAGGCTGCTTGAGGGGTTGGCCTGGTGGCGTAGTGCTTAAGTTTGTGCCCTCCACTTTGGAGGCCCAGGGTTCATGGGTTCAGATCCCAGGCACGAACTGGGTTTGTGCACCGCTTATTAAGCCATGCTGTGGCAGCATCCCCCATAAAATAGAGGAAGATCGGCTCAGCGACCATCCTCTTCGAGCAAAAAGAGGAGTATTGGCAACAGATGTTAGCTCAGGACCAATCTTCCTCACCAAAAAAAAAAAAAGAAGAAGCTGCTTGACAGGCTATCTTCTCCTGGCCTAACTCCCAGATCCTCTGCACTTGCAGTCTTATTTCACTCCATCATCATTTTCTTGGCATCTCCCATTAACTGGAATCACTGGCTCTGGGATCCTTCCCATCTTCTTCGTTGCTAAACCAAGAAGCCTTTCTCAGATCTTGTTCTCTGGTCTTGTGGCAGAATTTGGTCCTACTGCCCACCTCCTCCTTCTGGATTTCTCTCCTTCCAAGGCCTGCAGGACACTCTCCTCCTACTGCCGCCAGTTGACTTCCCTGGGAAGCTGACTCCGGGATGGAGATGATTAGAGTGCTCTCAACATCCACACCGTTGGAAGGGAGGGGAGGGGAGCAGGATTAGGCCAAGGGAGAAGGGGAGCTGTGATTCAGTCTTGGTGGAGTCCTCAGCCAGCCCCAGGCTGCTGGGGAGCGGGGGCAGCCCTTTAGAGCCTCAAGGTGGAGCAGAAGCGCCAGATCGTCATGGTCCCTGCGGATGAGCCGGATGAGAGCTGCCCCTGGGAGGAGGCGAGGGCTTGGGGAAGCGGCGTTCTTCAGCCACAGGCCGTTCCCACAGCACTCGCAGCAGCTGGAGGAATCAGCCCTTCCTGAAGCTGGTCCGGGCAGCCCGTGACAGCATCCCCTGCACCTACCTTCTCTCCAACTGCTCCTCCCTGGTCACGGTTGACCCTTTAACCATGGCCTCAGGCTACAGCCTTCTGCTCTTCTCTACTTACAATCTGCTTTTTGTAAAACATTAAGAAGAAGAAGAACCAAGGACAATAGCTAGCATTGACTGTGTGCTTAGTCTGATATATGGCAGGCACTGTGCTAAGCATCGCTGATAGATCATCTCACTTAAGTTCACAGAAACCCAATGATGTAAGGGGTATGAAAACTCCATTTTACAGCCAAGGAAAGTGCCAGAAAAGTCTTCCTGAAACAACTCTTTCTGTTGTGTCACCTCCTAGCTCAAAGACCTTTGATGGCTCCCAATTAATCAGAATAAAAGCCCAGCCTCTAAGTCAGCATATAAGGCCCTCCAAAGTCTGCCCTGAGCCTCCTTTTTTACAATACTTCCTTCTCCACTCCTGCCAAACTGGTCCCTTCACTGGCCTTAACCCCAACCGCTCCAACCTGCTTTCACCCTGGCTGGGTTTAGCTGCCTGCCTGTGCCTATCCCTTCACTCTTCATTCATTCACTTACTCACCAGCTCATATGGTGTAGATCTAATATATGTGAGGCTGTGTGCCAGGCACGTCGGGGGAACAGTGCTAACCAGACACTGCCCATCCACCCTTTTGGACCCTTATCCTCTAACAAGGGACACAAACTTTATTCAAATATTTGCCAAAACTTGGACTAGTGCTAAGGGGAGCCTCAAGATGTGTTGAGAGCTTAAGAGATATCAGATAAAGAAGTCCTGGGGACCCTCCCAGAGCCAGCCACTCTTCAAAAGCCATAGCCATGGCTGCTGTGTCAATTCTCGCCAACCCCCCTCTAAGCATTCTGCCTTTTGGGCCCGCCACCTCCTTCTCTGAGCTTCTAAACCACTCAGTCATATGCAGCCTTGCTTTCTTCTTGCAAAGCACTGTCTCTCTGAGATAAATTTTAAAAGTCTTGTTACTAATAGTTACTTATTTGAGGGCTCACTCTGTACCAGGTACTCCGTAGGTACTACCCCTGCTCAATAATGACAATAAGCCCATGATAGCCCTGCTTCTTCTCATTATCGCCCCCACTGTCCCAGTTACCCCAGAAGCCGACCCTGAGACAGAGACTCAAGTCAAGTCGTTTATTGGGGAATTGAAAGAAATATGGGTGGGGTATCGGGGAAGGTGGTTAATAACAGGTTTGGGAACAAGCAAGTTAACCCCGTTGGAAACTGGAGCTTAATCCCGCTGGGCAAATTCTGGGAAATGGTGTAGAACGCACAAACCTCAGAGGCATCTCACCCAACGGGGAAGGAGTCGGGGTACTTATTCACCAATCTCCTCAGATGCTGGTTGAGAGCTGTCGGGCTGTCGGGGGCGGGGCGCAGCATTAATTCCTGGGCACTTCAGGCCCCGCAAGCGCAGAGGCAGTGGGAGTGAGCAGCCAGAGGAAGTCCCCTGGGGGAGAAACACAGGTATTGGGGCGCGCTGAAGTGGACAGAGCACAGGGCCGGTTGCTCCCATGTTACAGATGAGGAAACTGAGGCTTGGAGAAGCTGGCCCAAGGTCACATGCCTGGGGACTACCAGCGCCAGGGCCAACTGGAGTCTTTCTGACTTTAAAACAACCTAAAATGCCCCTGGAGAGGCATTATCTTGTCTTATCCCTCGGTAACCCTTACGACTCTTTGCACAGGGCTGAGAACTCAGTGTAGCTCCACGCCGCTTCCTGATTGATGAGCCTTAACGACGAGGAGCTCATTAGAACCACAGAATAACAAGCTCTTAAATGTGCCTCCTTCCTTCCTAATGGCAGGTGTTATCTCCCGGTCCCTGGACGGGCTCATGTGCTTCTCAGATCCCTTTTCACTGTATCACCCCTTGGACTTGGTCCTTTGAGAACAGGGAACCGGGGAGACGCAGTCGTAAATGCCTTCCTCTCGCAAAGCAATGGCCAGAACTCTGGGCCTCCAACAAAATCCAAAGGCCCCTCCAATCCTTCTCTTCCCCCTCCATGAAATTCCCCTAACTTGATTAAAGAAGAAAAATCAATCAATTGACATGGTAACAGAAAAGGACAGGGTCGTATATAAAATACTCCCCCATCTGTACTTGAGGGCATGGCCTATGCACTTCAAGAGCACAGCCAAAGGCCCTGGGGATTTGTTTTTCTTTCCCTGACCCCGGGACTCTGATGTCTCACTTAACCTCTGACCTCTTCAATTCAGATAACCAGGGAACTGGCAGCTGGCGTTGGGGGGGGCTCCGAACGCCACCCTGCTCCGCCTGGGAGACGGAACAAAGGGAGGCAGCGGCCCCCATGAAGCCCTTCAGAGCCCAGACGCCGGCTCCCAGGCCTGTGGCCAGTCCTGTGGGGTCCCCTGCTCTGTAGTCACTGCCCCACCAGGCCCCCGCCCGGCAGCGCAGGGGGCTGCCTCATTACAGCTAATGCCATTTAGAGCCTGCTTTGTGCAGGAAAAAAAAAAAATAAAGCGACGTGAAGCCCTTGCTTTGACTCCATTTTAAAAATTCAGACAAACAGGCTTCACCCAAGATCCATGAGCCCCTCCCCCCGCCCACAGGCCTTTTTTTGTACCTCAGCCTTCATTTAAAACAGGGCCAGAGCCTGGGTTTTTAACAGCAGCTCCTTAGAGGTGGGTACGAGCCACTTGTTTGAAATTGAATCAGCCGTTTTTATTAAACCATATATTTTCATTCTTGCCAGCCAAGCTGGGAGAGGATTTTTGAGCCTCTCTGGTGTCCTCTGTGGCGCAGTGGAAGGGGGGCTGCAAACAAGCCCTGCGACCTCCGGTTACCCGCCTCCAATCCCACAGGACCCACGGGGGCTGGGGCCCCCTCTTTGCTGCAACCCCAGAAACAATGCACCCCCACCCCCAAAACTCTTTTCTAAATGAGGGGCCCTCTGGCCCAACGACCCAGCCCCCACCTCCCATCTCCCCGGGTTTCCAGCTCTGTATCTGCTACCAGAGGCGACTTGCTGGTGACTCGGCAGCTCGGCAGTGGCCGCTGCGGTCGGTCACGCCCCAGGGCTAGATGACTACTTAATCTCTGCTTTGGCAAGAGGCGATTTGCTGCCTGCTAGATAATTAGAAGTCTTAGTGACAGACATTTCTTTGCAGGCTCCAGTTCCCAGATGCATGTGGGTGGGCCCTGCATTCATTCATTCGCTCGCCCATGTATTCACTCATTTGCTCATTCATCCCCTTAAAACAGCGCCTGGCACTTAAGGACAGTGCGTCTGCGGTTATCATTGGGGTTCACAGACAACGTTTACCTGGGTCCTCTTACGACGTGCCAGGGCCTGGAGGTGAGATGAATAAGACCCCAGTCCTACCTTCCTGGAAAGCGCGTTCTCAGAAGGTGGTCTTCCACCCAGCCGGCACGCTGGAGTCACCTGGGGAACTTTTAGGAACAGCTGAGGCTGGGCCCCACCCCCAGAGATCCTGGTTTAATTGGTTTTGGTGGGGCCTAGGTCTGCAAAGGCCCCCAGTTGTTTCTATTACACAATCAGGTCTGAGAATCACTCCTCTTGAGGGAGGGCAGGACAGCAAACAGTAAACCCCAGGGCAAAGAGGGCAAGAGCGGCTAAGCAGTCCTTGCTGGGCTGTGCGGGGGAGGAGCGGGGTCTGCCTCTAACTGGGGAAGGCTTTCCAGAGGAGCCGAGACCTAGAAGCACAGTCAGCGTGGGCTGGGCCAAGGTGTGGGGAGGGGAGGAAGGGAGGAAGACTCCAGGAGGCGGGAAGGGCACAGGTGATGGCCCAGACTGAAGATGGGACAGGCAGGGTCTGTCATCCACATCCACAGAAGGGGTTTGAACTTGGCCCAAAGGCAATGGGGCACGGAGGACGGAAATGATTAGGTTTGCATTTTCGAAAGCTCCTTCAGCAGCCAGACTAGGAGTCCAGGTGCCAAAGGACAGTGGCTGGAACTAGCAATGTATCCATCTGACTTAGTTTCTGCTCCCCCAGGAGGAGACCGTGACAGATGGTGCAGGACAGGCGTCAGAGTTGTCCCACCTAAGGAAGGAAGAAGCTGGGGCATTTGCCCACCAACTCCTGTCTGGCATTGGTCCAGGGCTGTCCAGGGAGGGCGTCACTCCCAGCATTCTGTTCTGCTCCTGCCCCCAGCTCCCAAGAATGCTCCTGGCCAAAGAAAGCTCCCCGGCAGAGTCCCAGGCACTTGCAGTAGGAAGCCCGCTGGGTGTGTGGGGACTGAGTGCCAGGAGGATGCACGCAGGGCTGCAGCAGCGGCTCCACTAGGTCTTTACCTCGAGATTCAGGGAGCAAAAGATTGAGGCCAGTTACCCCTGGGAGAGGCCGGTGAGTGTGGCATGGGGATGGTAATGAGGAGGCAAGGAGAGCCGCCACAGGGTGGAGGGCACCAGCCATTAGAAGCAACGCTTAATCCCCAGGGTAAGATCAGCACCAATGTAGGCAAGTGCCAACCAACAGCCCTGAGTGTCCGCACAGGGCAGGACTGTGGGATTCTGGCTGTTTGAACTCCCTGTACTTTTGGGATCTAGGAGGGGAGGAATTTGTATTATTTGTAGCAGTCCAAGATGCAGACTCAAGAAGAGGCTTAACCAGCTCTTCAGAACCCAGTTTTAATTCTGGTTCATCTCCCAGTCCCAACCTGTGCCTCCTTCCTTCTCTTCTCCGACTTCCTCCTTGGTCCATTCCTCTCCCTCGTCTCCCCTATCCAGTCAGCTGCTGTGTTGGTTGTGAACTATTTGGGGACAAGGAAAAGAAATCCACTGAAACTAACTCAAGGCCAGGAGGCCAGTTTATTGGAAGGCTACAAGGGTTGGGGAGGGACCGGAGGGCAGGAAACACTCCCCGGCTTCCTGCAGGTTCAGCAGCAGGACCACGAAGACTCCAGAAGCGGAGAGAAGGCCTGTCTCATTTTTTTCTGAAGCCACATGGTCTCTCATTTTTCTCTCCTTCTGTTTATCTGTTCCATCTCTCACTCCTGTTCCTTTCTGCTACCTCTCTCTCTGGTGTTCCTGCTTAGGTGAGCACATGGCCACTCCAAACTCGGCACATTATGTGGCCTCTTAGTTTAAGCCAATATAAATGGACTTTGGTCTTTGTGTCTTAATTTCTAATTCTCAGGGGAGAATAATCTGATTGGTAAGTAATAGAAGACTCAACTCAAACTGGCTTCAGGGAAAAAGCAAACTTATTGGTTCAAGTAACTAAAGGTAAATGTAGGCTGCAGGCATGGCTGGATCCAGGGGCTTATCTCTTTCATTGGGAATTCTAACTCTCAGCCTTATTTTTCTCTGTGTTGGTTTCATTCTCAGGCAAGTTCCCTCTAGGTTTAGATCCTCCAGCTTAGCAGTCTTAGTAGAAAGAGGGCTTCTTTCTGCCAGAAGTTCCAATCAGATTCCTAGGGTTGACACTCATTGAGCCGACCAAGATCGCAACCTCATTGCTGAACCAGTTGCTCTGTCCAGTAGGTGGAAATGCTGATTGGCCAGACCTGAACAACATGTACGCCCTGGGACCAAATGGACTAAGAATTGGAGGAGGATGTTTGCCCACAGGGAAACAAGGTGCTGGGATCAAAAGAAGCAAGTGTGGATATCAGCAGGTGAAATTAAATGACCAATATGGCCATGGGGTGATGCCACCCCTCCTGCTTTCCCCGAGAGCTCAGAACAAGGCAGTTTCCTTATGACAATGTGGGAACCAAAGCTCACCAAACCCTACTGTCAGTTTTACCTGAACAATCTCTCTGAAATCTGCCTCAGTCTCCCCAAGACCCAGGCACCAGCCAGGGCTGACCTGGCTGGATGCACTGGTACAGACATCAGCGTTGTTGAAATATTGCACCATTGCCGGATCTGCTGGTAAGTGACCACTAGCCTGAGTCCTCAGCTCCCCGCTCCCCAACCCAGGCCACTCAGGCCCCTCTCCTGGAACCCCCAGATTACCACAGTCTAGCAACTAAAGGGTTAATGCTGAGCACAGCAGGGGCACCAAGACCTTGCTCCAGCCCCTTCTGATTAGCTGATGTCATGACCTGCCAGTTGTCCCATTGCTCTGGTGCAGTAGGTAAATATTTCAAATATCACCCCGACTCTTGCAATGGCTTCCTATCTGTTCTCCCTCACTCCATTCTGTGCCTCACACCCCTCAGTCCGTCCTTCACACAGCTGCCCAAGAGTCGGCTTCCTAAACCCGGGTCTGAGCGACTCACTGGCCTCCTTATCATCCTCCGAGGACTCAGCCCCTGAGCCTCAGCCTGTCCCTGGTGATTTGGCCTTTTTCAGCCTCATCTTCCCACCCACTCCCACTCAGAGTGCTGGCCCTTCCTTCATGCATGCTTCTTCGTGCCTCTCTGGCCTCACCTGAGCTGCTTCCTCCATCTCAGATTCTTGACCTAAACATTTACGGAGGGCCCAGGAGGCGTCAGGCGCTGGCTTGGAGTAGGAGACAGCGGAGGAGGCAGAGAAAAAGAAGACAGAGAGATATTGTGAAATGTAGATACAGATGCTCAGCCACAGCAGGTACTTGACCCCGGCCCGAATCAGCATCAAGCACGCCTCCCATTTGCTGAGCACTTTCCACGTGCTGGCAGGCACTGATCTCTTCCAGGCTTGATCTTATGCAGCCCTCCCCTCCACCCTGTGAGGTGAGGCTGTGCAGAATGTGCAGCCCAGAGAGAAGAGACACATAGCCTGTGAGCAGCAGAACCCTGACCCCAACCCAGGCTCCCTCAGCACTGTTCACCACCCTGTTGCCCTGCCCCCTGTTTTGGTAAGAGCGCCTGCTCCATGCCCATCATTAGCCAATGGACGGATCTAAGAGGACTAAGAGGAAGGATCTGGCTTCCCCACCAACCTGGGGGGAAGCAGGTTGGCTCACCTCGGGGAGCCAGTGGCCACCACCAGGCTGCAGCTTATACACAGGTAAATACGGTAATTTTTCCCTCCACCTCTCAGCAGCAGCAGCAGCAAGGATATGAATTGATTGTCAGAAGCTGTTTAAGGGCCTGTGATTGAGGAGATGATCTGAGATAAGCTGCTCCAGTGAAATAAAGGCCAACAGCTGCCTGCTTCCACGTCAGCCACTGCGCTCCTCTGAAAGGCAGCTTTGCATTCCAGCACCCCCCCCCCCCCCCCCCCCCCCCCGCCCGACCCTGTCCCGCCTCCCCCCCAGGAGGCGGGGAGCTCTCCTCCCCCACACTTTGGGAGGAGGGAGATCCTATTTAGTGACAGATGAGCTGTTGAGGACTAAACGCGTGGGTGTCAGAAAGTGCAAAAGCTGGGGCTGAAAGTGTCAGTTTCCTGTTCCTTGTGGGCGGGGCCTCAATTATGAGTAAGATTTTAATGGAAATCTCAGGATTGGAAGGAAGGAGGGATTGGAGGAGACTCAGCCCCACCCAAAGCCAAAGCGTGTAAATGTCCTGGCTTCGAGTAGAGCGTTTTATGCAGAATCAGTTCTTCCATCTGCAACGCCCATTCATCCATCTATCCATCCATCCATTCATTCATTCATTTACTTATTCACTCATTCAACAAATTCAAAATGCATAGCAGCCTGGGCTTTGGCAGTTGAAAGATGGGTTCAATGGGTTTAGCCATGTACTAGCTGTGACCTCAGGCAATTCAGCTCACCTCTCTGAGCCTCTAGATGTTAATACTTACCTCACAGGACTATTTGAGGATTACTGAGATAATGCCCAGGGCCTGGCACGTACAAGTGAGCAATTGCTGCAGTGTGCCAGGGAATGGAAGAGGCGCTACAAGGGTTTCAAAATGAAATCACAGAGCTCCTTAAGGAGCTCACAGTCTAGGACACAAATAACCTTGCCGTGAAGGAGAGGGCGTTCATGTTATAAGAGGTACAGAAAAACCGACATGGTGAGATGTTTCTTCCCACTGAAAGAAGGAGGAAGACTCAAGGGGCTGGGGAGTGACATTTGAGCTGAGCCTTAAAGGATGGGTAAGGAGAAAGGATCTTCTTGGAAGGACAGGACAGTACGAACAAAGGCTTATTCTTAGAATGTTGCTGCACAAAGTATGGCTCCTGAACGAGCAGCACCTGGGAGCTCATTCCAAACGCAGACTCTCAGGTCCACCCCAGACCTACTGGGTCAGAATTTGCATGTGAACAACAGGAGGTTCATGTGCCAATCAAAGTCTGAGGAGCTCAGGGCAGACCATCTCTGACATCCGTGAAATGCCCTTCTGGCAAAGGAAGGAAGGAAGAAAGGGAGGAGAGATGACTTCCCTGCACCTTTGGGCTGATGGCAAGGGCATAGAGATATGCCCGTGCTGGGCCCTTGCCTGGGGCCTGCTTCCCAGGACCAGGAGCCCCCAGCCTTGAGGGAAGCAGAGCCCCAGAGGCACCTGGGGGGTAGGTGCTCCAGAGCAGAATGTTCTCTGAAGCCGCATTGGAGCCTGTTGGCTCGGGGGACAGGGGCGCAGTCCTGGCCACTCACCTGCGCACTCCCTTATTCCACAAACAGTTGTTGGGCACTTTTGTGGGCCAGGCACCATGCAGAGTTCTGCCCTAGAGATGCCGTTAGTCCTCAGCAAGTCACTCTCCCTCTTGGTCCTCAGTTTCTCCGTTCATCAAGTCAGGGTCAGTGCCTTATACCCAAAGACGCCTCCACCGCAAACATTTCTGGTCCCCTCTCCCTTTCCTTCCCAGAGCATCCTTCTTTCCTCTGAGCTCCTCCCCCACTCTTCCTCACACAGGTTTCCATCTCTATAGCGTGGAAAATCCCCAGACCTCTCTTTCCTGGACTGGGTTCCCAGAAGCAGACGTTGAAATGAGGATTCATGTGACAGTGACTTATTAGGAAGTGGGGGAGCGGGAAGTGACGGAGAACAAGGAAGCTCCATCCTTCTGGGTGTGTGGAGACTGTGTGGACCGCACCTCAGAGCTGTCCTCATCAGGACCCCCAGGGTGAGGGAGCTGGGTGGGCCACACATTCCCAGCACGTCCAGCTCTCCGTTGGCAAAGACCAGGCTCCAGCAGCCAGAGGACAGCCCTAAAGTCCGCAAGGGCTCAGATGCATGCCTGGGGGAGTGAGGGCACCTCGGGAGCTGGTGTGCAGAGAATTGCAAAGAGATCCAGGGAGTGGGGGTGGGGTGCTGACAGTGTCTACCACACTCTCTGAATAATTATAGGCCGGGCTGAACTGAGGTTCTTAAGACACAGTAACAATGATGTTGGACTAAAACCTCTCCTTTATCGGCACGTACTTTGTGCCAAGCTCTGCCCTACACACTGACTACATACTATCTCATTTAATCTATGGGCCAACCCTCTGAGGGCTTTTCAGCTTTCCTAACGGCCCACACAAAGCCACTATTTCTTTGATCTTTCCAATTATATAAAATGATGAAGATTATAGAAGTTTACTGTGAAACTGGAAAGCGGGAAAGTCTCAGGCAAGCCGGAGCACTTGAGAGATCTTCACCCCACCCTGCCCTGCAGACTCCACTCCCTGCCAAGGCTCTGAGAATTGTCTGGAAGACAGGATGCTCTGACTTCCCAAACACTTGCACTCAGACTTTCCATTGGTCCTTTAGTGGGCCTGGAAAATTCTGTGCAGCGCTGTCGATACACAAAATCGCATAGACTGAATTTTATGGCGATTTAAGGCATTTTTCAAGGGTATTTTGGACTATACATGATTTCCAGCTGATTTTAGAACCTAGCCCTGTGTTCAAATGTAAGCCCGCGGCACAGTCAGTATTTCATCACACAGATAAGAGAACAGAGGCACAGAGAGGGGATGTAACCAGCTCAGGGTCACACAGCTCTTGGGGAGGTGATAGGATTGTGCACTGCAGTCATGTAGGGACCAAGACTGTGTTCCTAAGGGCAGGGCCACCCTGTGCCTGATGCAGAAGAAAGAGGAGCACTCGGTGGTTTCTGGAAACCACAAGGGGCCTGATCACTCTGGACAGTGCTCTGAGCAGCCCTGGGCTCCTGGGTTCTGCCCTTCTTTGGCTCCACCGAGAGGAGATAATCCCTCATCCATCTTTTACCCAGCCTCCTGTGGTCCCTATTGGCAGCGGCTGCCTGACATTGCCTCTGAAAGATGCTTAAGACTCTGCCAACCCAGTATTTAATGCATGCAAAGCCTTTTCCAAAGAAGTCACTTAAAAAGATTACAGAGGACAGGATTGCCCCTCCCGCCTCCAGCTTAGGGAGTCTTTGCAGCTGGCCTGGAGCTAAGCTAAGGAAGCAGAGTCTTTAGCAGCCGGAAAATAAAGTGAGCCTTCATTTGAGAAATCACTCAGAAAACCAGCTGCAAGGCTCAGTTCATTGATTCATTCACCAAGTATTTGCTGCACAGCTACCGAAGGCAGGCGCTGTGCGGGCCCTGGGGACAGACTGGAGACATGGGCCCTGCCCCCCTGGAGCTGATGTTCTGGGAGAAAGTGCCCACTCTGTCAGGAATCCCCACGTTCCCGTGTGTGTCTCCCTGTGGTGGGGGTCCCCTCCCCTACTCTCCCCTGGGGAACAGCTCAGATGCCTCTCCACTCCCACAGCACTTCAGGGGGGCTTGCAAGTCCCATCAGGCCCCGGGGAAGGAGCCATTCTGGTTTCATTTCTTTTTCTCTTTAGTTTCCCTCCCCCCTCCTTCTGCACCCCCTCTTCCTATCTAGATGGAGTAAGGGAGAGGAGAAAGAGAAGGAATAAAATGCTAGTGAGGAAGGAAAAGAAGGGAGGAAGAAAATCACTTGAGGGTGAGAGGAAGGGAAGGGAACAGAGAAAAGCTCAGGATGACAGCGCCTGTGGCCAACTTAGTGACGGAGGGTGGGCTGAACGTGGAGCCGAAAAGGATCTGGCCACCCTCTCTCTTCTGCGAAAGCACTTCAGGCACTGAAAGGACCAAGAAAGAAAGGAGCATTGACGGACAGGAGGAGATTGAGAAGAAACATGACCTAACCTTGCAGCTACATCCCCCAAGGTCACCCGTCTGTCAGAGACATGTTTTTTTAATGTGAAACAATGAATGGTCCTTTCCACACTCGCCAGTGCCCTAAGGCAGGGGTCAGCAAACTCCAGCCTGTGAGACAGATGTCGTCTGCTGCCTGATTTTGTCAATAAAGTTTTATTGGAACACAGCCACGCTCATCTGGGTATCATCTATGGCGCTTTCATGTTGCCGTGGCAGGGTTCATTAGTTGTAATGGAGACTGTGTGGTCCGCAAAGCCTAAAATATTTACTAGCTGGCTGTTTACAGAAAAAGATTGCCAACTCCTGGGTGTTATTTCTAGGATCTCCAGCCTTCACAGTTCTAAAATTGCTTATCAATTCTTCAGCACTTCCTCTAAATTCACTCATCAAATATTTATCGAAGCCTACTATATTAGAATATTCTCTTTTGGTTGCAAGTGAAGGAAAATTCAGCTCAGGTGGGCTTAAGCTAGAAAGTGGGGATGGGATTATGGTCTCCTGTAACAGGAGATTGGGGCACACCATGCCTGGCTGAGCCCAAAAACTCAACAACAGCCTCATGACGTGGTAGTTCGAAGTGACTTGCTTCTAACCAACAGAACAAGGCAAAGGTGATAGGATGTCACTTCCATGATTAGGTTACAAGAGATTGTACCCTCTATCTTACTGGCAGACTCTCTCTTGCCTTCTCCACTTGCACACTTTGATGATGCAAGCTGTCATATTGGAGAGAATATTTCCTTCTTCATGGGGCAGGAAACTGAGGGCAGCCTCTGGCCAGCAGTCAGCAAGGAACGGAGACTCTCAATCAAACAGCCCCCCAACGACCTGAATTCTGCCAACAACCACGTAAACTTGGAAGCAGATTGTTCCCCAGTCAAACCTCCAGTTGAGACCCCAGCCGTGGCTGATGCCTTGACTGCAGCCTGGTGAAAGACCCCAAAGCGAAGGACCCAGGAAAACTGTGCTCAGATCCCTGAGCTATTCAAACTCTGAGATGACAACTGTGTGTTGTTTTAAGCCATCAAGTTTGTAGTAATTTGTTGTACAGCAATAGACAGCTAAAGCATTCCCTAATCCCCAAGGGAGGTTGGGAAGGCGGTTTTCAGTGTGGCGTGTTGCCATCCCCAACTAGATTGGGGTTCCATATAAAAGAAGAGGAGAAGGCTTGTTGTTGGGAAAGTCACAGTTGCCTCACAGAAGCCGTGGAAGATTCCCGGGAGAAGAAGCTGGCATCCGGGATTAGGGCAGTGGCAGCAGGAATAAAGGGTAGTGACTGGATTCCTGGTTCCTTATTTCTTTTAGAACTGGCTTCCTTTCACTCAGTAACAATCACTTATTACCAGTTTGCAAGGTCCCCTTTGCCCCTCTTATACATGATCTGGTTCCCACACAGAGTTCCTGAATAGGAGCTCAAATCAGAAACACAGGCGTAGCGGGAAAAGAGACTGCACACAAAAGCAATTGGGTAGTTCAAAATCATGCATTTCCTCTCTTTCTACCCGATTGATCTCGTTTCTTGTAGGATCTGGTGGCGAAGTGCAGGCTATTTCCTGGGGAGTGTAGAGGGTCTGCGATTCCAGATGCAGAAGTAAAACTTACCCTTTAAAGAGTCTGCAGAAATGAAAAGCAAGCCGGGTCCCTTTCTAAAAACATTTTGAACATAAAGAGTACAGATTTGGGGGTCCAGACGTGAACTCTACACTTAAAAATCCAGCTAGCCCAACCCTTCTCAATCTTCACTTGGGGAGTTTGGAAAATGCATAATTTTCAGTGAGGCTGAATTTATGAGCATTGTTGTTATAGCAACAGACACTTCGGCTTCTGGGAGGCAGGGCCATGAGACGGTTACATAACAGTCAACTTCGCGGTAAAAAATGCGGGAACACCAAGGTTGCTAAAAAAAAAAATATATATATATATAGGACCCAAAGAAAAGGGAGATGGCGGGCAAGAGGGAGAAAAATGAAGGCCGGAAAGGCTTTTTCAAAGAAGAACATGATGGATCTTTTTGTAAAGGGGCAGGAGCTTCATTTCGCAGGCTCGCTGCTGCCAGCTCAGGCATGTAGGAAGAAACTCATCAGAAAAAAGAGCAGACACAAATATGGATGCAGCGCTCGGGGGCCTGCCAAGCTGAGGATTAGGAACAACAGAAAACACATGGATTGTGGAGGGAAGAGCCCCCTTCACAGGGATCTCTGGATCCAGAGAAGCCAAAGTGAAGGCATTGGCCCGTCACGCTGCTTTCGACACTATAGTTGCTGTTTTTCCTCTATTTTCCCCAATTCTGAGGCAGTCTCTGCTGTCCTGGTGCACCTTTTCCTTGGGAGGAAGGGAAGTCAAGGATCCATCTCCCCAAAACTTCAGAAATTGTGCCCCCTGCCATATGTACCTAGTCTCCAAACAGGTGTGAGACTAGAATGTCACAGTGTTGTTAGCATGGACAGAACAGCCTTCAGAATCAGGCAGGAGGGTCTTGCCCTGGACCCCTGACTTAAAAGACCCCTCTGGGCCTCCTCTGGCCTCGTGCCTCCCCACACAGAGTGCATGGGACCAAGGGGACGTGCCCATCTGAGCCCCACGCCCTGCTCCTTCTAGACTCCACTCTGGGTGCCTGGGATTCCATACTTTCCTGCCCAAGTCGCCCCGATCCCATTTCCAGGACACAAGTGCATCCCTTCCCTTCTTTCTTCCTTGGGAGACCAAACCTCCCCACCAACATGCATACCCCAAGCCTGAGAGTCGACTACGGGGCCGCTGGGAGCGGAGCAAGGACATGCAGGCTGGCACATCCACAAGCAAGCAAGAGAGTGGGCGAGGTCCTTCACAGTGCAGAACAGGGCCAGGGACGGACTAGAAGATGAGTGGGCAGGGGGCCAGGGGCTGGCTCTCCCCAGATTCCACATTCTGCATGGAACACCGAGGATCCCAAGAAATCTAAATTCAGTCCTGGTACAGCAGGGAGTTAGGAAGGTATATTTGTCAAGCTTGGAGTGTAGGACACATTTTCCATAACATTTGCTGGTGAAATCTATCATTTAAAAATACTTAGAGCGTATGCAAGCCCCTGTTTGTACTCTTGCTCCGGGCTCCACGATATTAGGGGCCCAGCCTGAACACTTGACTTGAGGCTCTGCTCTGCTCAGCTCCCGTCATCCCAGCAGGAGAAGGAAGGGCAGTCGATTGTGTCAAACCCTTACCCTCTGTGAGGCCAGACATTAAGGATATTTTTGCAAACTATAAAAAACAAAAAGCCACTGGACCCTTTGCTGGAGTGCCACAGGGCCAGTTTCTCACAGCCATCCTCCACTGCACGAGACACAGGATGGCTGCAAAGAGTCATTATCTTGCTTCTGACACGTGCCCTCTCCTCCATTGCCTTCAGCCAGGGCTGGGGCTGTTGCAAAGAAGGCCCCCACGCCACCCCCGCCCCCATCCTCCCCCGAGCCGGTCCACGCCGCTGATGCAGAAAGCAGTCTCTTGTCTCAGCCTCAGACCCCAGCAAGAAAAATCAATAGCAGTTTGGCCCCTGGCCAGCCTCCCGTCACTCTGGAGAAGCCAGTCTTGTTGCCATCCACCAGACGAAGCCGGGGCGCCGGAGCCTGTCGACGGGAGGGGGCCCAGATCCTCTTCCTGGGGCATCCCAGCGCGGCCTGATTTACAACCTCAGCAGGATCAGCTCTGGCCTCAGGTGGCCCTGCCAGGCCGCGTCTCCAGCTGGAGGGGTAACAGAGCCAGGAGTTTAGCTGTTAGTGGGCGTGGCGGTGACCCCAACCTGAGCCCCAGCCCTGTCTGAGTGTGGTTAGTAAATTGATGGGATGGGCCCCTGGAGGTCTATTTGCACGTGGGCTCTGAGAGCCTCTGGGAAAGGACCCACCCGAAGGGACAACAGAGCTGGGAGCCTTAAGTTTGGCCCCGTAACAAAGCATCAATTGTTAAGGAGGGCGCCGAGACCATGAGGTCTGCTCTTAGGTTTTATATTCCAGCCTGGCGTCCCGTGGACTTGTGTCGGTACTCGGGGAGGGGGGAGGAGAGGGTAAGGGCCGTGAGGGAATAAAACAAGGTCTCCTGAAAACTCGGTGAGGCCTCTCTGAGGGGGTTTTTAAGCCTCCGGTCTTGTCACTGCTCCCCTCAGGAAAGACGCGAATTAGTCCTAAGGACGCTGAGTCAGTGCTCAGGTTGTCCGTGGCACTGTGCTAAGAATTAGTTCCATTTTCTCATTGAACTTCTACTAGCACAACCTTATGAAATAGCACTTTTCCTTCATTAACTACGTTTCCTGGAGGAGGAAACCAAGGATCAAAGAGTGTCACCCAGATAGCAAACAGGTCAAGCCAGATCTGGCAGCTGGGAGGTCTGATGCCAGCCTCTGACCTTAACCACTGAGGTGTCCCATCCAATTGGTCAGTTCCAGGATCCGATGGGATCAGGTTTGCCATAAAGGGGGGTTATAATGCATCAAGAGATCAGGACACGATTGTATTCCTATCTTCCTTTCCTCCATATAGCCAGGATGCAGAAAATATCAGACTTGGGTCCAGCAAGTGATGGGGGGCATTCAAGGGAGCAGAGCTCACCAGTTGCTCTGGTTTGAAAGCTAAACAGTTGAACCTAAATAGTGTCCCCCTAAAACTCACGTCCACCCAGAACCTCAGAATGGAAACCTCTTTGGAAATAGGGTCTTGGCAGATGTAGTTGGTCAACATGAGGTCATACTGGATTAGGGTGAACCCCAGGACAGTAACTGGGGTCCTCATAAGGAGAGGAGAGGACAGGATTCTCAGAGGCACGCACAGGGGAGAAGCCCACGTGAAGACAGAGGCAGAGATCAGAGGGATGCAGCTACTAGCCAAAGAACGCCCAGGATTGCCAGCAACTCCACAAGCTAGGAGGAGGCAAGGAGGCAAGGACGGCTTCTCCCCTGGGGCCATCAGAGGGAGCGTGGCCCTGCCAGGGCCTTGATTTAAGGCCTCTGCCTCTAGAACCACGAGAGAACAAATTTCTGTTGTTTTAAGCTGCTCTGCTTGTGACCTTTTTTTTTTTTTTTTTATGGCAGCCCTAGGGAACTAATACACCAGTTTAGAAAAAAGAAGGTGTTCCATGTGGTCCAGTGGAACCACTGGAATTGTCTGTGTTGCATTTGGAGCCTGAGCCCCAGCTACCAAAAAGCGTGACTTTGCTTCCTATTGGCCATTATTCCTTGCTCAGATATCTCTCTTCGACCGGTGGATAGCCATCATTTTTTGGCTGCCCAGTATCCATTTTCCATTCTAGTCATATTTCCTTTGGAGGAATTATCTTTTCCTTGATGTAGGGAGATTCCTGGTGACCAACTCCCACTACAGGACTCAAATGGACAGACACTCTCTCTCCCTACCCCAGCGTGGCCAGAGAACAGGCCCGTTGTGTAAGCAAAGTCAATTGGCTTTTCTTTCCTGGACCAGTGCATAATGAAGGATTGAGAGTGAGGCCATTCGATGCAGAGCGGTATGCGAACACAATACCTGCTTAGACACTGCTGGTGTCATTCATGCTGCCAGCCTGTTAAGTGGCCTTGGTTCCTGCCCATATCCAAGTCTTATCCTTTGGCCCAGAATCCATATTCCATTCTAATGTCATCTAGATTTCCTTTTAGAGAATTGCCTTCCATCACTCTGTGAGCATATCCTACGTGTTAGATAGAGTTGATTTCAGTTGCTTGCAACCACAAACTCTGACTGATACACAGCACTCAAGAGGCTGATGGAGAGCAGTGGTTTGGTCTGGGGCAGAATTTAGATATTTTGGGGACCCCTGGACAGAAACGAAAGCAAAAATCCCTAATACTAGACAAAGTTTTCCAAATTCCTGTACCACCAAGGGGAGTGTAAATTGGTAAACCACTTTGGAAGCCGTGCCAAACTTAGAGGGGGCAAACAATCAAACTTAGTGGATACTAAGTTTGACAGTATCCACTAAAACTGAATATGTGCACAGCCCATGACCCAGAATTCCACTCATTTATACACACACACACACATATCCAACAGAAATGCATACATTTGCATATATATGTTCACCAAAAGACATGAACATCATGGGAGCACCATTCATAACAGTCCAAAAATGGAAACTACCCAAATATCCATCTACAGTAGAATGGATAACTAAACTGTGTTACATTCACACAATGGCATACTACGCAGAAATAAGGATGATAAACTACAGCTACACTCGTTAATAGAAATATATCTCACAAACACAATATTGAGCAAAAGAAATCAGACTTTTAAAAGTCTATGTTCTGTGGTTCCTACTTATGTCAAGTTCAAAAACAGGCAACATGAATCTAGAGTTAGAAGCAGGGTAGCGGCTACCCTTGGAGGGAGGGTACCCTTGCTAAGCGGAAGGGGGCACAAGGAATATTCTATGGTCCTGGGAAGGTTCTGTTTCTCTCAGTGCTGGTTACAGGGAGGGCTCATTTTATGAAAAATTCATGGAGCTGGACACTTATGATTTGTGTACTTTTCTGTGATGTTCACCCCAAAAATCTTACCCAGAGTCTTCACCCTCTGACAGATTATTACACTCCGCACTTCCATTTGGCCCCTTGAGGACTCCTGAACACAGAGCAGCTTTGGTTCCTTGGAAGCCACCAGCAAACGAGAGAAGCGAGAGCAGCCTCCATCAGGTGCACCCTTCCTGGAAGAAGCAGTGACGGTACCTGGTACACCGCGGGTGCCCAGAAAAAGGGGACCAGAGCAGAGGAAGGGACGTAAGATGGCTTATGCCGTGAGGCACTGACTGGTCACATTCACGAGCATGTGTGCAACACCCTGATGGCTTCTATGAATGGTTGCTAGGAGAAGATTCTGCAAGAAGTCAGCATCTTTTTTTTTTTTTTTAATTTTATTTTTTCCGTTTTCTCCCCAAAGCCCCCCGGTACATAGTTGTATATTCTTCGTGGTGGGTCCTTCTACTTGTGGCTTGTGGGACGCTGCCTCAGCATGTTTTGATGAGCAGTGCCATGTCTGCGCCCAGGATTCGAACCAGCGAAACACTGGGCCGCCTGCAGCAGAGCACGTGAACTTAACCACTCAGCCACGGGACCAGCCCCAGAAGTCAGCATCTTGACTTATGAGCGGGGCCCGGAGCTGGTAAAACCGTGGTACGTGTCACTAGTGCTGGTCTGGCAGCTCAAGGCAGACATGAGCATCAGGGATCTTTGGCAATGTCATTCTACATTAATTAAAGATGATAATAATAAAGAAAAAGTTTAGTCCAAAGGAAACCCACAGGTTCCAATGGGCCAGACCCTGCAGGTAGGGTGTATCTAATGTCTTCATACATATTAATGCATTTCATTCTCCCAGCATCCCTATGAGACAGCCATGCTAGGTGGAGACAAGAGTCCATCAAGTGGAAGGTGGCACATAATTAATACAATTAATTATATTGAAATTATACAAACCTGAATTCAAATTCTGATTCTATTGCTTACTAGTTACGTGGTCTTGACCTTGCCCCTTAATTTTGTTGAGCCTCAATTTCCTCATCTTTAAAATGGGAACAAAGTATTACTTATCCCATTGAATGGTTGTGAATGTTAAACACGATAATGCATATAAAGTACTTAGAGTGCCTGACACATAGAGAAGTCTCCATAAATGACAGCTGTTGCCGTTACCTTTTTTCTTCTTATCACTGATAATCTTATTATTTCTTCTGAGGGGAAATTATAGAACATTAAGAATGGTACTATTTGTCTTTTGTAAACTTTAAAAGAGTCTGCTAAGTACAATTCACTGTGATGATTTTTTTTGAATATGCTTTTATTCTCATATATCTCTTCAGAATCAAGGAAGATGTAATTTCACACATGCCTAGGACATAATATTTTTAAATACTGGCCACCTAGCCCCACTGGCTCGCAACTGCTGGATCCAAACTGCTTCTTTCTCTCCCCTCTGGGTATTAACCCCTAGAGCAAGGTGGGAGGAGAAGGGCATGACCTTTTTCCCATAGGGCGTCATCTGTACTAAGAGGAGAATTAAGACCCCTAATGGATTCCTATCCGGAGACTACAGGGGCACCCAGGCTGCAATGGAAAAGTGATTAAGGGCGCTGTGGGGAAGTGTATGGGGTCCCATTATCTCTTCTCTTAAAAATACATACAGTCTGGCAAGTTCTGCATCTGTTTTGTAACGAAATCTCTAAGAGAACAGAATATATCAAGAAAGGGCAACCTGATGTTTCCACCAACCGTGTGACCCCATTTAATTCGGACTATTTTTTTCTCTTTGCTAACATCCCTAACTCTAATGACCCATTTGCAAAGAATAACCAGAAGGTGTAATTATGCAGATATAATATACTTCTTATATTTCTAACACGCAGCATTGCTCACTGTGTGCTCTGCAGAAGTAACTCAGCAAAACTCTTTCTGAAAACAGGTTTCTAGAATGAAATAAGGATGAGGACATTGACTACTATTACTGAGGATGTTTTGTTGCTGTTTCCCCAGCATCAGTTCCTGCCTCTTCCATTTTAGATGGAGCACCCATCTCCCTACTCTCTGACAGTGGAGTCTGGCTGGAGCATCACCTCTCCTTCTGGAGTGGAACTTGTGGTCTAGGCCTCAGCCAATCAGCAAGCCATATTTCTCTCCTTACAGTGATTGGGTCAGAGGTGGGCACATGGCACAGTTAGAACCAACGAGCCGCATTGAGACTTTTGCTAGGGCTGCTGGGAAAAAGGCAAATGCTGTTTCCCATTGGTTTACCAGTCAGATATGATACCAGAGCTGTGGCGGCCATTTTCTCATCACTAGGGGAGAGCCTGCCTAGCATGGAACCAGCACAGAGCAAGCAAAATGAAAAGAACAGAAGCATGTGGCAGCTATGAAACTGCTCCACCCAGATCTTCTGCTGTGAAGCGGTCACTGACTGACGCCCCACTGCTGCTCTCTGAATCCACCGCCATCTTGTGACCAAGACCACTCTTGCCACGGCTGCTCCCAGCTGGTGACCGGCAGGCTGGGATACTGGCGCAGACCCGTTTCCGTGGGAGACGGGCCCGTGCAAGGGAGGCTGGAGAAGAGAGTGTCTATCCTGGGCAACCATGTGCCCAGCTTAAAATTCTCAGCTTTTATACTAAAGAAGGGGCGAAAGGATGCTGTGGCCAACCAGGGATCTCTGCCACTGTTACCTGGTGCTTCCGAGCACTTTTCTGGACCTGATCACAGAAGGCTCCTCCGGCTGCTTCCCGTCCCGCCTGTGTCTAATTACTCCCGGGCAGTCTTCCTTTTCAATGTGGCTTACTTTCCGTCCGCCATGCTACCACCCAAGTTCAAACTCGGTTATCCTTCTCCTACTGTTGGAAAAATAGCCTCTTGCCTCCTCACTCTCTATGGCAAATTCCTGCTGGTTAAGCCACCAGATGAAGCTTCTTAAACACCGCTTTGTGCACCTTTCTTCCCATTTCGGCCATTGTCTGTGGGGAAGAGAACAACCCTCATGTCTTGCTTACCCTGCGGGCCCTCCTCCATCTGGCCTTTTTCAAACCTTTTGAAGCTCAGTCTTACCACAACCTGGCAAACTGGAGCCGCTTCTCGGCGCTCCTACACAGCTCCTCACCAGCTTCTCTCTTCCTGTCAACTGCCTGTTGTTGGCCCCACGTCCTCTCTCCTTCATAACCTTCTCCTGGACTATTGTTCTTTTGAAGATAAAGAGCTTGACTATGCACAGTGAGAGTTGATGGGTCCTCACTCCATTCCACCATTCCCACAACTCAATGACTCTGTCTCCATTTTTCCATGTCTTCTCTAGTTTCTCCTCTCACTATCTACTAATTCTTCCCTCCTATTTCTACTTCAAATCCCTGTGGATTGGCCACTGCTCATGGTAGCACCTCTTGGACAGCGTTTCCTGCCCCTGAGCAGCTCCTATTGGCTGTCCCCAGTTAAGACTACACTCTGGTCCCATCAGCTGTGGCACATGGGAGAGAAGATCCCTGGGACGTGGCATTGCCCCTTAGCAGCGTGGGGAGGGAAGAAGAGCCTGTGGGCATGAAAGGACTGAGCCACCGTGTGTGTGTGGTGTCACAAAGGCCCGCTCTGCACTGCAGCTTCCCAAGGTACAGATGGAAGGAAATGAACCTTGTCTATGTTCCACCCTGCACCAGACTCTGAGTATTTACACACAATCCTCACCCATTCAGGGCTGCATTAGCACTCTCATGGGCCATTCCTCCACACACACACAAATAAAAATACTAAAAACTATGCGCTCTGACTGCATTGGTATAAGGACGAATATAATCTAGACTGGATTCTTTATTACATTTTTACTATTATATTTATCTTTCTCTTCTGTTTTTAAAAGATGTTAAAGTTCCATTATCATGGGCCCTTAACAGTATCTGGGCCCTTGGCACCGTGTCTATTGGCCCTAATGGAGAAGTCAACCCTGCACCATTCGGTAAATATTTATTGAGCATTTGCTATGGGCCAGGCACTGCTCTCAGTACAGAGAACACAGTGGTAAGGAACACAGAAGCCCTGTGCTCACTGGGCTTATTTTCTATCGTAAGCTCCACATGACTTCTCAAAACCTCAGGACAAGGAATGAAGTTATCTGAGATTTTCCTCATCATAATCACAGGGAACCAGGATTAACAGGATCCTTCATTTCATTTCTTTTACACTTGGACTTAGGAGGGACAGACAAAGTCAGCAGATATGCTAACTGAGGGGCTATGCCTAAGCAAAGGCGAGGTATAGTTATCTCAGTTTCTGAGAACGATGAGAGGTGGTACCCATTTCCGTCCCGTGGGGCTCCCTTCCAGGGCAGACTCCCTTGGGAGGCAGTGCGGGGCAGTAGTTAGGCCGCAGGCTCTGGAGTGTTCCGATTCCCACCAGGTCCCTTCCTGGCTGCAAAGCTTTGGGCAAGTTCCCCTTACTCCACCGCAATTTCTGCAAATATAAAACCTTCCCAGGGTGCAGGATTTTTATGAGGATTAAAGGAAAAAACTCATTTATAGCATAGTGAGATCTCAAGAAACGTTAGCTATTAATTAATTTTAGTGGCTGCTGGAGACTGAGAGGCCGTCTGCATACTGGGGCAAAGAGCGACCCGGTCCGTTAGCGATGTCGGCCGTGGACAGCTCATTTGTCTTGTATCTCATACCCCAAGAGCAGGCTCAGGATGCAACCAGCGCACCAAGACAAGGATGATACTAATGATAGCCTGCATTCGCTGAGTGTGCCCTGTGGTTGGGTTCTGGGCTGCTTTCTTGACCCTCAGTATTTCATTTAATTGTCTCAAGTCAATAGTGAGGTAGACATTATTGTTCCCATTTCACAGTAGAGAAAGTGGAGGCTGGAGAAAATAAGTAGATGGGACAGTAGAGGGAAAGCAGCAGCTGTGGGGGTCACCCTCCCTTTGGCTTTTCCCTTTTTAGCCGGAGTTAGAGAGGAAAGTAGACACAAATGAGAGACACCCCAGACTTCAGGGAAACCTGGCCTGCTGTTAGTATAAATTAAATCACACATTCCCCAAGTCCGGTGGGCAGGGACTTTGTTCAAAGAGTGGTTTCTGGCTGCTGCTAAAATAGAATCTAGAGGGCCGGCCGGTTGTGCAGCGGTTAAGTGCGCACGTTCTGCTTCGGCGGCCTGGGGTTCGCCGGTTCGGATCCCGGGTGCAGACATGGCACCTCTTGGCACACCATGATGTGGCAGGCGTCCCACATATAAAGTAGAGGAAGATGGGCACAGATGTTAGCTCAGGGCCAGTTTTCCTCAGCAAAAAGAGGAGGATTGGCAGTAGTTAGCTCAGGGCTAATCTTCCTGTAAAATAAAATAAAATAAAATAGAATCTAGGACTTCTCAGGCACATAACATTTCCCAGACTTGGGACGAGCAGTTGGAGAGCTGTGAATAGTGCTTAACCCTTTCCCCTGTTTCTTTGAGCCAAGGAGGCCATTGAGTGCTAGCTTTTACCAAGCCTTTGGAGTGGTTCCTACTGCAGCTGCCGGGGACAATAACAGCCGCAGTCATGAGAGATTTCTAGAGGACGTGCACATCGCCACCTCTCAAAGCTGTAAGTAAATACAAAGCTCCTGCAAACCACACGGTGCGTCACTTAACCCCTTGCACTGAATCTCTGATTCCGGCCCCTGCCCACCTCTCCCGGCTCATCATGCACTTTTCCCTGCCTGGCCTTCTGCTCTCTATTAATATTTAACTGCTCCTAATTCCTCAAGAGCCCATTCTGCTTCTCCTTTCTCTGTGGGTTTTCAAGATGTACCTTCCATGGCACGCTCGCTCATCTAGCAATCTGCTTTTCAGCTCCCTGCCCAGGTGTCCTCCCTATGAGATTCTCTTCTCTTCCAGCAATCTGTCATTGTGTCATCAACCACCCCAAACTTAGCCGCTCAAAGCAACAATTTGTTATTACTGTTCGTGGTTACCCAAGCTGCTGTGGGTTGCCTGAGCTCAACTGAGTGGTTCTCAGTTGGGGTCTCTTATGCAGCTGCAGTCCATGACCGAGACCGAGGCTGTCTGAAGGCCACCTGGGCTGAACAGCCAAGATGGCCCCTCCACGCACCTGTTCATTGCTAGGCTGAGACGGATGGAACAACTGGCTGCTCGGCGGGTACCTCTCCGTCTGTCTTCTTGTGATGCCCTCACAGGGCCAAACTGGGCTTCCTCACAGCACGGTGGTCTCAGCATGGTCATGACATTTTTTACACGACAGCTCGTTTCTCCCAAAGCATATGTTGCAAGAGACCAAGGTGGGAGCTACAAGGTTTTTTTTTTTTACAGCCCAGCCTCAGAGGTCACACGGGGCCATTTCCACTGACTTCTCTAGGTCACACAGGCCAGCCAAGATTCAACATGAGGCGGGCCTACACAGGGGTGTGAACCCAGGAAGTGCGGCTCATTGGGAGGCCATCTTTGAAGACAGGTGAGCCCACATCTCCTGTCTTTCCCCTTCCCCATGCTCCCATGGGGTCCATGCACACCCTCCCCTCAGCATTTCCCTCAGGGTACTACACTCGCTTCTTTTTCTGTCTCTCTGCTCTGCTGTGAGTGCCTTTGTTTGTTTGTTTGGTCGGTTATTTGTGAGCCTTCTGTGGCTGGTCTTGTGCATGGCCCTCAGTAAACACAACTTCCCTTCATGGAATTGAACTAAGCTGTGACTGAGAGGGCCCCCTGCCTCGGGTCTACCCCAGGCTCCAATCAAACGGCTCCCTCACCTCCAGATAAAGAGGGGCAACCTGAGACCCAGACCCAGTCCAGGCCAGTTACCCTCCAGACAACACAGGACCAAACATTTCTCATTTTTCCCTCTCTGACGATAAGTTAATTCGGTTCTTGAAAAAGACACCAACTGACAGCCCCACAGATTGAGGAACATATGTCTTCCTCCAGAGGGGCCCCTGCGCACGGAGAAGCAGGGGCGGATTCCAAAGAGGGCAGCTGAGTGTGGGCACGTTTGGAGACCCAGCCGCGGACCTCGACTCCCAGGGGCCAATCCTGCCCCTCTAGAAAGAGCCACGTGGGGAGGTTGTTTCTTTAACAAAGACATCACCTCTGGGCACAATCTGACAATCTGACAACCTTCCTGGCCTCCGGCTTCAGTTCTGCCTGAGTTCTTCCGTCTTTACTAGATTTGGGGTGGATCGGAGTGGGAAGAAGAGTGAAGAGGAAATCTATCTTGATGGTGGAGACCAAAGGAAGGATTATGGGATGAAGGTGGAAAGAAGTGAGAATAAATGTCCTCCTTCAACAGGCTACCGGGGAAATCAATGTTCGTTTGTTCCTGCCCTTACAAACCACACTCACCTTTCTCCAAATCGTGACCCAAACCTTCTTCTTTATGAAAAATAATAAATATAACAAGAGCTACCGATTAACGAATGCTTACTGCAGGCCAGGCACCATGCCAAGCTCTTTCTGTGTATTACCCCATTGAACCCACACCAGTCTGGGAGACGCTTGTCTCACCTATCCCTCCCTTCCAGAAGTTTACAGAAGAAATGGAGAGATCTTCAGAGAGATGGAGGAATTTGACAAAGGTCACAGAGCTCCTAAGTGGCAGAACCAAGATTCTCATCCTGGCCTGTCTGCCTCCCTGATGCTCAAAATTGGTCTAATAGCATCAGCATCACCTGGGAACTTATTGGAAAGGCAGATTCTCAGGCCCCATGTAAGACCTACTGGATCAGAATCTGCATTTGAACAGGACACACTGGAGTCTGAGTGGGCTCAGCCTCTGTCTTCCAGGTGGAAGCAGTCCTGAGGCCACTGGCTTGGCACACCAGCGTTGACCAATTCTTGGGTGACTGCTGACTATTACCCAGCACATATCAACAAGAGGACATGGGACTGGCTATCTTCCAATGGGGCCTGAGAATACCACGAACCCCAGGTTGCTACTATCAGGCGTGGTTGTTGGGATGGCTCATCCTGCAGCCCCTCAAGGCAACCCTATCGCTGGAAAGGAACTCCCTTTTTTCTTTATTTTTCTATTAAGTATAATTTACATACAACTAAGGGCTCACTTGTGTAATCACTGCCCGGATGAAGAGAGCAAACATTTCCAGCACCCAAGACGGCTCCCTCATGCCCCCTCCCCATCAACACCACTTAATATTCACTATTCTGACCTCTATCATCACAGATTCACATTACCTGTCCTTAAACTTCAAAAACTTGGATGACACAGAATACCTTTCTCTTGTGTCCGTGTGACCATGAGATTCAGCCACGTTGTGGTGTATTTCAGTATTTCGTTCTTTTTCATTGCTCTGTAGTACTCCATGTGTGACTATACCACGGTTCGTTTATCCATTCTAGTATTGATGGACATTTGGGTTGTTTCTGTTTTTGGCCATTATTACGAAAGCTGCTATAAATATTTTTGTGCATGTGTTTAGGTGGGCATGTCATGCATTTCTCTTAGATAAATGCACAAACACCAAAGGGCTTTCATTCAGCAAATAGTCTTTATTAGGTGCTTTCAAATCATTTCCCAAAGCAGCTGTGTCAATTTACACTTCTGCCTAAAACATGTGTGAGTGAAGACTCCTCTCTAATTCTCGTCCCATAGTTAGCCAGGAGCTCCCTGAGTTGTTCTCCTTTGAAAAGATTTGCTCCTAATTTCCTATCTCAGAGATGATGGCACTACACGTCATCTGAAATCAACAGATTGTGCGTGCATGTTGGTTTGACATCAGATGCAGAGTCCTTTTATGGCACACGAGAAAAGACACTTGATCCCAATGAGCTGTGACAATTGAAACTTTATAGCTTCTGCTCACATTAGAAAAAGGTCCCAAAGATGTAATCAACCTTTACAAACATATGGGGCAAATTTCAGGGCAGTGCATGGGGAATTCAGGGCACGACTCCCATTAAGGATAACCTGAAATAACAGGAGCTGTGTGGGTAACTCCTGCACAGCAAGCAGAAATTACACCCCTGAGGTCTTCTCCATGGCAGACGCCGTATATTAACACACACACACACGTCCCTCCCGGGACCCTCCAGTTTACTAGAAAGGGCCAGGACTCGGGCCTCAGAAGTAAGAGTCACGGGCATGAAGCCCATGCTAACTGCTCACTGACCTCGCCAGCCATTGAGCCCTCCCACCTCGACGCCCCTTCCAATCCAGTGAGCAGCCTCCCTTCCAGACTTCTCTCTTTCCCTCCCTGACTCTTAGCCTACACTTCCTTTTTCTCCCCTCATTTAAGAAATCTTTTTATTTTGAAATCATTTTAATCTCACAGAAGAATTACAGGAACAGAAGCAGGAATTCCCTTGGCCCCTTTGCCCAGCTCCCACTGCTAATATTGTGCCATATTTATCACTCCCTCTGTCTAAATAAACAGAATTTTCCCTGAAACATTTGAGAGCCCATTGTAGACATCATACCCCTTCACCTCTACTATTTCAGCATGAATTTCCTAAAAGCAAGGTCATTCTCTTATACAGGAGAAAATGGGATTGTATTTAATATTAACAAGCTCTTTATTCAACATATAGCCCATACGGAAATGTCGCCATTGTCCCAATGCTGTCTTTGTAGTTCTGCAGCTCCTCCCCATTCAGGACCAGGTCAGGACGGCGCCCTGCCTTTAGTTATCATGTTTGTCTCGTCTCTTTTAATCAGAAACAGTGTTTGAGCCTCCCTTTCTCCTTCATAACATCGACATTTGAAGAGTTCTATAGGATGCCCTTGAACTTGTCACTCTACATGCTTCCCACTCTCGCCTTTGCAGAGCCCCAGAAGTGAAACGTTTTCTCTCCCCCAGGCTTTTGTCCGAGCTAGCCCCTCCACCTGGAATTCCCTTCCCTTTCTGTTTCACCTGGGAAATTCCCATTCTACCTCCTCTGCGACCCTTTCCATGGCCCCCGAAGACTTGGATGGAAGCTCCTCCTGGGGGTTCCCGTAGCACCCCAAGCTTAGCCCGTCTGAGCATCTCCCAGTCTGTGTGGCGTGGTCCGTGTGATGCGGAGTCACTGACCACTGCCCCACTCAAGGCTCTCGCGTCTGCCCAGTTCAGGCTTCCCTAACAAGTACAGGTGGGAAAGGTTTGCACACCAGCCCTCCACCCCCACAAAGGCTGCCTAAGGCCCCCTTTGGCTCATGGCATTGGAGGGTAGAGCTCTCCTGGTCTGTCAGAGGCGGCATGGCCAGCACTGGGGAAGCCCCCTGTAGACGGAGCAAGGCTAAAGAGATCTGCGGATCAACTGGGGTGCATGTGACAACAACAACAACGGCAGCAGCAGGAATTTTAATAGCAAACACACAGCACTTACTCCGCGCTATGTCTACATTATTTACGGATATCAAATCATCTGCTGCCATGAGGTCCATGTTTTGGTAGTGTGCTGGAGGTGGCCATACCGGTTCATGAGAGCTGATTGTTAAATATTTAGAAATTTGACCATCTGGCTTTTAAACCATTGATTGCTTGGGAGTATTTACACCACAGAAATCAGCAAATGCTAAAAAATCATGCCTTCTTTTTTCTCTTTTTTTTGGAGAGCTGATTCATCAGCACACTGGATGTTGTTATTAACTCCGTTTTATAAATAAGGAAGGAAACTAAGGTGTACAAAGAAGTTACATAACTTGCTTGAGGTCACATAACTAGTATGTTAGTTACCTACTGCTGCATAACAAATTGCCCCCAAATTGAGCGGCTTAAAACAACAAGAATTATTTATTATCTCTCACAGTTTCTGTGGCTCAGGAGCTTGAACAGGGCCTAGAAGAGACAGCTCGTCTCTGCTCCATGCTCTCTGGGGCCTCAGATGGAAGCCTAGAAAGCTGGGGCCCGGAACAATCTGAAGGCTGCTCCCTCACATGCCTGGTGAAAGACGCTAGCCAGGACTGTCAGCTGGATGCAGCCTCCCTGTGTGGCCTCTGCTTCCTTACAGCACGGTGGCGTGGTTCCAAGGGCAAGTGTCCTGAGAGAGAGAGATTGCCAGGTGGAACCCAGATCCTTTTCAGGATGGGGCCTTAGGAGTCACACAGCATCCCCTCTGCCTGCTCCTTGGGTCAGGCTGTCATAAGCCCTGCTTGTATTCAAGGAGAGGGAGCACAGACACCCCTCTCCGTGGGAGCAGGGCCAGTGACACTGTGAGAAGAGCCCGTGGGGTGGGCTGTGGCCATCTTTGGAAGACACAGTCTGACACAGCCAGTGAGTGTGATGCACAGTTGAACCCACAGTCAGGCTCCAGAGTCCATGCTCTTAACCAACCAGCTGCACTTGCTCCAGAGAAGGTGGGCAGTCCGCTGGTGAGGCCTGTGGGCTAACAGCACACTGAGCGTGGGCTCCTGCTCTCGTCCACCCCCCCTCCTGGAACCCCTTTGGTGGACGTCCATCCCAGGCCCCAGGCCCCACTCTACTCTGTGCCAGCACCTCTGTTTTATCCCCGTCCTCATCCTTCTCTTTTCTTTCCCACTAGGTCTTGTGAGCCATTAAAATCAGCGCCCAGATCATTAGTTTTCAGAAACCTGCCTCTGCCTTCCTTCCTTCCACCTCTCTCACACTGAAACGACATATTTGCCTGCACTCAATCATGAGTAGCTTCCTGGAAGAGGGCTTGCCTCCCAACGTAAAATAGGCCAGATTCTTCTACTGTAGTGAAGAAAAAGGAGAACATAAAATTGTGGCCTCCTGGAAGCAGGTTGAATAACCGTGCTCTAAATTGTCTTCCTCACGAGACCCTTTGGGGCTGACTTCGTCACCCTGTTGCCCAGGACCTGCCGTGGAGTAGGTACTTCATTTAGAAAGAATTGATAATAAGAGCAAATATGTTTGAAGGGTTACTCTGTGCCGGGACTGTCCTAAAGGCTTGACAGGTGTTAGCTCATTGAATCCTCACAAAGACTCCATGAGGCAGGATAATAATAATCCTATTATTCTCTCCACTTCACAGATGGGACGATAGACAAAAGGATAGGGAATTTGTCCAAGATCACAGAGCTAGTGACCGGTAGAGTCAACCTCACTACCTCTCTTGACAAGAGGGAAGGAAGGAGGAAAGGAAGAAAGGAAGGGAGGGAGGGAAGGCACCGTAATTTTTCACCCCAGGTCAAGGCGTCCCCCTGCCAAAATGTGAACGTCGTTATCTGGAGGGTCATGGAAAGCTCTTCCCACCGCAGCGCCTGAGATTTCCACCTTTATAGTTATATCTTTGGATGAAGCTCCCCCGATGACAAACGTCCTTCCCCAGGGATGGCACCAGGACCCTGGCTCAAGTCCTTGTATCTGTTAGAGCGCCCTTTGGCAGCGTTCTGAAATTTTTACCCTCCCAAGGGAAGTTTAAGGGGCTAGATGGGAAAGCAAAGTAAAAGAAGATGGGCAATATTTTGCAAAAAAAAAAAAAAATTTAAGTGCTCTCTGCTTGGATGAGATGTTATCTCAGGGGACAGCCTAATAAGAAAAATTCCTTCTAGGGAGGATTACAAGGAAAAGCAGGGCTTTTGGAGCGGGGTCAAGAGAAGCCCAAAACAAACCCTTCACCCTACATCACAGCACGGCCCCGGGGCCTCCCGCCTCCAGCTGAGGCTGAGGAGCAGACGCTGGTAAAGATTTATTGATAAGAAAAGCTCCGAGAGGAGACAGCAGAATTGTAAGAGAGGATTAAGTCAGGGACAAAGTGACAAGAAGAAAAACAAGGATTAGCCATCAGTGACAAGTCGGCCTTGGCGAAAGGATGAGAAACTCGGAGGCCAAAGGTTGAGTTGTCAAACCTGGGGGGCACAGCTAAACTGGCCCCAGCGGGTGAGCAGAGCCCTGACCTCTGGGAGCCCAGTCGGGCAAGAGAGTGTTTCTGAAAAGAAACTGTGCTGTGCTCGTCAAGCCCCAGGAAAGGGAGGCACAGAATAAACCCACAGCTAGGGGATCCGGAGCGGCAGTCGTGCGGGTTCCCTGAGAAGCAGCCCTGAGGCCAGGGGTCAAGTGCAGTGGCTTCTTTGGGAGGTCAAAGGGAAATGAGTTGGGAAGCGGAGTCCAAGGAGACAGGTGGGGGCAAGGCAGTTCGTAAAGGGCGAGCTATCAGTCAGCCACCACCGCAGACAGCGAAGCTTCATCCCACAGGGACCTTTGCAGGTGCTGGAAACCTGCAAAACCACACTCCTAAGTGCCCAACAAGAAGAGATTATGCAGATAAATTCCAGGATCTGCTGTCAACAGAAAGCCACGCAGACAGGGAGACACAGAGAGGGAATTGAACAGTAATTATTTACAAGCAGTTTTTCACAGCAAACAGAACTTTTCCTTATCTGTTCTTTCTCAGATTTCTCCATAATGCCCACAGATTACTTGTTTAACAAAAATGATAGACGTTCCCAAAAAAGTAAAAAGTGCAACCTTAAATATTTATAGAAGAATTTTCCAGCTAAAGGAATTCTAAGGCAAATCCTTCTGAAAAGCACAGGTCCTCTCCAACAAGGTTAGTATGGCTCCCTAGTTGATCTTTGGTACAAAAGTCCAGTTTTATAGAGGGGTGGGATAGTCCTGTATAGACCGCTGGCTTATAGCCCGGTGGCCCTCCACCTGTTACCCGAGAAGGCCAGATATTTGCTGGGTTCCACAGGCGCACACACGCCCGGTCCAAGCAGCTCTCCTGGCCACGTCTTGTCGTCCCAAGAGGAAGCACCGCCCCTCCGGGTACCCCAGGCTGGGCGTGGCATCTGAAGAGTCAGTGCGGCCATCTTGCTGGACCTTTCCCATCAGGCCTGCAGCCCATGGCCCAGCTTGGCATGCTGCAGCCTGTTTGCCAAGGCCTGGCCCAGTGGAAACTTTGGTGGCTGAGAGATTGTGGCGCATCCTCTTGGGCAGGACCAACTCGATGGGCAACCTGCTCAGTGTCAATGCTGAGGCGGACTCTCCTCCCCGAGAAACCCAAGCAACGTGTCCCAGGGGCGTTAGGGGAAATCCCGGCTCCTCCAGCCTCCAGGAGCAGAGAGTTCTTTTGTGTTGGGTAGCCGCCACGGTGGTTTTGAATAGCCCTGCACAGCCGGGGGGCTTGAGTCATTTGAGGATCAGGATGGGTGCAGGATGCATTATCTGCGCACGCACACGGATACAAAGCCCTCAGCTCCAGGCGCAGCAGGAAAGCAGGCCCAGGGTCTCTCAGCTCTTCTCCCACCAGCCTAAAGGGTCTCCTCCTTCATCCAGGCACCAGCCTCCTTGCTCCTTGGTCTCCCTCACCTCTCCCAGTGGCCAGGCCAGCCTGTCCCCTCTCCTCTTTACGTGTATGCATCATCTCTCCCTCCTCTTTGAAACTTCACATCAAAGTTCACATTTTCACAGGGCCTAGGGTTCAGCTCGATATTCACAGAAGAAAAGGATCTAATCAACCAATTCATACTAAGTATTAATGAATAAGAAGATGAATAATGAATAAGAACACCTTAATGTATTTAGCCAAAGGAATGAATCTCTAACAGCTAAATTTAACCATTTGGTGGCAGGCCAGTAGACAGAGATTTGTTTTGTTTCATGCCTTCCTAGAAAAAAATTCCAAACCAGATCACCTAGCAACTGGGGACTGAGTTCTCAATTAGAGTATAAAAACTATTCTGCCAACCAGAATATCACAGATGCATAGTCCATTCAAACTCTAAGAGAGCTCAGAGACTGCATAATAATAATAGTAAACATGTATTGAGTAATTTTTATGCTGTACAAATTATGTTATCTTAGTCAATCCGTGCAACAACCTAATGAAGTAGGCACTGTTATTCTCACTCCCATTTTACAGATGAAGAAGTTGTACATGGAGCCTTGAGGTAATTCTCCTAAGGCTACACTGCAGCTAAGGAAGCTGGGATTTGAACCCTGAAAGTCTGGCTTCAGGGTCCGAACTCTTCTACTCTGACTTGTGTCTGCCACCCACATTTTACAGACTGGGAAACCAGATTGCGAAGGGATCAGAGGTGGGGGTCACGATGGGTGAATGGCCGTGGCCAGTCTTCCTCTTTCTCAACGTCTTCTCTCTTCAGCAGAAAGCAGGCCGTGCAGTTCTGAGTCACACGGGCAGAAGGGAGCAGCAGGGACCCCAACAATTACTTCTCAGGAATTGGTGTTCAAGTATCTTTTCACCAGGACAACTTCCATTCAAACAAGATGTTACTTGCAAGTCCGACATTTCCTGCAGGCAAAAGTGAGTGGCTCTGGCTGAAGGTGGGAGGGGGCGGCCCGAACTCGAATCTCGACCCTATGGTGGCCTCCGAGGCTCTTCCGGGGAAGCCCCAGGCCTTAAAAAGCACATTTGGAATAACACTGCCTGTTGTAGATTGCAGAAGTGGCCAAAACCCTTTGTAGCCCTTCCCTTCAAGCCATGAGTCCATTCCTCCGCTCCTGGCATTGGAGTAGACGTCTGACTTGCTCTGACCAATAGAATGCTGTGGAGGTAACATCGTGCCAATTCTGAGTCTGATCCTCAAGAGATGTCCACTCTTCCGTGCTTGCTCTTGGAATCCTTCCACCACCATGTGAGCAAGCTCAGGCTAGCCTGCAGGATGACGAGAGCCCATGTGACCCCAGTCATCCTGGCCGAGACCATCATAGGCCAACCTACCAGCTGAGATCAGCAGAGCCCAGCCCAGACCAGAAGGACAGACCAGCTGAGGCCAGCCCAAATGGCTGCAAAATTGTGAGCTAAGTAAAAGGTCTTATTTTTAAGCTGCTAAGTTTTGGAGTGGTTTGTTATGCAGCAACAACTAACTGATACAGTCCCCTAACAGAAGAATCTCAGAATGATGCCATGGCCTACCTCTCAGGTTGCAAAAGGAGGGAAACTGGCACAGCAAGGACCCCCTCCCCAGCACACAGCCTACCCCCAGCCCTAAGCAAAGCCCTCAGCAACCCACCTGAGCCTTAGGATGTGGTGGGCAGGGGAGACAAATGTCCCCCTCTGCCCCAACTTCAAACAGGATTACAATCACAGAACGGGGAAAAACTCCATCACTTGGTCCCAAGAGGGCCAAACTTCCATCTAGAGAATTCTGTCCAGAATCCACTTGCGCAGAGAAAGGGCACATCCCCATCCCTACAGATGCCTCCACGCTCAGGGCATCCTTGATGCCTGGCGTGGAGGAAGAAGTGGCAGAGAGAAGGAGAGCGGATCTTGAAGGTTAAACCCAGCACATGAAAGCTGCTCAGAAAACGCCCAAAAATCTAAATGAAAATTTTCAGCTGTAGAGCAAAAAACCCAGACCCAAGGCCCTGGGTTGATCTTTCAGACTGTTGGGCACAGCGCAAAGCTGTCTCCATTTATTTACTTCTAATTGAAAGCTGGCATGCTGAGGGTTACTCCACCCAGGCGTGAAGCCTAGCCATCCGTGAACGGTTTCCCCAGACCTCTCCCTCAGCAGAAGCATCCTTCATGTGCCGGAAAGGGAAAATGTCACAGGGACACTAAATTAAAACTCACTTTTGTCTTTGAAAAATAGATTCAATCCTCGGTAGGATGTAGTTGGAGAGATCCTAGCATTAGCGTAATTCCTCAGTGCACTTTCTAGGCCAATCAGAAAAAAAGCATTTTCAGAAATCTACCAGAAAACAGGTCTCCCAGGGGCCACGCATGCTAATTCTCCCCCATAGAGACGCTTGGGACTCACAGTTGACAATGGGTGGTTTCCTCGGGAGACCGTATCTCTCACAGCGCTGATTTCAACACAATTGATCAGCTGCTGGGAAATACCATCCAGAAAAAATAAGTTGACTTGCTTTCAAGATTGTCAGCTGTCTGCAAGTTCATTAGTTCACTCCCTCGCTCCCTTTGTTTATTCAACAAATGCTTTTTGGGTCCCTGCGGCGTGCGAGGCCCCGTCCCAGGTGCTGGGGGTACAGCTGTGAACCAGATAGGGCCCCCCAAACCTGACAGGCAAACGAGTGAAGGCAGCCTCCGTTTAAGTGAGGGCTCCCTCTGGAAGACCTGCTGTGAATCAGGTTAGACCTAAGCCGCTGGACACACTCAGCAGGTGCCCACACAGCAGCAGTGGCAGCAGCTGAGCACACAGGGGTGGCCTCCTCAGGCTCCTGACTTCTTCTTAAGCAAACTTTACCATTAGCAGATAGAGGTAAAGAAGGTGGGTATGGGAGTTGGGCAGACCAAGTGCTGGCTCTGTCCTGCCATCATGGTTGGTCTTGGGCAAGATGCCTGATTCTCAGACCTCAGTGTCTTCATTGGTAAAATGAAGACAACAGTCGCGCTACAGCAGAAATGGCCTACCTCATGTTCATTCTCCCCTTCTTCCTTAGTAATCAAGTCTTGGCATTAGTGACGGCTGCAGGGAGCCTAGATAAAAGACTACCTTGGCCAGCCTCCCTTGCTGCTAGGTGTGGCCATGGGAGCAATCTCTGGCCCATGAGATGTAAGTGGGAGTTGTTGAGTGGGATTTCTGGGAAGGCACTGTAAAGCAAGCTCATAAAGCAAACTGGCACTTGAAAAAAATCTTTTGGGTTTTCTCCTTTCCCTCATTGTCAGGGGTGTCAACACAAGGGTGGGAGCAACAGCAGCCATCTTGGACTGTGAGGTAACCTTGAAGATGGAACTCCTGAACTAAGAAAGACAGAAGATGCCTGAGACTCTGATGATCATGAAGCTACTATGAAGCCCACAGCTGCTAAGCTTCAGCCTTCTTTTATGTGTGAGAAAAATTAGTATCTTTTAAAATCGCTGTTATTTCTGGTCTCTTTCTAGAAACTGAAGGCTATTTCTAATACAAGTAGCCATCAGTGTTACTGTGGGAATGGAATGAGGCCATTTATATAGAGCACTTAGCCCAGTGCCTGGTCCACAGTGGGCTCTCAGGGCAGAAGAATTCATACTGTCATTACACCTATGAAATATTTACGTTGTCTTAGCTCCGGCTGCTACATCAGAACACCACACATTGTGGGACTTAAACAACAGACTTTAATTTCTCACAGGGTGAAAGGCGGGGAAGTCCAAGATCAAGGTGCTGGCCAATTTCACTCCCGGTGAGGGCCCTCTTCCTGGCTTACAGACAGCGGCCTTCTTGCTGTGTCCTCACACAGAAGAAAGAGGGAGAGAACTCCGTTCTCTCTTCCTCTTCTTATCAGGACACCACGCCCATGACGGGGGCTTCACCCTCCTGACTTCATCTAGAACTAACTATCTCCCAAAGGCCTTGTGTCCACACACCTCACATTGGGGATTAGGCTTCGACGTATGAATCTGTCGGACATCAGTTCATAACATACATGACATTGGTCCATAACATACATGGACCAGACCGTAAGCTTTAAATACAGTAGGTTTGCTTAAGTTAGATTAGCATAAGCCGGAAAGCTCCTGGATTAGAGTGCAGAGTCCTAAGGGTTCTGATAGGTGGAGGTTAGGATCCCGGAGGACTGGAGGTCCTTGTGATGACTGGGACTGGAGACTGCGTCCGCACACCATCCTCCTAGCAGCTGTCACATGGGAGGGTCAGTCACTCATCAAGACCACTCCTAACTCTCGAGAGTGAAACCACATCATCTGATTACGAAAAGACCTCAAACGATAAAATCAATGGTCAAAGTACACATCCATCTTGCGTTTCCCTCTTTGCTTTGTAGATGACAAATGACTGCAGCAGCAGACCGTAGGGAGCACCAGCTGTGTGCCAGGCTCTGTCCCAGCTCCAAGTGGATCAGCCAGGCCCAGCAGAAGCAGAGGACGTGCTCAAATTGGGAACCCTGAGGAGAGCTTAACAGAGAGACCGTTTGCAAAGGCACAGACCAGATGTTGAGAAACCACAGGGAGAGTGCAGCCCCCCAGGGGGCAGGAACAGGGGGCTGTCACCCCCCCCATCCCAGGCCTGAAGCCATGAGGGGACAGAGTAGTTACAAGATCCTGTAGAGAGAGCCACCCAGCAGGAGCCAGGGCCTCGGATTGCAGACACAGCCAGCTCCCACTGACCCAACAGGAGTGGGCCTGACCTCACTCCCTCTTATTCCAACCTCATGTTTTCCATGGGCTGAAACCTTCCAAACGGAGGGAATAGACTACAGCCCGTAGTGGTCAGCCTCCGAGACCCAGAGCAGACTGCAGAAGGGCGGGCAGCCAGTCTGGAGGGGCCATGGGCCCTATTCCTTTAATCTTCAGCAACGACCTTATGAGGTAGACACTATTATTAGTCCATTTTATAGACGAGATAACTGAGGCCCAGAGAGAGAGAGTAAGCCATTTACACGTTTAAAACAAATGATTTTGTAAAGAAGTACCACTTGGATTCTCTAGAAGGTGATGGTGAACTCCGGTTTCCCAAGTGATTCAAAATAAGGTATTTCTGTTGAAATAGACGCAGGGCTATGTCAGAGCTTAACAGACATGACAGCTCACCGGTGTGAGAGGCACACTCCGATTGTCTCTACCTTACTGCTGAATAAGCAGAGGCTTAATGAGGTTCAACCAGGTGACCTCTAGGATCCCCTGAAATCAAAATAGTCTATGATTTGGTGACTACTTAAATCATTACTTTTGATTTGTAAAAAGAAAACTACAAAAAGTCCCCACCGTGAACAACAAACATTTAGGCAGAAATTATAAAACTCTTTCCACTGAAATACAGCACTGCAGTAAATCCCTCCATGCAGGGATGCGGAAGTGGTTGACGTTAGTGAGAAGAGCAGATAATCTAAAATCAGGAGTAACCATGTTCTGCTCCTCCCAAACGCATTCTTAGTCATCATGCCCGAAATTCCTACTTTCATCCCTCCTTTGCATTCCAAAACCAAAGTTTGTTGAGGACAAAGAAAAGGGTTTCCTGGAGCCATGACATTTCATGGTATTATTGGCTATGGTATTAATTGGGATTCTGCTACAGGAAAACCAAGTCCAACTGGCTAAAGCTAAAAAGGAAATCTATTGGTTCATGCCCTAGGGTAAGGCAGGCTTCAGGTATCGGTTGCTTCAGGGCTCCAAGCATGTCCTCAGGAACCAGCTCTCCTCTCTGTGTCTTGCTTCTACTTCCTGACTGACCCATTATGAGCTCCATGTAGTTGCAAAATGGCTGCCAATAGCTCCTCGGACCACACCCTTCCGGCACCGAATCCAGCAGAAAAGCTGAATTCCACTTCTTGAGTAATTCAAGCGGAAATCCTAGAATTGAGTCTCTTGGGCCCTGATTGGCATGGCATGGATCATATGGCCACTGTGGCCACGGGAATGTAGTATTATTCCAACTGACTGGGGTGGGGTTGGCCCTTCCTACGACGTGTGGGCTGAGGCTGGGAAAGGATGATCCCAAAGAAGCACCAGGGCTGCCGCTCAAAGAATGGGGAAAGGACTCAGGGGAGAAACAGCCCTGTCCGCCAAAGTCATCAACGCCATCTCCAGAAAGACGCACCAGGAAACTTCCGCAGCCCAGAAACTGGCTGCAGAAATCCAGAAGTTCTCCAAGCCGCCGTGAGATTGAGGACCTGTCACTCACCCTCTCGCCCCGCCCTCCCTCAGCAGTCCCCACCTATCCCCGCCTTCTTCCGAACTTGGGCAAGGGGCACGAGGGAGGCACGCATGCCTCCCAGCACAACCACGTCCCGTTTTCCACTGGGTTCCTGGGGAGTTCCTCCCCCTGCCGCTCAAGTCTGAGCTGGAATGTTGCCTTCTCCCTAAAGCCATCTCTGATAAAACCCACAGCTCCCCAGCTTCCCCCAGAGCTGAAATCCCCCTCTTCTACGCACGCACAATACTTTATACATACATGGCCTTTATTAGAGCGTTTTTTTTGTGTCCTGAAATTCTTTACACACCAGTCCCATATATTCTATCCTCACACTCACACCCAACCAGGGAAGAAGCTGTTGGAGAGCAGAGATCTGCTTTTGTTCCCCCTGAGTCCCTAACACCGGGAATAGTCTTCGGAAATAAATGCTGGATGGATGGATAAATGAATGGACGAAACTTTCTCCAGCTCTCAACCATCGCATGAAAACCGCAGCGCTCGTTTGGGCATTCGGGCAAGGCATGGTATGTGAACTCCTATCGTGTATACAGTAGGCACAAGCAAGTTATTCAAAATAAAATTAAATCAGTCAAGGGAAAAGCAATCATATGCTTATTCTGCTTGTTTGAAAATAGAAAAACTCTGAAATAAAGAGGACGTGCATTGTCTATGATTCTTGTGAGCACTGACACGGTCAGGCAGGGGACAGTGGACCCAAAAGGGCTAAGAAGCCACAGGGCTATCTGCAAACAAGGCGCTGAGTTTGTTCCCACAGGCACAGGTGCCCAGGATGGCCTAAGGGCTGTGACAGCTCAGGTAGAGGAGATCTAAGAGGCGGGAATGGCGCTGGACTCCCGACTCCGCCCCTCCCCGTGGGGTCTCAGTCAGGTGATTTGACCCCTCCGGGCCTCCGCTTTCTCATTTGTCAAATGGGGATGACCACCGTTGAGGGGCCCGCGTGCCTCAAGCCTTACTCTGCCTCTTGCCCTGATTCCTTCCTGCCTTCCTCCCACGTGCAATCGCCAGCAAGCCCACCGGCTGCTTAGATCCCGGATCTAACTGCCTCTCCCCCACTGACCTGCAGGCGCGGCGTCTGAGCCACCACAGACTGGGACACGTTCCCCGGTGTCCAGAGTTACTCAGTCCCCGAGGTGCCCTTTGCTAGTGGTGGAGCCAGGACAGCGAGCCCTATCGCAAACGCTTGTCTGAGTGTGCAGGGCTCCCGGGTGTGGAAGGGGAGGGAGACCCGTACCCTGAGGTCACCCCCCCAAACCCCCCTCCCCCCCCCCCCCGCCCCCGAGTGATGGATGGTGTAAACATGGGATCAGCATCAGGACCTGGCCTCTCCTGCCTAAACTCCAGAGGCTTCCGCTGTGGCCCACCAGCTCCCTCTCCGGCCACTGTCCGCTGGTCCTCTCTGCCGCTCCATTGCGCTGGCCTTCTGTCCGATCCCTGGATGTGCCAGACGGGCTCCCACTGGGGACTTTGCCTGGCGCTTCCCTCTGCGGGACAGCCCCGTTCCCTCATCTTTGCAGCTGAGTCCTACGCGCCCTTTAGACCTCAGCCCAGCCTGGCCTTCCCTGACCATCCGTGCAAATTAAACCGGCCTCCAGCCCTTCTGCCACCTCTGTTCTGTTTTCTCTGTAACAGAACTACTTGAAACTATCTTATTCATTTGCTCAATTGCATGTAAACTAGAACGTGTGCTCCACAAAGGCAGGGATGCAATTTGTCTCATCCACGACCGTGTCTCTAGATTCTAGAATGGTGCCTGACAGGTAATAAACGCTCAGTAAATATTTGATGAGTGAAAGAAAGAATGAAAGGAGGGGAGGAGGGAGCACATCCCTCAAAGAATGATTATAGAGACTCAATCAGAGAATTCTCATAAATCACTTAGCACAGTGCCTGGCACTTAGGAACGTCTAAATACATCGTAATTATTCAGTTATTAGGATAGAAGAGTGGGCAGCACATGCATGCACGTGCACGCGTGTGCATGCACACACACACACAAGAGAGCAAAGCAAAAGCTGTTCCCCCACTCTGCCTGGAGTCTCCTGGCTCCTGAAGAGAATATTCCAGGCCTCTGACTAGGCAGCATCCCCCTCAGCTCCACTGGAGCTAATGCTTGAACCTGGTTCAGACCCCCGGGGTTCGGAGTTCATTTGCTTTTGGCAAACCGTCAGCTTTGCTTTTCTAAGGGAAAAAATAAAATACAAAAAGACACTCACATAACATCTCAGAGATCAAATGGCTCTTGGAAAACTGCATTTTGATGAGTGAGGGAATCAAAACCATATGGATTAAATTCTCCTTACATCTCCTGGGGGAAATGGCAGCGGGAGCAGGGTGAGGGCACGGATGGCGCAAAACTCAGCGCGGATTTTCCAGAAGAGAACCCAGAGCCGGTTCACGAAGGATGGTCTGAGATGGCCCAGGCCTCCAGAACAGTTGTCGACCCTATGCCGGCTGCCTCGACAGAGAAGGACATCCAACAGCTCCTTTTCAATCACCTCTGTTTCTTTTCTTTTGATTTCCCCTCCCCCTTGGCGCTGACTTTGGGGTCTTGTTAGCGACGGGGAGAGGCTGGTGGTTGGACGTTAGGTTTGTATATTTCTCCCAGAAAACAGACTCCAAGTGTCTCCCTGAAGAAAGGGCCTGAAATAGCTGCTGAAGCCAAATATTTGTGATCAGGCACTTCGACGAGTGCCGTTCACTTCTTGATGGTCCTGTTTCCACTGAGTTCTGCCGACGCAGGCGAGCTACAGAAGGCGGCCTCGAAGAGACTCCGCGTATGTAGAGCGTGCTTCACGCTGCCATTTGCTATGAGAAGAAATCAAGAGGAACCAGCGCTTCCAACTCTTCTACCTAAAGCACAGAGAGACCTCAAGAGCTGTTTCCTCTGTTCTTCTCACTCTAATCTCCCGAGAGCAGGTGACCCTGCTGGCCACCGGCCTGTGTGGGGTACCACACAGAGGTAACGATGACTGGGCGTTTACACTGTACTGAGCATCGTCCTTTCATCCTCCCAAACCACTTCAAGGGTGGTGCTCTTATTCCTCTTTGACAAAGGAGGAGACTGAGGCACAGAGAGGTTAAGCAACTTAACCAAGTTCACACGGCTAGTACTGGGCAGAGCTGGGATTTGAACCAAGGTTTTGTCCATGCCAGAGCCTGTACTCCTTACCATTATTTCCCCTCAAAGTATCCTGAGCTTTTGGAATTTGTGTCTTTGCTTTACTTTTGCTGTTCCATTCATCTAAAAAGCCTTTCTTGCTATCTCTACTTTTCCTCCCAGCCACCTGACAAAAATCTCCCGCACCCTCCGAGCTGTGTCTCGTCTGTCCATGAAGGCTTTGTGAAAACCCCCAGAGCGGTTAGGACTTCTCCGACCTCTGAACTCCCAGACACCTGGCGCCTCTGGGGCTGTCCAGCCCATTTTGTGTCATAAAACTAGCTTAGCACGATGGTCAGGCAGCCTGGCTTTATGGGAGACACACCTGCATTTAATCCCCTGCTGGGGACACTATCGATTTACAGACCAGTCCAAGACTCAGATTCCTCACCTGCAAAAGGGGGAAAAGGAAGTGAGCCGGTGTGAGCAGCAGCGAGCCAGAACACGCAGGGCACGAGCGAGCACAGTCCACGTTGGCCACTGTTTTCTGGTTCCTTGGCGCCTTGTTGGAGTTCCCCCACCTGACTGTGAATTCTCCGAGGAAATGTAATAGTCGCTGGTTTAGGCAGTGATTAGATTAGGCATTTCACTAACTGAGTTTAGAGAAGAAGAGAGGAGAGAGGGGGCGGGTCGGGGCTGCACATGGAAACGTGGCTCAGAGAGAATAGGGGCGGCCAATGTAGAGGGAGTGCTGATCATGTGACAGTGTGGCTGGGATTAATTCATTTGGTCCTCACAGCAACCCGGAAGGTAAGTGTTGTTTTATTATCTCCATTTTACAGATGAAGAAACTGAGGCCCGGGGAGGTCTAAGTGACTTGCCCAAATCCATATATTTGGTAACCGAAGAGTCAGGGTTCAAATCCTAACATTTTGGATCCAGATTCCAAGGTCTTAGCTGCTAAACTAGATTAACCCTAAAAAGAGGATTTTAAAGCTTTCAAATGGCAATAAATCTAAAAGGTTGGGAGTATCCAGTCTGGATTGGCGGGTATTTAATGGGTACAAATGTTGGGACGAGTTTAGCAACACTTTCCTGAGAGTTTATCCAATGGGGGGAGGTGTTGGCCCCCTCCCCCCCCCCCCCCCCCCCCGCCCCAGGAAGCCATGCAGGCTTTGTGGTTCCACATGGACGTGAAGATAAAGCAGGTAAAACAACGCGGACTGAAGTGAGGAGGCTTTGGGTGGGATCCGTGTGTCTATTTCATCATGCTTGCATATGATTTCATGTTTTTTCTTAAAGGACTTGATTTAACATATACGGCAAGGTGAGGTTCAGCAAGTCAACTCAAGACTAGAGAAAACTTCAGAGATCAACACGATGGTGAAACACCAAAATTAGTCCTAAAAAGGTGGGGGATCAAGGAAGGCTTCCCAGAGGAAGGGACGACCACACTGAGACCAGAAAGGTGAATTGGGGGTGGCTTAATGAGGAAGACACGTGGCTAGGTTCCCCCAATAGCCATTTCCTAACCCTTTCTCCCTCATTGTCCTCCACTAGGGAGGCCTGAAGAGCTAGCAGCTGTCCAGGCTCCCCTGAAGCTGGAGGGGCCCACGTGACCAAGTTCAGTCAATGCAACTCCAACAGAAGTCTGCCAGAAGAGTTACAAACGGCTGGTGGAGCCCTTTCCCATTCTTCCTGCCTTGAATGTGGATGCAATACCTGGAGCTATGGTAGCCATCTTATGACCATAAGGCAACAAGGTTGAGACAAAAGAAAAGTGGTACAGAACCGGCCCTGCCATCATCATGCTGCGGAAGAAATGCTAGCTGCTACCTCCCTCTGCATTTCTTATGTGAAAAAAAATGGGCTGCTATTTAAGCCCCTTAGAATCCAATTTGTTTCCGTTACTTGCAATCAAAAGCATTTTTAACTCATATACTAGACACAATGGGGGGAAAATGAGCAGAAGTTGCAACATGTGCAAAAACCTGGAGGGGAGAAAGACTGTGGCATATTTGAAGATGAGAGATTCAATGTAACTGAAGTAGATGTTTCTGGTGCTGGTGGTGGGTGTGATGGGCGATGAGGCTGGAGAATCACCCAAGGGCTACAACATGCAGGGCCTCGTACAGCTTGTAAGTTTGGGATTTGGAAATTATAACAATGGAGGACCATGGAAAAGCTGTGTGTGTGTGTGTGCGTGTTTAATTAGAGGAGCAACTGGGATAAACAAGTTCTAAAAACCCTCTTCTGGCTGAGTTCATTCATTCAGTAAATATGAGCACGGGAAAGTAAATTGGTAGAACTACTTTGGAAAACTGTTTTGAAGTGTCTGCTCAAACTAAACGTCCCCTCCCATAGAACCCAGCAGTCCCATAACGAAAGACACACCCAAGAGAAATGCACACACATGTCCACCAAAAGACAAGTCCAAGCGTGTTCATAGCAGCTGTACTCCTAACAGCCAAAAACAGGGAGCAACCCAAATGCCCGTCAAGTCTAGAGGAGCTAAATCATGTATGTGCATCCTCATAGAATGGAATACTACAGAGCAATAAAGAAAGAGGACAAATTGCTGCTACGTGCAACAGCGTGGAAAGTCACAGCCCTAATGATAGGCCAAAGAAGCCCTCAGAGAGGAGTAGACGTTTGTGATAGTCCAGGTTCTCCAAGAAGCAGGTGCCAAGGTTACATGTCCAAGAGGTGATGAACAGAAACACTTCTGAGGGAAAACAAGAAGGCCACCAGGAGAGGCTGGGAACCATCAGACTGTGATACAGGACTGTCCCTTGTGAAGGAGAGATGGAGGGAGGGAGGGAAAGAAGGAGGGAACAAAGGAAGGAGGGAATGAAAGAAGGAAGGAAGGAAGCATGGAAGAAAGGAAGCATCCTAGACCGCCATGCAGTTCTAAGGAAGCTCAGTAAGCCCAATGGGAAGTCCTTGAGCCAAACTGTGGTCAGAGGAGCTCCCCTTCTCAGAGGAATGGGCCTGCCCTGGCATAGGTAGAAGCAGCCTGTGGGAAGCATGTCCTCCCACATCCCACAGACACAGTGACAGATTTCAGCGCCCAGCAGAATTGGCTGTTGGTCAATGCCCACAATCAGAGATCTGAGAGATGTGTTTTCATGGCCACAACATTGAACAATTCCTTGGATGAAGGTCAAGAACAGGCAAAATTAATGTTCAGTGATAAAAGTCAGAATGGTGGTTCCTTCCAGGACGGGTAGGGTTGGGGATGTGGCTGAGAGAGGGTATGAGGAAGCCTTCTGGGGTGGCTGGAGATGTTAATGGGAGGTAGTGATTGCATGGGGGAAAAATCCCTCAAGATGTCACCTAAGGTTTGTACACTTCGAAGAAAAAAGAAGTTCTCACTGAACAAGTGCTCTACCCCAAAAGCTGTGCTCAGCGCCGGGCGCACAGGGGTGATGAAAGCAGACAAGGGTGCCACCCGCCGGGGCCCACAGGGAGAAGCATGGTCTGGAACACCAGACCAGGGCAGGGAGCCCCGTTAGGAAGCTGTGAAGTGTCCCCACTGAAAAGGTTAATGGCAGGGAGCCCAGGGCTTACGAGACTGTCTCCAGACAGTCAAGCCCAAGAAGCATTTTGTCAAAGACTCTTGAAAAGAGAGAGTAAAGCAAGAAACGGGAACTAGAGATATGAAAGCAAGTCAGGAAGCATCGGAACTACTTACGAAGGAAAATGCTTTTGGAGAGACCAATTACAGGAAAATTCGGTGTGACCATTCACCGCTGGGACCTCGGGGAGCCCCAAGCCCTGGGAATCGCGTCTCTCCTGGAGTCAGGCTCATCTCCCTGTGCCCAGCCATCGGGTTTCATTTGGCTTACAGGGATCCACTGGGAAATTATATCTGATGTTTTTCAAAGCCAGAAAAGGATGTCACACCTTTGTGAGGACTGCTGGGAGACAGGTAGAAGCACATAGCCTCTGGGGGGACGGGGTGCCAATTAGGGCCAATTAGAACTAAATTGACTGTCATTTGGCAGAAATGCATAATGGAACTCACCCTGTTCTACAAAACTGAGGATTTCACCTGTGAGTTCATTTGCTCCGAGAAAGTTGTCTATGGAAAAGTGCTTGTATCCATCATTCCTTAAGAAAAATGTTTTAAAAAGCAAACTCATCCCAAATGACTTATGTTCCAATGCTTCCATTGTCAGTACTTAATTTCCAATCGTTTTCAATTTGAGACGATGATGTTGACCGTCAGGCTCTGAAACAAAACATGTAAATAAAGAAATATGTATATGTATATTTCAAACAAGCATGCCCTCAAAATGTGAGCTCTCCCCAGCTTTCCAGAAGGAAGAACTGTAAATAGAACATTTTACACTTGGCTAACTTTTCCTAGGCTTTTTTTCTTTTAAGCTGTCCTATCTTTTCAGTCTATGATAAATGCAAAAAGAAAGTATTTATCCAATAATTTCCTGAGCCGAGATGGCAGCATAATTGAGTCACCCAAGTCGAGTGCTTTAGGAAAATTGCCATCAGGTGCCATCATGTTCTCTGGTCTAAGCTTTATTTAAACTCTCTGGATCAATTTGAATCAATTTGACATGTACACACTTCAGGGCATGGTTAGTTTCAAATCGATTAAGCTCCTTATGACTTTATGATTAAGAACCCAAGGTTATAAAACATTAATCTAAAAATCACAAATTATAAAGTGAAAAGTAAAATCTCCACCGAACGTTTCATAAAGATCACCAGAATCGTTATATAAGCTTCATTAAACAAACAAGGTAAGAATAATTAGGTGGTAAATTGAGTACAGTGATTTCAAAAGGCTCTAATTGGGACAGACCAAACAGGTTAATGAAAATAAGGAAGCCGGGGTCCAGTTAAGCCTTCCGCAGGATTCGCATCTGAAAGGAACCCCTCAAGAGGTCTGGTGGCCGTTACAGCAGGAGTGCAAAGCTCCTGTGAAAAGCAGACAGTGGGCTCTGGACCTCCCGGCCCTTCCCTGACCTTGGCCGGCCTGCCCTCCACCACCAGACATGAGATAGGGACCAACTCTTGGCTGGAGCCAGTTGGCGGCCAGGTGAAAGCATTTTAAGGATAGCCATGAAATGTGATTCCTGCCCTCTAGAATTACATGGAATTTTTCTCTCATGGTTTTGGAGCTCAGGGAAAGGAAATAAGAAGGAGGGAGTCAGGGTTTACATTAAAATAATAATGAGTCCTTCCCAAGTCCCAGCCCCTTTGATAAATTTCATCATTCTCATCTGTCTTTACATCTCTCCCATGTGGATGAGGTGGGTTCTCTTGATTCTCACCCTGTTTTAGAGACTGAAGCACAGAGAAGTTAGGTGACTTTCCCCATGGTTACACAGCAAGGAGGGGGCAGAACCAAGTATTTGTTCTGTGTGATTTGGAAGGATGGGTTCTTCACCTTCACAGAGTGGAGAGGCCTCTTGTATTTGTGTTGACAGGAGGCCTTTGCCTTCTCTGTACCCAGTGTTCTAGGAGCTAAAGATACAGTGTGAACCTAACAGCCAGGTTCCAGCCCTCAGGGAACTTTCATTCCAGTGCAAAGAGACCAGTGACAAATAAATCATTTAATTAACAAAGTCAGACACTGATGATGCTCTGCCGAGAAGTTTAAAGGGTAACACGATAGTGACTGGTAGCTTCTTTCATTGAATGGTCACCTCTTAAGAGATGGCATATGAGCTAAGATTTGAAAGGCAAGAAGGTGCCAGCTATACAGAGATCAGGGGAAAATACTCCCTGCCGAGGGGAGAAGCAGGTGCAGAGAGCCCAAGGGAGAAATGAGCTGGTAACAGGAAGAGGGTCGGAGCTGTGAACTCAAGATGGCTACAAATTCTTTGTCTACTTTCATCCTCTTAAAGCTCATGCACCTTGTGACTTGCTTTGACCAGTAGAATGTGCATGACGTGTTTCGGTTCTGGGCCTAGGCCTTAAGGATTCTGGCAATTTCCAATTTCACTCCATTAGAGTCCTGAACCAACATGTCAACGGATCCAGCTACACTGCTGGGGAGACCACATGGAGAGACTCAGAAGCTCAGCTGGCCCCCAGCTGAGGAGCTGGTCATGCGAGAGAGGAGTTCCAGCCCAGCAGAGGTCTCAGCCAAGTGCAGCCACATGAGTGACCCCAATTGACACCATCCTGGAACAGAGATGAAGCTCCCAGCCGAGCCCAGGCAATCCACAGAATCGTGAGAAATGACCCATGGCTGCAGTTTCAAATAACTAAGCTTCAGGATGCTTTGTTGTGCAGCAATAGATCATTGAAGCAGCCAATGCGACTAGAGTTAGGGTGGAGCAAAGGGCGGTGGCGGAGAATGAAGCTGGAGAGCATTCTCCAGCCAAGGCTAGATCAGGCAGGGCCTGTAAGCAGTTGGGATGTCACTCAAAGTGTGATCGGGAGCCATCGGAAGGGGTGTGACATGATCTGTTGACTTTATTTTATTTTATTTTATTTTAAAGATTTTATTTTTTCCTTTTTCTCCCCAAAGCCCCCGGTACATAGTTGTTTATTCTTCGTTGTGGGTCCTTCTAGTTGTGGCATGTGGGATGCTGCCTCAGCGTGGCTTGACGAGCAGTGCCATGTCCGCGCCCAGGATTCGAACCAACGAAACACTGGGCCACCTGCAGTGGAGTGCGCAAACTTAACCACTTGGCCACGGGGCCAGCCCCCCTGATGACTTTATTTTTAAGGCTATTCTGGCTGTGGTGTGGTGAATGAATTGTGGGGTGGGCAGAGCAAGAGAGGAAGCAAGGAGACATCAGTTAGGTGGCTATTGTGGGAATGCCGGCAAGAGATGACGGTAAACTGGACCAAGGTGGTGGCAGTGGACATTCAGTGACCTGATTTACACTGTGTTTGGGAGGCAGAGTCAAAAGGACATGTGGCTGGATGGAGTATGTTGGGACTGACTGAGGAGAATGATTTGATCTTTGGCTTGAGGAACTCAGCTGATGGTCCCCTCTTCTCTAAGATGGAGAAGAGTGGGGAACATGAGCAAGTTTGGAGCAAAGAGAACAAGAGTTGCTTAGCCATTCTGTTTGAGGCATCAATAAGATATCCAAGTGGAAGTGTCAGATGGACAGTTGACTCTGAGGATGTGGTGTTCTAGGGCGAGGCCACTCCCGGAGAGATTTGGGAGCCATAGGAAAGCAGGGTATTCGAAGCCATGGATCTAAAGGGAATGTTTATATCAAAAAGAAAAGGGAGCTCCGGACTGAGCCCCAGGCTGCTCTGCCATTTGGAGATAAGGTGAGTGATGATTTAGCCACTGAGGCAAAGAAGGAGCACCCAATGGGGTAGAAGGAAAACCCAGTCTGTGGGCTCACAGAAGCCGGGAGAATAAAGTTGTTAAAGGAGAAGGGAGGAATCAACTGAAGTCAAATAAGATAAGAACAGACATGACTCTTGGTTCCTGGAACCAGTGGAAGTCACTGGTGACTCAGGAAGTCATTGGTGACCCGTGAAGGAACCATCCACAAGGATTATACATTTCAAAAGATAATGGCATAGGACAGAAATTGGTTCCCACCCCTCCCTAATCAACACCATGCTGGTATTTAAATCTCTAAATCTTTGATCAATACAGGGGAGGAAAGAGAATAAAAGGATCCTGAACTGACTGAGTTTAAACTTTAAAAGAGGGAGTTTTCCCAAGATGTCATCAGGAAGAATGAAGGCTCAAGGGGAGTAAATAGAAATGAGTTATAGGAATGGGGACTAGAAATATAAAGTTAAGTTAAATTTGATATGCAATTTGAGTACATGGCTCAAAAATGTCATGTCAGCTGCATCAGTACGCAGACCCTCCCAGGAGGAGGACCAGCCTTGGCCTTGGTAGGGTCTACAGCAGTGGTGCTCAACGGAGGGTGACCCCCCCGGGGGACATTTGGGGTTGTCACAACTGAGGGATGTTACTGGCATCTAGTGAGTAGAGGCTCAGGAAGCTGCTAGACATCCTACAATGCACAGGACAGCCCCCACAACAGAGAATTATGTGGCCCCAAATGTCAATAGTGCCAACGTCGAGAAACCCTGGTCTATAGGAGGTCCCAGCTGTATAGAAGGAAAGTAACCTATCATAAGGCACTAGTAAGAAAACCAAGAGCTTGAATCCCCTCCACATCCAGCTAACCACCTCCAGCTTGCTTCACCCCGTTGACCAGACTGTGGACTTCAAGTAGCCAGGAGTCTTGGTTCAGTCTCTTTCTGATCATTTGCCTGTGCTCTCTCTGGGACCACAGCCTGTACCCCAAGTTCAACAAACCTCTCACCAGCACAAGAAGAGGTTGTGACCAGCCCAGCCAGGGCACTGGTTCCAAAGTTTTCACATGTAAAGAACCCTTTTTAAGGCCAAGCGCTTTCACAGACCTTTCCACCTTAGTCCTCATACTTTGAGCTTCTATTGGCTGAGGAAACAACATGAAGCTACCGTATTTCCAGCACCACTTTTAAAACAACTGTGAAAGAATTGTTTTTATTGGTAGCACTACCCCTAATGTAACAAGATGGTGTTTCTCGTTAGTGGAATTTTTCCTGTTGTTCTGAAATGTCTGCTAAGGCCCAGAGCTGAGGACAAAGGATATTAATCTCTATATTCCAGGTTCAGAGATATGACCTTTGAGAGTCAAAAGGACCAGCCCCTTCCTCTCAGGGCTTTCTTTGGGGTATCATCATCTCCACCATCATCACCACTTCCACCGTCACCTCTACCATCTTCATATCGACCATCCCTTCTACCCCGGCTTCCTCCACCACCATCACCACAGCCACCACTGTCATCACTATCATCACCACCATCGCCTCTACCACCATCATCTCTACCACCTCCTCCACCATCACCATCACCCACTCCATAATCATCACCACAACCACCCCCGCCATCACCTCCAACACCACCACTATCACCTTCACCACCATCAGCACCACCCCCATCACCATTACCACCACTATGGGGAGAGGAAGTCACATTTGGGGGCAGTGCAGCATTTCTGAAGAGAGGCCCTTTCCTTTCCATTTTTGCCATTGACAAGGAAGTGTGTTCCCACCTCCAAAACTAGAAGGAGGCCCAGAGAGGATACTTCCTGGTGACTGGGGCACCTGTAGGTAAGAAAAACTGGAATTCTATTTCCTAATTGGAAGACCTGCTCACTTTCCTCTGTGTGACCAGAAAGAACATGACAGATTTGGGATAGGATGGCCTTGTGGAGTCCACCAGGAAGAGAGGGGCCAGGAGCATCCCACTCTAAGTCTCTAGTTCTTGAGAGATACAGAAGTTGGATCTCATACAAGTCCAGAGGCCCTGAAGTTGGCCCCAGAAGGTAGATGAGCAAGGACCCTTCACCACAGGGACCAAGAGGTCCCCATGCAGAGGATTATGGTGGAGTCAGTTGGAGGTGTGGCCAAATCCAGGAGAGGATAAACAGCACCTGGCAGGTGCTGGGAAATAAAACTCTTGTAAGGCCGACCACATGAAGCCCCGAACCCCAGGAGAATGACAGCTCTGGGCAACTAGAGCAGAAGTCTGGGATCTCACCAGGTCCAGGTGGGAGGCTGGGCCCTGCCCCCTCTCCTTCCCGCGGCCCCTCCTGCTACAAGAGCAATGGAAGGAGTCAGGGAGAGGGCAAAGGGTATGGGTTCAAGCCTGACCCAGGGCAAGAGCAAGAAAAGGGCTTTCAATCCAAAATGAGACTGAAGTTTTAAAATGAACAGGACAGAGCCTAAAACAATTAAAGTGATGGGTTTGCTAAAGGAACTGGTAAATTATAGAAAGCAGAGGAACTCCTAAGGATGTGTTTCCTGACGGAAAATGTCATGTAGCTGGGATGGGGGCAATGATTAGAAACAATCAAGCTGTTTCTTATTTATTCTGCCAGTGAATGGAGACCCTTGAAAAACTAGGTTACAACAGCCGGAGGAGCGGCCCTGTGCCAGGCACGCGCGGGGCATTTCGCAGGCATTGTTCGCTCTCATCCTTATGCCACCCTCCGCGGTGGGCACGGTTACTACTCTCGTCCCTGTTTGGCTGATAAGAAATTGAGACTCACCCCAAGGCCACATCGCAACTAAATGACACAGTTAGGATTCAAACCCAGAGTAGTGTGACTCGAAAATCGAGTATTTTAACCCGGACCCTGATTCCTTCCAAATGCCTTATTTCATCACAGCAGGGGAATCAGGACCACGCTCTTATGCATGTGGAATGACAGGCTGCACACTCAACCATGAAGGAATATTTCTCCATTCTTTTGACAACTAAAGTTAATTTCCTTGTCACGTCCCCGATCCTGGAGGTGGCAGAAACAAAATCACTCTCCTTTAGGAATGCCTCCGTCTCCCCCAGGCTGAATCCCAGTTCTAGGGCCCTCAGGAGCACCAAGGCACAGGAGGCAGGGGTGGCTGCAGCCTCCCGAGGCTTCCATGCCCCATCATGTTCTCCATGTCACCCTGACACTTTCTCGGGCCCTTTCTGCCCAAACTCCCTGATGGACCAGCTCCACTCAGCGGATCCCACACTAAGCTGAGCATGGGAACCCTGGGGTCACCTATCCAGGGAAGGGCTTGGGTCCCAGGCTCTGGAGTCAGATTAGTTATGTGATGCTGGGCAAGTTACTTAACTGGTTTGTGCCTCAGTTTCCCTATCTGTAAAATCAGTCGTCTCATAGTGTTGTTAGGGGAATAGAGAAGAGAACACTTGTAGAATGCTCAGAACAGTGCCTGGTACATCCTAAATGCTTGGCTAACATTAACTGTCACTATTTGGGGGCAGGAGGGAGGAAAACAATGACTCTCACTAAGCAAGTCTTTTTCTTATGTGTGGACAGTGGCTTTTGAAATTCCAAATGCCTAAGCTTTAACCCTTTCATTCCCTGGATTCTGTAGCATCCCTACTTTCCTTAGACAATACAGGCAAATTGTCTGGCTTCACAAATTGGGGAGTTTGGGGGTGGGGCGTGGTTTACATCTCAAAATCACACCTGGTCGTAGGTGCACAGTTCTGTGAGAGACTCTACAAGCTGCCCTGCAATAACGCCACGATTCCCACCAACTCACCCCACACACCCATCACTACCTCCATCATCACTATCTACAGGGTAGAATTCTCTGGCATGTCACTCTCCCACAACAGCTCACAGAGCTTATCCTGTAGCCACATCCATTCATTGGATCTTTATCATGACCTTTGAAAACAAAGACAAGCAGATTCGGTTCTCAGCTACCATCCTTTATTTTTCCTCTTTATTTCTTTCTTCTTTTTTTCCTCTTTATTTCTTTCTTCTTCTTCTTCTTCTTCTTTTTTTTTGGCTGAGGAAGATTAGCCCTAAGCAAACACCTGTGCCCATATCCTCTATTTTATATGTGGGACACCTGCCACAGCATGGCTTGATCAGTGGTGCATAGGTCTGTGCCCAGGATCCAAAGTGGCGAAACCCAGGCCACTGAAGCAGAGCGCATGAACTTAACTGCCATCGACCATTCTTTTTTTAAAACAAAACTTTTGCATTGTGGAAAATTTCAAACATATACAAAAGTGGATCAAACAGGACTTTGAACACCCATGCACACATCATCCTCAACTCATGGCCAATCCAGCTTCATCCATCCCTACCCTCATATTTTGAAGCAAACCTAAGAGATCATATCATTTCATCTGTAAAGATCAGTATGTGTTTCTAAAGGCTTGGACGGCTCTTTTAAAACACAGCACTGTTATCACAACTTTTTCAAAAAACTAACGATGATTCGTTAATATCATCAAAAAGCCAATCAGCGTTCAACTTTTAGCAGCACCCAGTATGATAACGTCCATCAGGATTGGGATTTGCACCTCGCCAACCGTTTCAGGAAACAGCCTGCGGCCATCCAAAAGAATGATTCCATCCCCTGTTCCCTTCCCAGACTGAAATGTCATAGCCAAAGCCGCTGCTGGTTTTGCCAAGAACTCCAAAAAAACGATCACGTGTCAAATAACCATGGAGACGTGGTGACAAAAGGAACTTATTCCTTCTCCCCTTGTTTAGACAGAGCAGTGGAGAAGCTGCTGAGTGCGGAGGGCAGAGGTGGGCGCTGCCTGAGGCTGCACACACCTGATCGTGCACACCGGGCAGCCTCGCTGTGGTCAGGAGCGCCCGGGAGGGCTCGGCCAGATGCTGTCAGTACCAGGGATTAGCACGCGCTCCTGCGGGGAGCGGGGCGGCCACAGCGCTGCAGGAACTGGAGTCACCAGCCTTTCCTTGTTAGCGTCTTCTAAGGGTTTAGCAGCAGTTTTGAGCTGAATCCAGCAGAGAGCTCATCTGAGGTATTTTTTTAATTATCATTTCATCTGGTTCCAATGCCGGTCATTTACATGATATCATTAACCTAAGGGCAGTTCCAAGCCGGATCCCTTGAAGTGATTGCAGCATGAGGTTGGTGGCCCACAATAGCTTTCCTTTGGACCTCTTACACAAATCAAGGTGCTAGTAAGTCAGGAATGCAGTCATCCTATTTTTACTTCTAGAAAGTAGAGGCACAGAAACAGTCTGCTAGCAGATGCTCGGGTGCTCTGCCCTGCTCCCTGGCGTTCCTACTCCTGGTCTCTCTGCTGCAGGCCTTTGCAGGGCTGCAGGAGGTGGGCAGGCTCGAGTCAGAAGTTGGCAGCCTCAGTGTCAACCAGTGAGGGACCCAAGTTGGTAGATAAAAGCCCGAAGGTGGGGTATCACTGAGGGGGTCTACGGTGCTCCCCGGAAGTCCCAAATATTCCAGAGCCCCCCGCCCCGTCCTCAGCCGTCACCTGTTCATTATCGGCTGCCCTCCCTTGCCCATCTCATTTCACCCCTCTGTCAATGCTTCCTGGCTGTTATAAGGTGACCAACTCACCCTGGGAAACCTCTCAGTCCCAGACAAACCATGACAGTTGTCACCTTACCTCCCAAATAAATGACGTGTACTGGAACCCTAGTTAGGGCTGGCTTCTGGGGTACCCTGAGGCAATGCATACGCAGAGAGGAATCTGGAATGAGACAGGCATCTTAACTGGGTATTCTTTGTGAACAGAGCCCTCTGGAGCTGGGCAATTGGGGTAGTATTGGGCTCCTTAGGTATTTGAGGGGGAAGTGAATGAGGATGGGTTTTTGCTTTTTTTTTTACCAAATCTATATTTGATGTTTTTACAAAGAACATTTAGCAGTTGTCTATTTTTTAAAAAACTGGGTTTTTAAAAACAACTAGCAAATATTTGTTTTATTTTATTTTTTTTTCAAAGATTGGCACCTGGGCTAACAACTGTTGCCAATCTTTTTTTTTTTTTTTCTGCTTTATCTCCCCAAGATCCCCTGTACACAGTTGTATATCTTAGTTGCACGTCCTTCTAGTTGTGGGATGTGGGACACCACCTCAACGTGGCCTGATGAGTGGTGCCATGTCCGCACCCAGGATCCAAACCCTGGGCCGCCGCAGCAGAGCGCATGAACTTAACCACTCGGCCACGGAGCCAGCCCCTGTTTTATAATTGTTAAAGCCCATTTTCATTTACTTTTTTTTTTTTTTTTGAGGAAGATTAGCCCTGAGTTAACTACTGCCAGTCCTCCTCTTTTTTGCTAAGGAAGCCTGGCCCTGAGCTAACATCTGTGCCCATCTTCCTCTACTTTATATGTGGGACACCTACCACAGCACGGCGTGCCAAGAGGTGCCGTGTCTGCACCCGGGATCCAAACCGACGAACCCCAGGCCTCTGAAAAGCTGAACATGGGAACTTACACGCTGCGCCACCGGGACAGCCCCTTATCATTAAAAAGAAGGAAAGAAACTAGGTTTTAAAAAAGGCTTTTATGATGACTTGGCCTAGCCATGGTTTTCAAATTCGTTAAGCCTCAAAATCTTTTTGTGGTGGAATCCTGCGTGGTTTGTCCAGTTACAACCAGGGATAAGTGGAGCTGCTGTGACTTGTACAGGGTTCTGGGGCCCAGATCCCTGTCCATCCCGCCACCAGTCCCCCAGTGCATCCCCCCACCTCAGGCAACCACTAGGCACTTCCCAGGAACCCCCAGGTTTCTGCAGCACCCAGTGTGAAAACCACTGTTGTAGAAGATTATTCAATGGCAAACAAAATATCATTAACTTTTTTTTGTTTTGAGGAAGATCAGCCCTGAACTAACATCCGCTGCTAATCCTCTTCTTTTTTTTTTTTTTTGCTAAGGAAGACCGGCCCTGAGCCAACATCCATGCCCATCTTCCTCTACTTTATGTGTGGGATGCCTACCACAGCATGGCTTGCCAAGTGGTGCCATTTCTGCACTCGTGATCAGAACCGGTGAACACCGGGCCACCGAAGCGGAACGTGCGCACTTAACCGCTGCTCCACCAGGCCAGCCCCTTATCATTAACTTTTTACCTTAAAACATGTTATTCAATGAAAAGAGCAGATCAAAAAACATCACATACGGGGCTATCTTGATCTGTAGAGGAAAAAAATAACATCTGTATTCATGTGTATTGAAAAAAGACTGGAAGGAAATACACTAAAGATGTTCATGGGGTTATCCCAGTGGGACAGGATTACCAGTATCTTTTTACTTTCTTTTCTATGCCAAGTTTATATTACCTCCATTTTCGACAGTGAATATGAATTATTTTTCAGGCAGATAAAAGCACAAGACGTGATTTCGAAGAGGGAGTTGGGTAGAAAAAATGACTCCAAAGTCACACGGAGACAGTAGCGACATCAGTCTGGATTTGCATTGTTCTTGGACGCTGATCTGAAGAGCCGGGCCTTACTCAGGTTTAAAGCATTTAGCCACTGACGACTGCATGACTCAAGTTATAGCCTGTCAATTCCATGCTCAGCGAAGACTTTGAAATTTCTGATAATGACATACGAGCGCTGCCTATAAAATGAGCAAAACAAGGGTAACTCTCCTGCCCCCATCACAGTGGAGTGGAGTGGTTCCCGCTGTGCAGTAGGCGGTGCCCCCCACTGATGTGTCAGGTTCATGGCCAGGGAGCCTTTGAAGGGAGACTGAAGCTCTGCCAAGCTTGAGGCTCTGGTAGAGAATTAGAGTGTTTCAGTCAGTGGCTCCCCAACCTGGCTGCCCATCAGAGTCTCCTGGGGAGCTTCTTAAAAATGGGTTCCCAGCCCCACCTACTCATCCTCTGATTCAGCAGACCTGGATGGTCCTTGGGATCTGCATTTGTAACAGACACACCAGGAGATTCCCATGAAATGCCTTCATCGAGTTCATCATCACTACCAGGCTGTCCGCTCTAGGAAAGCTACATGCCCGTTGGCTGCTGTAATCTGGGTCCCTGTGCAGAAGCTCTGGGCTCTGTAACTGTTCAGTGACGGCAACTGTTTATTGAAGGACGGCTCTGCACCCGACACTTTGCTAAATGGTTTCAAGTCCATTTGACTTAATTGCAGCTCAAAGGAAAGTATTCTCATGTCCATTTTACAGATGACGAAGCAGACTCAGAGAAGTGAAGAAACGTGCCTCAGATCACTTAGAAAGAAAGAGAGGTGGCATTCGAATCCCGGTCTGCGGCCCAAACTCTGGCTCATCCCAATCAGCCGTGTCACTTCTAAAAAGTTCCATGGCTTTTCCTGGGAGATAAATGGTAGCAGAATTCTCCATTCTCCACTCACCTTTTTTTTCCATCCTCTCCCTGCTCCTCTGTTCGTCTGCATACACGAATGCACACACACACACACACACACACCCCTATCCTTCTAAGTTCATCCTGCATCTGAAACAGCACCAGAATTCCACCCCAGGACATTCTCTACAGAGGTTTATTCTCACGATTTCCTAACTTCTCGTCGTAACATGCCCTTCCTAAGCTGGAAGAAACCAGTTATTCCGTGATTCTCTTATAATTCTCTTATTTGAAAGCAAGTGTTGCAAACTATCCTAAGCCACTTGTCTATTCAAATCCTGAGGGGTCTGATGGTAGCTCCCCCGCCTCCAGTAGTCAGAAGTGCAGGAAGGCTGCAGGTTTCCTCCCGCGACCTCCCACCCGGATGGCACCTTACAAAGAGAGCCTGTCAGACTGAATTCAACACAAGGAGACAGTTATGGGCGAGCAGGCTCAGGCATAGCCACTCACCCATTCTGTGAGCCCAGGGACACCTCAGCGATCTGTCCTTTCGGACACACGGACAGCCTCTGTCGTGAAAAGCTCACTCGAGGCAGATGTGACAATACTGTCAGAGCAGTAGTGAGCCAACCTAGTCGGGCAGGTCATAAAATCAGCCCTTTAACATGGAGACGCGGGACCGCTTGGACTTGCGAGCCTTTCCAAGAGAACAAGCGACCGGTCTCATTTGGACGAGTGTGCAAAGTTCAGGCAAGGTAGACGCACCATGAAACGTTCCCAGCCATCTACCTTTCTTGAATGCCATTATTTTCATCAATGAAAAACCATTTTAGAAATCCATTATGCTAATTAACACATCCGTGGGTGCTGAGCTAAGACAGATAATTGAAGCACTTATGGTAACTTCCTCTGGAGCGTGGGGCTGTGATCCTTCAAATGTTAGCTTAACTGCCCCTACAATGTAGATGAAAGCTAACACACGCACACACGCACGCATACACATGCAGGCACATGCAGCACATTATCCTTGCTTTAGCTTTAGAAGTAAATTACAGACAACATATCAACAGCACCATTTAATGAGAACTTACTGTATGGCAGGTACTGTGCTAAATGCCTGCCCAGAAAGAAAACCGATCTCACTGAATCCCCACTGAGGAAACTGAGGCCTCGAGAAACCCAGCTAGGAAGGATGAGCTGGACTCACCCTCAGGCTGACTTGAAAGCTATAAATCCTAACCACTCGGGGAGACTGGTTGCCTGTAAGTTCTTATAGGCCTCCTGCGAATTCCCCAGGCATCATCAACAACAATTTTTCACTCTTGGCTCAAAACTTTGAATAATAGATAAAATCCTGACCCCCAGAAAGTATTCCACAGCATGACTTCTGAGCATAATTGGTTCTGAAGCAGGCTTGGGAACCCCTCCCGGGCGACAACTATGTTCTACCGGAAACGTGCAGGGTGGCCCGCTCCGAGCGCTTTCATGGCCAAGGGTGGCCTGAGTTTGTCTCTCTCTCCCTGTTAAGCCTCTGCATGGAAGCCCTCTCTTCTGCCACCTTCTGCTTTGTGTCTGTCTTTGAACATAACCTCCCCGAGGGTGGGGAATGGAATCTAAAGAGGTCAGCCAATCACAGCCCGGGAGCGCCCTCCCCTCCTGCCCGGGAGGTGCAAGGACTCTGGTGTCACTATGCTATAATAAACTGCAGAGCTGTCAGGACAGAAAGGAGAAGGGCAATGGAGACGGTGAGACGTGGTCAAAGTCTGGATACGTTATGAAGGGAGAGTGGAAAGAATTTGCTGATGGATCAGTGTAGGGTCTACAGGAAAGAGAGGAGTCGAGGGTGACGTTAAGATTTTTGGCCTGAGCCAAGGACAAGCAAGTTGTCATTAAGCAGATGGGGAAGACCGTGAGGAGCAGGTTGGGGGGGGCTAGCTAGACGCGTTAGGTTTGAGATGCCTAGTAGGTATCCAAGGGGTATCTGTTTTCTATTGTTGCATGACAAATTACCACAAATTCAGCAGCTTGAAACAACCCCCATAGCTCACAGTTCCGTAGCTGACAGCCCAGGTTCTCTGCTCCGGGTGTGAGAAAGCTGAAGTCCATGAAGGTGCTCGCCAGACTGAGTTCCTGTCTGACGCCCTGAGGAAGAACGCAGTTGCAACCTCACCTCGTTGCTGGGAGAATTCAGTTCCTTGCAGTCGTAGGCCTGAGGTCCCCATTTCCTTGCTGGCTGTCAGCTGAGGGCTGCTCTTAGTTTCTAGAAGCTGCTTGCATTCTTTGCCACAGGGTTCCCTCCATCTTCAAGCCAGAAAGGGGGGGTCAACCTCTCCTGCTTCAAACAACTCACTTGCTCTTCTGTCACCAGCCAGAGAAAACACTGCCTGTAAAGGGCTGTTGTGAACAGATCGGGCTCACGTGGACAATCTCCCTTTCTTAAGGTCGACCGTGTTGTATAATATAACCAGATCGTGGGAGTAAAAATGCATCCTATTCTCAGTCCTGGGGATCCTGCAGGGAGTGAACACCAGGGTGGGTGTGGTGGGCAGAAAATCCTGTGGGCTTTCTTAGGATCCTGCCTGCCACCCAGGTGGAAATGTGGAGGATCGTCTCCTTCGGAAACTTCCAGGGCTGGAGGACGGAGCAGGAGGGAAAGGGGACGAGGCCATCTGGATCTCTTTAGCCTCTGGAACCTGAAGCACTTGGGAAAGAAAGCCTGGCCCTTTGAAGCTGCCCCACGGAGCTGCGTCTCCAGGCCCCACAGCAGGCCTGCCCTGCCAATCCTCCCGCACAGGCCTCGAGGCATCTTGGCTGCAGCATCCCCGTGTCTGGCAGGTGAGTCAACATTTGGCTTCTCTCCTGGGCTTTCTTGGAAAGGGCTGTGTTCCAGGTTGGCAGCTGTGCTGGCTGGGAAGGAGAAGAGAGAAAAGCCAAGTTCCGGGGGCCTTGCTGCCAGGCAGGACACCTGGGCCCTCTCCCCCCTCAGCCACTAAAAATGACAGGAGGGAATTTTACTGTCACTCCAGGGAAGCCGGAGTGATAGGAAAGCAGGGTGGTAAAACTCCCAGGCAGTGGAGTCAGAGAGGCTACTGAGCCTCTCAGTTTCCCCATCCATAAAATGGGGATAGTCATGCCCATAGCTACCACGGTAGCTACCACATAGGGGTTTGTGACAATTAAACTGCATCGTGTGTGTAAATCATCTAGCACAGTGGCTGTCATATAGAAAGTACCGACAAAGCCTGCACAACGAATGCTGTTAACTGAAGGGGAAAGGACTGGCAGATAGAGGTTGCTTAACCAGATGGGATTAAAAGAGAGGAAGGGATCAGGCGAAGAGGTCAAGGGGATGGCCACCCCGTTTTATAAGAAATTCTCCCACTATTGGAATGCAAGTTGGTTGTTTCTATGAATATACACAGGACAATTGCTAAACCCCACGGCATGATGGATTTTGATTGGGCTACACAGTAAATCTGGATATAATGTATCCAAGACTCCTGGGTAGCCAGATAGAGTTTCTACTTCCTGTAGAAATTCAGGAGGGAAGGGAGGGACAAGCAAGGGGCAGACTATTTTGTTGGTATGTTGCATGCCACGTTTGGTTGCAAGGAATAGAAATCCACCCAAGCTAGCGGGGTGGGGTAACCTTTGAGGCATTAATGGTGGGTTCACTCAACACTTCCGTACTTCCCAGATTTCTTTGCTGCATCCTGAGGACATCGTTCCCCACCTCCACTCCCAATCGAACCCAGCAAGAATTGAGTCTGTGACTCCCCAGGGAAACAAAGCAAAGACCACTCAGGGCAGCACAGTGAGAGAATGAAGATCACAGCATCCACCAGCTTTACTCCCAGGAGCTGGGAGTTCCTTGAGTTGACATGGAGGCATCTTTCTTATCTGGCAAGGATCACCAAACCCCATCAATCATCCAGTTTGCAGTGATGTGTCCCATGGATAACACCCTTCCTCTATCCAATGGCCAGAACAAAAGCCTCTCAGGACAGAGGGGCCCACAGAGACCATGGAATCCATGGAGAGCAGATGATGGCATAAAAATAAGGTCTCACTCCTGACCAATGTGGGACCAGTTTAGAATTCCCACTGAGTGGCAACTTTGACCATGCTATTCTAAGGATGTGGTAGGCAATCCCACGGACAGCCAGCAACAGGAATTCAAAGTAGCCAGGCCCTACCACTGCTTGGCTGTCAGCCCATTCCCCTTTTCCCTCTACAGACTGGCATGCTCTCTCCCTCTCTGCCTTCTTAAGAGAGTACACATGGCATTAGAGTCACTGCCCCAACACGGCTCTACCTGGTCTCTCAGCTCAAGAGCTGAGCACTCACTAACTGGAGTTATATCTCTTAATTCATGTTTGAAAGGCAGAAGCTGGCTGGCTTGCGGATTGAGTCGATGGATTGACACCTGGGTCAGCAGTCTATCTTTGATCCAGTTAGTGGTGAGGGGTCGAGCATGGGGGTCACGTGACATAGGTATGGCTGTTTAGACCCATCTCTTTCTTCCAATGGGGTTGTGGGTGACTAGATTCTCAGAGGGGAGACAGGGCTTGGCCGGCACCCCAAATGTGTCTACCACAAACCACTCCCAACCAAATTCAGATTTCACAAGTTCTCTCTGACACGTCAGTACAGAGTTCTTGAAATCTGTTCTATTCCAGAACATTCCCAGATGGACCAGGAGGGAAATGACACAACTTTGTATCCTTCCTTTCTTCCAGAACCAAATTTTCAGTATTATTTTGAAACTAGCTGGACAGAAATCCCATTTTGCAAAACAAAGTCTCTTGGGGTTACTTAAATAATTATCTCCCATTTATCTTTTCAACAAGTCTCAGTTTTCATCAAGTTGGCTTGTTTAATGCGAGGTACACCCATATGGATATTTCTGGGGCAACAGTGTGTCAAGGAAAAAGCCAGTTAATTACAGTAGAGTTAATGGCCTTGTCCAGGTTACTAGGAAAGCCAAATGCCACTTGGTGAGTCTTCAACTCTTCATTAACTCAAATCCCAGTTGTAACTTTCCGCTAGGGCTGGGAGTTCCGACTTTCCTTAATCCACCAGACAGAAACAGAGCAGCAGCAGAGGCTGTAAATACTCTGTCAGGGCATGAAGAATAACAACAACAAGGCATTCATATTAGGAGAGGAGATTCATTCATCGTGGTTTGTTTACCCTCTCAACAACCCAGTAGACGTGGTGTCGCTGTCTCTGGGGAAGCAGCTGGCATAGGGAAATCAGACTGCAGGGAAAAGAACGTGAGCTTTGCAGTCCTGTGGGCTCGACTCAAATCCTGGCCCAGGCCCTTCACTTCTGTGATGGGAGAAACCTGTATGGCAGCTCCGACTGGTCCATGCCCACGCCCTAACCCTAGTTAGAGAGCTTGACTGTCAACCTGCTTCTCTGGTCCTCTATTCTGAAAAATGCGGGAATAATAACACCTACTTCGTGGGATGACACTGAAGGTTATACGAGATCACAAAAGTGAAAGTACCTGGTATCTAGTAGGTGCTTATTGTGTTTACTTCTTTCCCATTATAACTGATTTGTCCGGGTTTGTGTTAATCTTCTATTAAGGTTTCATGACTGACCAAAGCAAAACAAAAAGAGCTAATGAGGAAAGCCAGACTGACTTCATTCTCGCAAGGAAAAACGTCTCTCAGGTAGTTCCTGCCTCAGGCTTGAATCCCATCCTCTTTTGCAGGCAACTTCCTTCACTGCAGCAGAGGCTTCTCACTGTCCCCCAGTGTCAGCTCCCCCCTAATTTTATAACAGAATTTTCACACACACATCAAGTTTAAGATGAACAAATGGCCGAGAGACAGAGGAAGAAAGAGAGAGAGGGAGACTACATTTCCCAGCATCCCTTGCAGCTAGACATGACCATGTGACTAAGTTCTCACCAATGGGATGTGAGAGGTGAACTTTACAATTACCAGGACTGGTTGAGCTTCTCTTTCCCCTTTCCCACTAGCTGGAATCTGGACAAGGAGCTGGTGAGCCAGCCTTGACCACATGGATGAAGACAACACTCTGAGCAACAAGATAGAAAGAACCTGGGTTCCTGGGACAACCCCATGCAGTAGAGCTGTCCTCACCATCCACCCGCCTCCAGACTGTTACATGAGAAAGAAACACAGTGCTGTCTGGTTGCCAACGGTGTATTGAGGGGTCTCTTTATCACATCAATTCAAGCTCCTCTTTGACTAATACATCCACCTTCCCCTATCAGAATTCATCTTTAGAGCTGGCCTTGAGCAAGAATGGTCTGGAGCCAAGATCAGTCATGAGGATAGATCAGATTCCATAATCTTGCCGCTTGTAAACCAGATCCAGCCCACAGACATGCTTTGGTTGGCTCCCATGGTATATTTTTAAAATTTTAGATTTGTCATTCATATTTACAAATTGAGAAATTTAACATAAAAATCTAAATGTATGGCTTTTCTTGAGAAACCAGAAGGTCTGGCAAGCCCGGGCCCACATTCCTGCCTGGCAAAACTCAGCCACAAGCGTGCTTCAGTTCACCATGGTCGATGCCCATGGCAGATGCTGTCGTGCCCTCCAGTCTGGTCAGTTTGGACTCTAACAGCCTGCTTCCAAGCCCCAGAACCAATGTCCCTTTGCCTGAGGCTTTCCCTGGCACCCTGGAGCCTGCCCAGCCCTCTGGAGGACTAAAGTACTATTGCCCCCAATAGCCCCCAATCAACACCTGATGGAAGCTGATGTACAAATACCCTGGCGTCCCACGCCTCAGACGGGATAGCTGAAGGGCACCTTTCACACTGGCTCCCAGAGTTGGAGCTCCCACCACCCACCGTCGTAACTCACTCCACAACGCACCCTTTCTTGACTGGCTGCCTTCCCCTCCCTGTCCCGGTTCCCAGTTCCCTCCCAACATTTCTCAGGATCACCTTCCAAATAAACTACTTGCACTCAGATCCTACCCTCAGAGTCTGCTTCTGGGGCAGCCTCAGTCACCAGTCCCCTTCGTTTTCCACATGACAGTTAGCATTTATCATCACGCTGCCCTGTCATTTTTCTCCTGGTAGAGAAATATTTGTCTGTATTTGATCTTCATTAAAAGTGAGAAGAAAAGAGAAAGATAGTTCCAGAAGCCAGTGTGTTTTGGGGAAAAAAATAGGTGACAGCGTATCTTTGCGGGAGTAAAGAATACTCCTGCGTGTTTAATGTGCGAATACCGGCCTGCTTAGTTCACGGACGTTATCGGCCTGACCCTCAGCCTTTCGTGTTTGTGATTCCTGGTTTACAGCACTGAAAACTCTTGTTAGAATCCAGGAGTCATTAACCCCTGACTTTGAGTGAGGCTCTGAGATTAGCCAGGCGGCCGTCTGGGAGCACACTGAGGGAAGAGGAAGGAAGACACGTAAGTTTCAGTGGGAGGAAAGACCAAAAGAAATGTTGGCCCTTGGGCCCAGGCAAGGTGGGGTGAGGGTAGGGGGCCTGAAGGGAGGTGAGGCCTTTTCCTGATTGTGAAACGCCCTTCCTCCACAGTGTCCACCGGGCTCCGTGCCCACACCCTCCCCCGGAGCTCCGTTCCCCTTATATTGACACATCTTCTGGGTATGTCTCCTGACTTGGCAGGAATTCCTGGGAGGTGAAAGCCGTACCTATTGGACTCTTTATCTACAGTGCCTGCAGAGGGCTTGTCACAGTGGGTGCCTGAGAAAGGTTTCTCTTAAATTTCTGCTGGCCAGCTTGACCCTAGAGCGAGTGACCAGAATTGCGACGTAAGCCAGGGGGCGCTGTGGTTCAATGTTCGTATCTCTGTTGGGGGACCTGGAAAGGTTTTTTAGCTCCATGCTGCAATGATTAAGTACACTAGCTGGCCCCATGCCATTTCAAACCAGGAACATGGGCTTTTCTGAAAACTAGCTATCTTTCACCTGGTTCACAGTAAACGGGTGTAAGAACATGGGTTCTGGAGTCAGGCTGCCCAGGTCCAAATCCCACCTCCCCCCTACTAGCTGTGTGACTTTAGGTAAGTCACTTAACCTCTCTGTGCCTCCATTAAAGATGAGAATTAAATGAGCTAATGCATGCGGGGTGCTTTGCACTGTGCCCGCACAGAGGAAGTGCTTAAAACACGTTAGCTATTGTTGGCTCTGATTGGGGACAATAGGAACCTGATTAAAAAGAAAGCCAGAGTAGAAAATTAACTAGAGGGATATGCTCATCCCAGCACTCAAAGCCCCAGACCTAGACATAGACACAAAGAACCTGCATGTTCCAGAACAGGGCTTTTGACCTTTCCTGTGTTGGCATCCAGTGAAGTGATGGACCCCTTTTCAGAATAATGGTTTTATTTTATTTTTATTTATTTATTTTTTTTGAGGAAGATTAGCCCTGAGTTAACATCCGCAGCCAATCCTCCTCTTTTTGCTGAGGAAGACTGGCCCTGAGCTAACATCTGTGCCCATCTTCCTCTATTTTATATGTGGGACGCCTGCCACAGCATGGCTTGATACGTGGTACATATGTCCGCACCCAGGATCCGAACCTGCGAACCCCAGGCCACCAAAGCAGAGAGTGTGAACTTAACAGCTACACCACCAGGCTGGCCCCCAGAATTGGTTTTAAATGCACAAAATGAAATACATGGGATTACAGAGACAACCAGTTATATGGCTATCAAAATATTAAACAAATTTATGACATAGTAATAGTGGTACATAGTAATAACTACTTTATTGACACATTAAAAAACAAGATCTAGCAGTGCGTCTAATAACAACTGTAATTTTTAAATAGAGATGAGCATAAAATGTCATTTTCCAATATCTGTGACAACTGTAGTGTGATATGAAAATATCTCTGATTTTGATGGATGACAAAGTCAGAGGCCCCACTAATACTATCTGATGACTACATTCTGAACAGAGAGAAATGCCAATTTTCACTTAAAGATTAGCAAATATAAAAAAATAAATCTGGGGC